>NW_025923848.1:533153-878599 GCF_902655055.1 Lutra lutra | reverse complement strand
AAAAATAGAGTTTCCCTATGACCCTGCAATTGCACTACTGAGTATTTACCCCAAAGATACAGATGTAGTTAAATGAAGGGCCGTCTGTACCCCAATGTTTATGGCAGCAATGGCCATGGTCGCCAAACTGTGGAAAGAACCAAGATGCCCTTCAACGGACGAATGGATAAGGAAGATGAGGTCCATATACACTATGGAGTATTATACCTCCATCAGAAAGGTTGAATACCCAACTTTTGTAGCAACATGGACGGGACTGGAAGAGATTATGCTGAGTGAAATAAGTCAAGCAGAGAGTGTCAATTATCATATGGTTTCACTTATTTGTGGAGCATAACAAATTGCATGGAGGACAAGGGGAGTTAGAGGGGAGAAAGGAGTTGTGGGAAATTGGAAGGGGAGGTGAACCATGAGAGACTAGGGACTCTGAAAAAGAATCTGAGGGTTATAAAGGGTCAGGGGGTGGGAAGTTGGGGGAACCAGGTGGTGGGTATTAGAGGGCACGGATTGCATGGAGCACTGGGTGTGGTGCAAAAACAAGGAATGCTGTTATGCTGAAAATAAAAAAAAAAATAAAAGCATAGATTGCTCTAGGCAGTAGAGTCATTTTAACAATGTTTATTCTTAAGATACAAGAGCATGGACTGGTCTTCCATTTTTTTGTGCCTTCTTCGATTTCTTTCATGGATATACTGTAGTTCCTTGAGTACAGATTCTTTACCTCTTTGGTGAGGTTTATTCCCAGGTATCTTATGGTTCTTGATTCTATAGTAAATGGAATCGATTCTCTAATTTCCCGTTCTGTATTTTCATTGTTAGTGTATAAGAAAGCCACTGATTTCTGTACATTGATTTTGTATCCTGCCACGTTACTGAATTGCTGTATGAGTTCTAGTACCTTGGGGGTGGAGTATTTTGGGTTTTCCATATAAAGAATCATGTCATCTGTGAAGAGAACCATGTCATCTGGCATATTCATATCCAATTTGGATACTTTTATTTCTCTTTGTTGTCTGACTGCTGTTGCTAGGACTTCTAATACTATGTTGAAGAAGAGTGGTGAGAGTGGGCATCCTTGTCGTGTTACTAATCTCAACGGGAAGGCTGCAAGCTTTTTCCCATTGAGGATGATATTTCCTGTGGGTCTTTCATAGATAGATTTTATTAAGTTCAGGAATGTTCCCTCTATCTCTACACTTTGAAGCATTTTAATCAGGAACAGATGCTGGATTTTGTCAAATGCTTTTTCTGCATCAATTGAGGGGACCATGTGGTTCTTCTCTCTTCTCTTATTGATTTGTTCTATCATATTGATTGATTTGCAAATGTTGAACCATCCTTGTAACCCAGGAATGAATCCCACCTGGTCATGGTGGATAATCCTTTTAATGTGCTATTGGAACCTGTTTGCTAGGACCTTGTTGAGAAGCTTAGCATCCATATTCATCAGTGATATTGCTCTGAAATTCTTTTTGGTTGGGTCTTTGCCTGGTTTGGGGATCAGGGTAATGCTGGCTTCATAGAAAGAGTCTGGAAGTTTTCCTTCTGCTTCAATTTTTGAAACAGCTTTGGGAGAATAGTGTTATTTCTTCTTTGAAAGTTTGGTAGAATTCCCCAGGGAATGCATCAGGTCCTGGGCTCAGGTTTTTGATCACTACTTCAATCTCCTTAATGGATATAGGTCTATTTACGTTGTCAATTTCAAGGTGGTTCAATTTTGGGAGTTCATAATTTTCCAGGAATACATCCATTTCATCTAGGTTGATTAACTCTTTGACATATAACTGTTGATTAAACCTTCTGATTACTGTTTCCATTTCCTTGGTGGTAGTTGTGATGTCTCCCTTTCATTCATAATTTTATTAATTTGAGCTCTCTTTTCTTTTGGATTAGTATGGCCAATGGTTTATCTGTCTTATTGATTCTTTAAAAAAACAACTTCTAGTTTCATTGATACATTCTACTCTATCACTACTTTCTATCTCATTGATCTCTGCTCTAATCTTGATTATTTCCCTTCTTGTGTGTGGAGTTGGTTTAATTTTTGTTGATTCACCAGTTCTTTAAGGTGTAGAGACAGCTGGTCTGTTCTAGATTTTTCCATTTTTTTGAGGGAGGCTTGGATGACTATGTAATTTCCCCTAAGGAACGCCTTTGCTGTATCCCATAAGTATTGGACCAAAGTGTCTTTATTATCATTGGTTTCCATGAATTGTTTCAGTTCTTCTTTGATCTCCTGGTTGATCCAAGCATTCTTTTTTTTTTTTTTTGATCCACAAAAATGAATTAGATGTTTATTTTCTTAAGAAAAACAACCATATCTGTTTTTTGCCAACAATTGACACAGAAGAGAAATTTCTCCTCCCTAAACACGGTAAGACAATTGTGCACTCATTGATCATCCTAGGACAGATCATTCAAGTCCTGTTTCTGACAGATGAGTTAAAGACACGCCAACTCACAATGCAGGCATTACCGCAGTTTCCTTATGATATAGCAATAGAAAGGATTTTTTTTTCGTTAAAATTCTTAGTTTTGCAAGTTGGACATTTTTATTATTATTATTATTTTTTTTTATTTTTATTTTATAAACATATATTTTTATTCCCAGGGGTACAGGTCTGCGATTCGCCAGGTTTACACACTTCACAGCACTCACCATAGCACATACCTTCCCCAATATCCATAACCCCACCCCCCCTCCCAACCCCCCTCCCCCCATCAACGCTCAGTTTGTTTTGTGAGATTAAGAGTCACTTATGGTTTGTCTCCCTCCCAATCCCATCTTGTTTCATTTACTCTTCTCCTACCCCCTCAACCCCCCATGTTGCATCTCCTCTCCCTCATATCAAGGAGAGCATATGATAGTTGACTTTCTCCGATTGACTTATTTCGCTACGCATGATACCCACTAGTTCCATCCACGTCGTCGCAAATGGCAAGATTTCATTTCTTTTGATGGCTGCATAGTATTCCATTGTGTATATATACCACATCTTCTTTATCCATTCGTCTGTAGATGGACATCTAGGTTTTTTCCATAGTTTGGCTATTGTAGACAATGCTGCTATAAACATTCAGGTGCACGTGCCCTTCGGATCACTACGTTTGTATCTTTAGGGTAAATACCCAGCAGTGCAATTGCAGGGTCATAGGGTGGTTCTAATTTAAACATTTTGAGGAACCTCCATGCTGTTTTCCAGAGTGGTTGCACCAGCTTGCATTCCCACCAACAGTGTAGGAGGGTTCCCCTTTCTCCACATCCTCGCCAGCATCTGTCATTTCCTGACTTGTTCATTTTAGCCATTCTGACTGGTGTGAGGTGATATCTCATGGTGGTTTTGATTTGTATTTCCCTGATGCCGAGTGATGAGGAGCACTTTTCATGAGACTGTTGGCCATCTGGATGTCTTCTTTGCAGAAATGTCTATTCATGTCCTCTGCCCATTTCTTGATTGGATTCTTTGTTCTTTGGGTGTTGAGTTTGCTAAGTTCTTTATAGATTTTGGACACTAGCCCTTTATCTGATATGTCATTTGCAAATATCTTCTCCCATTCTGTCAGTTGTCTTTTGGTTTTGTTCACTGTTTCCTTTGCTGTGCAAAAGCTTTTGATCTTGATAAAATCCCAATAGTTCATTTTTGCCTTTGCTTCCCTTGCCTTTGGTGATGTTCCTAGGAAGATGTTGCTGCGGCTGAGGTCGAAGAGGTTGCTGCCTGTGTTCTCCTCGAGGATTTTGATGGATTCCTTTCTCACATTGAGATCCTTCATCCATTTTGAGTCTATTTTCGTGTGTGGTGTAAGGAAATGATCCAATTCCATTTTTCTGCATGTGGCTGTCCAATTTTCCCAACACCATTTATTGAAGAGGCTGTCTTTGTTCCATTGGACATTCTTTCCTGCTTTGTTGAAGATGAGTTGACCATAGAGTTGACGGTCCATTTCTGGGCTCTCTATTCTGTTCCATTGATCTATGTGTCTGTTTTTGTGCCAGTACCATGCTGTCTTCATGATGACACCTTTGTAATAGAGCTTGAAGTCCGGAATTGTGATGCCACCAACTTTGGCTTTCTTTTTCAATATTCCTTAGGCTATTCGAGGTCTTTTCTGGTTCCATATAAATTTTAGGATTATTTGTTCCATTTCTTTGAAAAAAATGGATGGTACTTTGATAGGAATTGCATTAAATGTGTAGATTGCTTTAGGTAGCATAGACATTTTCACAACATTTATTCTTCCAATCCAGGAGCATGGAACATTTTTCCATTTCTTCGTGTCTTCCTCAATTTCTTTCATGAGTACTTTATAGTTTTCTGAGTATAGATTCTTAGTCTCTTTGGTTAGGTTTATTCCTAGGTATCTTACAGTTTTGGGTGCAATTGTAAATGGGACGGACTCCTTAATTTCTCTTTCTTCTGTCTTGTTGTTGGTGTAGAGAAATGCAACTGATTTCTGTGCATTGATTTTATATCCTGACACTTGACTGAATTCCTGTACAAGTTCTAGCAGTTTTGGAGTGGAGTCTTTTGGGTTTTCCACATAGAGTATCATATCATCTGCGAAGAGTGATAGTTTGACTTCTTCTTTGCCGATTTGGATGCCTTTAATTTCCTTTTGTTGTCTGATTGCTGAACTAGGACTTCTAGTACTATGTTGAATAGCAGTGGTGATAACGGACATCCCTGCCGTGTTCCTGACCTTCGCGGAAAAGCTTTCAGTTTTTCTCCATTGAGAATGATATTTGCGGTGGGTTTTTCATAGATGGCTTTGATAATATTGAGGTATGTGCCGTCTATCCCTACACTTTGAAGAGTTTTGATCAGGAAGGGATGCTGTACTTTGTCAAATGCTTTTTCAGCATCTATGGAGAGGATCATATGGTTCTTGTTCTTTCTTTTATTAATGAGTTGTATCACATTGATTGATTTGCGGATGTTGAACCAGCCTTGCAGCCCTGGAATAAATCCCAATTGGTCGTGGTGAATAATCCATTTAACGTACTGTTGAATCCTATTGGCTAGTATTTTGGCGAGAATTTTTGCATCTGTGTTCATCAAGGATATTGGTCTGTCGTTCTCTTTTTTGTTGGGATCCTTGTCTGGTTTTGGGATCAAGGTGATGCTGGCCTCATAAAATGAGTTTGGAAGTTTTCCTTCTATTGCTATTTTTTGGAACCGTTTCAGGAGAATAGGAATTAGTTCTTCTTTAAATGTTTGGTAGAATTCCCCCGGGAAGCCGTCTGGCCCTGGGCTTTTGTTTGTTTGGAGATTTTTGATGACTGTTTCAATCTCCTTACTGGTTATGGGTCTGTTCAGGCTTTCTCTTTCTTCCTGATTCAGTTGTGGTAGTTTATATGTCTCTAGGAATGCATCCATTTCTTCCAGATTGTCAAATTTGTTGGCGTAGAGTTGCTCATAGTATGTTCTTATAATTGTCTGTATTTCTTTGGTGTTCGTTGTGATCTCTCCTCTTTCATTCATGATTTTATTTATTTGGGTCCTCTCTCTTTTCTTTTTGATAAGTCTGGCCAGGGGTTTATCAATCTTATTAATTCTTTCAAAGAACCAGCTCCTCGTTTCGTTGATTTGTTCTATTGTTTTTTTGGTTTCTATTTCATTGATTTCTGCTCTGATCTTTGTGATTTCTCTTCTCCTGCTGGGTTTAGGGTTTCTTTCTTGTTCTTTCTCCAGCTCCTTTAGGTGTAGGGTTAGGTTGTGTACCTGAGACCTTTCTTGTTTCTTGAGAAAGGCTTGTACCGCTATATATTTTCCTCACAGGACTGCCTTTGTTGTGTCCCACAGATTCTGAACCGTTGTGTTTTCATTATCATTTGTTTCCATAAATTTTTTCAATTCTTCTTTGATTTCCTGGTTGACCCATTCATTCTTTAGAAGGATGCTGTTTAGTCTCCATGTATTTGGGTTCTTTCCAAATTTCCTCTTGTTATTGAGTTCTAGCTTTAGAGCATTGTGGCCTGAAACTATGCAGGGAATGATCCCAATCTTTTGATACCGGTTGAGACTTGATTTAGGACCAAGAATGTGATCTATTCTGGAGAATGTTCCATGTGCACTAGAGAGGAATGTGTATTCTGTTGCTTTGGGATGAAATGTTCTGAATATATCTGTGATGTCCATCTGGTCCAGTGTGTCATTTAAGGCCTTGATTTCCTTGTTGATCTTTTGCTTGGATGATCTGTCCATTTCAGTGAGGGGAGTGTTAAAATCCCCTACTATTATTGTATTCTTGTCGATGTGTTTCTTTGATTTTGTTATTAATTGGTTTATATAGTTGGCTGCTCCCACGTTAGGGGCATAGATATTTAAAATTGTTAGATCTTCTTGTTGGACAGTTCCTTTGAGTATGATATAGTGTCCTTCCTCATCTCTTATTATAGTCTTTGGCTTAAAATCTAATTGATCTGATATAAGGATTGCCACTCCTGCTTTCTTCTGATGTCCATTAGCATGGTAAATTCTTTTCCACCCCCTCACTTTAAACCTGGAGGTGTCTTCGGGTGTAAGATGAGTTTCTTGTAGGCAACATATAGATGGTTTTTGTTTTTTGATCCATTCTGATACCCTGTGTCTTTTGATTGGGGCATTTAGCCCATTAACATTCAGGGTAAGTTTTGAGAGATATGAATTTAGTGCCATTATATTGCCTGTAAGGTGACTGTTATTGTATATTGTCTCTGTTTCTTTCTGATCTACTACTTTTAGGGTCTCTCTTTGCTTAGAGGACCCCTTTCAATATTTCCTGTAGAGCTGGTTTGGTATTTGCAAATTCTTTCAGTTTTTGTTTGTCCTGGAAGCTTTTAATCTCTCCGTCTATTTTCAATGATAGCCTAGCTGGATATAGTATTCTTGGCTGCAGGTTTTTCTCATTTAGTACTCTGAATATATCATGCCAGCTCTTTCTGGCCTGCCAGGTCTCTGTGGATAAGTCTGCTGCCAATCTAATATTTTTACCATTGTACGTTACAGACTTCTTTTCCCGGGCTGCTTTCAGGATCTTTTCTTTGTCACTAAGACTTGTCAATTTTACTATTAGGTGACGGGGTGTAGACCTATTCTTATTGATTTTGAGGGGGGTTCTCTGAACCTCCTGGATTTTGATGCTTGTTCCCTTTGCCATATTGGGGAAATTCTCTCCAATAATTCTCTCCAATATACCTTCTGCTCCCCTCTCTGTTTCCTCTTCTTCTGGAATCCCAATTATTCTAATGTTGTTTCGTCTTATGGTGTCACTTATCTCTCGAATTCTCCCCTCGTGGTCCAGTAGCTGTTTGTCCCTCTTTTGCTCAGCTTCTTTATTCTCTGTCATTTGGTCTTCTATATCGCTAATTCTTTCTTCTGCCTCATTTATCCTAGCAGTGAGAGCCGCCATTTTTGATTGCACCTCATTAATAGCTTTTTTGATTTCAACTTGGTTAGATTTTAGTTCTTTTATTTCTCCAGAAAGGGCTTTTATATCTCCCGAGAGGGTTGCTTTAATATCTTCCATGCCTTTTTCAAGCCCGGCTAGAACCTTGAGAATCATCATTCTGAACTCTATATCTGACATATTACCAATGTCTGTATTGATTAGGTCCCTAGCCTTTGGTATTGCCTCTTGTTCTTTTTTTTTGTTGTGAATTTTTCTGCCTTGTCATTTTGTCCAGATAAGAGTTTATGAAGGAGCAATAAAATACTAAAAGGGTGGCAACAACCCCAGGAAAATATGCTTTAGCCAAATCAGAAGAGATCCTGAATTGTGAGGGGGGAGAAAGGCGATAAAAAGTGGTTCAGAAAGAAAGAAAAAAAAAACTATTAAAAAAAACAAAGCCGATAAAGAAAAAATATAAAAAGAGGAAAAAAAATATATATATATGATAAACTATTTAAAAAACGTTAAAAAAAGAAAACGGTAATAGTTAAAAAAAATTAGCAGTAGAAGAGAAAAAGAAAAAAAAAAATTGAAAAAGAAAAAAAAATTAAATTAACTGCAAGGCTAAAAAATCATGGGGAGAAAGCCATGAGCTCCGTGCTTTGCTTTCTTCTCTGGAATTCCACTGTTCTCCTTGGTAGGTGAACTTGGTCCTGGCTGGGTTTCCCGTAGATCTTCTGGGGGAGGGGCCCGTTGTAGTGATTCTCAAGCGTCTTTGCCCCAGGCGGAGTTGCACCGCCCTTACCCGGGGCTGCGCTGAGTCATCCGCTCGGGTTCGCTTTCGGGAGCTTTTGTTCCCTGAGTGCTTTTCGTAGATTCCGGAGGACAGGAATAAAGATGGCGGCCTCCCGGTCTCCGGCCTGGAGGAGCCGAGAGCCCGGGGCCCCACTCCTCAGTGCGCCCTCAGAGAACAGCACCAAATGACTCCCGTCACCCTGGCCTCCGGCCGCGCTCTGAGCTGACCGAGCCTGCGACTGGTTCAAGGCAACCCTGAGCTGAGAGTCACTCCTCGGCTCTGTCTCTGCAGCCGGCTTCCCTGTTCTAATACCAGTAAGCTCTGCGACACCGAGACATCCCTGATCCTTCTGCGACCCTGCGGGACCTGAGGCCGTGCTTACCCCGCCTGGGCTTCACCCCATTTAAGCCTCTGGAGTGATGTCCCTCAGTGGAACCGACTTTTAAAAGTCCTGATTTTGCTCAGTTGCTCTGCCGCTCGCCGGGAGCCGGCCCCTCCCCCCGCGGTCTATCTTCCCGTCGCTTTGGATTCACTTCTCCGCCAGTCCTAACTTGCAGAAAGTGGTTGATTTTCTGTTTCTGGTATTGCTGTTCTTCTTCTCTTCAATCTCTCGTTGGATTTGTAGGTGTTTGCAATCTTTAGATAAGCTATTTAGCTGATCTCCCGCTACCTGAAGTAGTCTCAGCCTGCTACTTCTCCGCCATCTTGACTCCTCTCTCTAAAGTTGATATATTTTTAAATGTTTAGAATTGGTGACTCCTTAAAAAACACTTTTGAATAACGAATGCTATAATTGCAGATCATTTCAATCATTTTAAAAAGTTTGAGTATGTAGCCCAAAACCCAGTAAAGTGATTTTAATTATCAATTAATTATCAATGAATTGAGCCAAAACACATGATAAAATAATGACATTGATAATTCTGACTCTCAGATAAAAATATGTCAGTGGCCTCAGAGCACTCTATTACTCTATTACTCTATATAATCTTAGCAAGGCTTTTCTTGAGATATAAATAGATACATTGGATTTCATACTTGAAATATAATCTCAATACCACAGTAATGACAACTAATAATTCTAGTAAGTCTACCAGACTGAGTTGTGAAGTTACAAAAATAGCACATCACTGTGAAAACAGCAGGAATCTTAGAACCAGACATCCGTGGTTTCCATATGTAAGTTATTTAACATCAGGCATGTTATTGACCATTCTGTCTGGAGGGGAATGCCATTTCCCACTCCAGGCTTCCAAGAGGAGTTTATCTTCCCTTTGCATATTCTGGCCTTTCTCTACTTCTTAATTCATTCCACCCTAGTAAAAGGGAAGTTTACATAACCAATTGATTACTTGGGGAAGAATAATTACATACTTGAACTAATTTCACTCTTTCTCTTGTGCTACTAATCTTGCCTTAAAAAGCACACGCTTTCCTCTAGTCCACTGTATTGCCCATAATCGGGAGGGTAAAACTGCTTAGGTCTGAGGTTCAGGATTAGCAGGAGCATTTGACTCGCCTATTGAGAGCCATTCTTGTCAACTAGGTATCTATTATTATTTCAACCCCTATTTTGAGGCCTGGACTTTTTTTTTTTTTTTTTTCCTCAGCTTCTTCAGATTACACCAGGGTAAGGGAGGGACAATTGTAATTTTGTGATGGCTTTGTTAAAATCCCAACGTCAGATGTATCAGCCAGAAATACTGAAAAATAAAACCAAAATAATGGAATTTGGGAGAGCAAAGTATGCACATGGAAAGCCTTGGTGGTTTAAGGATAAGTAATTTGGGCCTTGGTGCTCTGACTGTGGTGATTTGTAGAGGTAGCATTAGGTTCATATGTGTTTTTAAATTCTATGATTGACTAAATTGAAATATTTTAGCCCAGCCACATGGTATTTTGGTTGTGGTAGATGATCGTAGTTTGCAGGGTTTTTTGTTTGTTTGTTTGCTTGCTTGCTTTGTCCAAATTAAATGGCTTTATTTTCCTGCATACTGAAATTTAGACAAAGGTCCCTGGGCCTCAGGAATGATATTCAAGAAGCGATATCAATGAGAAGGGTCCATGAGAGATGAAATCAGAGATAGAAAGTGGTCATCTCAGCAGACTTGGATGGGGCCTCTCAGTTCTCAATAGAGGTGCAGAGTCTGGCAAAGACTCAAAGCTCCAGGGCTTAGAAAGGGCAGACTTCCAGAATCAGGAAGCTGCAGCCTCCTCCTCTTTTTTCTTATTCTGGCTGAAGCAAATGTTCCATTGCAAGGAAGAGTACAGGCCTTTTAGGTGTTAGTGGAAAATACAGTGTTTTCTTCTTCTAAATTGTCAGGTAGTGAAGTTCTGCATGTGTCTGAAAGCACTACTGGGTTTTTAGCTTAAACCACTGAGCTACCCAAGTGCCACGAAAACATCTATTCTGACACCTCTGTGTTCCTTAGTGTTTTTTATTTTATTTTATTTTATTTTTATGTTGTTTTTTAAATTTTATTTATCTTTTTAATTTCCTTTCAGTGTTCCATAATTTATTATTTATGCACCACATCCCATGCTCCATGTAATACCTGCCCTCCATAGTACCCAGAACCCGCCTCACCCAACCTCCCACTCCCACCCCTCCAAAACTCTCAGATTGTTTCCTCAGAGTCCGCAGTCTCTCTTGCTTTGCCTCCCCTCCAATTTCCCTCAACTCCCTCCTCCTCTCCATCTCCCCATGTCCTCCATGTTATTTGTTATGCTCCACAAATAAGTGAAACCATATGATAATAGACTCTCTCTGCTTGACTTATTTCACTCAACATAATCCCTTCCAGTCCCATCCATGTTAATACAAAATTTGGGTGTTCATCCTTTCTGATGGAGGCATAATTCTCCATAGTATATATGGGCCCCATCTTCCTTATCCATTCGTCTGTTGAAGGACATCTTGGTTCTTTCCACAATTTGGCAACTGTGGACATTGCTGCTAAGAACACTAGGATACAGATGGCTCTTCCTTTCAATACATGTGTATCTTTTGGCTAAATACCCAGTAGTGCTATTGCAGGATCATAGGAAACTTTATTTTTAATTCCTTATGGAACCTCCACACTGTTTTCGAAAGCAGCTGCAATGACTTGCATTCCCACCAACAGTGTAAGAGGGTTCCTCTTTCTCCACATACTCTCCGACACACGTTGTTTCCTGTCTTGCTAATTCTGACCATTCTTACTGGTGTAAGGTGGTATCTCAATGTGGTTTTGATTTAAATCTTCCTGATGGCTAGTGATAATGAACAATTTTTAATGTGTCTGTTAGCCATTTGTATGTCTTCATTGGAGAAGTGTCTGTTCTTGCCTTCTGCCCATTTTTTGACATGATTATCTGTTTTGTGTGTGTTGAGTTTGAGTTTTTTATAGATCCTGGATATCAGCCCTTTGTATTGTCATTTACAAATATTTTCTCCCATTCAGTGGATTGCTTCATAGTTTTGTTGACTGTTTCCTTTGCTGTGAAGAAGGTTTCGATCTTGATGAAGACCATAAAATTCATTTTTGCTTTAGTTTCCTTTGCCTTTGGAGACATATCTTGAAAGAATTTGCTATGGCTGATGTCAAAGACTTTACTGCCTATGTTCCCCTCCAAGATTCTGATGGATTCCTGACTCACGTTGAACTCTTTTATCCATTTCAAGTTTATCTTCATCTATGGTGTAAGAGAATGGTTGACTTTCATTTTTCTACACATAGCTGTCCAATTTTCCCAGCACCATTTATTGAAGAGACTCTTTTTCCACTGGATATTTTTTTCAGGATTTGTTTAAGATTTTTTGACCGTAGATTTGGGGGTCCATATCTTGGTTCTCTACTCTGTTTCACTGGTCTATGTGTCTGATTTTATGCCAGTACCATGCTGTCTTGGTGATCACAACTTTGTAGTAAAGCTTGAAATCAGGCAGCGTAATGCCCCCAGTTTTGTTTTCAACATTTCCTTTGCAATTCATGGTTTCTTCTGATTCCATACAAATTTTAGCATCATTTGCTCCACCTTGTTGAAAAATACTGGTGGAATTTTGATCGGAATGGCATTAAAAGTATAGATTGTTCTAGGCAGTATAGACATTTTAACAATGTTTATTTTTCACATCCATGAGCATGGAGTGGTCTTCCATCTTTTCACGTCTTCTTCAATTTCTTTCATGAGTGTTCGGTAGTTCCTCCAGTACAGGTCCTTAACCTCTTTGGCTCAGTTTATTCCCAGGTATCTTATGGTTCTCAGTGCTAGAGTGAATGGAATCAATTCTCTAATTTCCCTTTCTGTATTTTCATTGTTAGTGTATAAGAGAGCAACTGTTTTCTGTACTTTGATTTTCGTATCATGCCACATTATTGAATTGCTGAATGAGTTCTAATAGTTTGGAGGTTGGGTCTTTTGGGTTTTCCATATAAAGTATCATGCTGTCTGTGAAGAGAGAGAGTTTGACTTCTTCATTGCAATCTGAGCTCCATAGTTTTAAATGGTTCTTGACTGAGTCAGTCAGCAGCACAGTATCTGTCTCTTGATCTCAGAATCTTGAATTCAAATTTTTGTCATGGACATTATTTAAAAAAAAAAAAGGTGGGGATTTTAATGACATTCTGTCCAATTTTTGTCTAGGTATTTTACAGGTGTGGTAATAACATTCTGTCCAATTTCTGTCTAGGTATTTTACAGGTGTAGGTGTTTTTTTGAAATCTTTGTCACGTGTTGACTCTGTTGTTGGACGGGTTGGGTATACATTCAATTGCATTGTTTTACTTGAGGTTGTCCAGTGTTTTCAGAACCACTTAATATGGGGACTGCTGCTTCCCTATTTTTTACTCTTCGAGCTTTGTTTGGAAATGAATTGACTACATATGTGTCAGTTTCTTCCTGGGCTTTGTACTATGTTCCATTCATCTGTGTGTCTGTCTGTATATCAATACTATACCGTTTTGATCTCTACATCTTAGTAATACACTTTGAATTCAGAAAGCATGACACCTCCAGTTTTGTTCTTTCTCCAGATGGCTTTGGCTATTCAAGGCCTTCCATGGTATTATTCACTTTGTATCATTGCTGTTCTTACTTCTGGAAATGCTATTAAATGTTGATGGGGTTTGAATTGAATGTTTGGATTGCGTGTTGCAGTGTTTATTTTTGGATTACATATGTTCTTGGGATCCATTAATATGAATGTCTTTAGACTTCATCTGTCTTCTCAAAACTCTCTCATTAATGATTTATGGTTTTCAGTATACAGATCTTTCCCTTCTTGATGAAAATAATTCGTAAGTGTTTTATTCTTTTTGAGTGATTATGAATTAAAAATTATTTTCTTAATTTCTCTCAGCAATAACTTGTTATTCATGTATAGAGATAAAACTCATTTTTGTATATTGAATCTGTGTCCTTAAGCTTGACTTAATCCATCTGTTGGTTCTCTGAGGATTTTTGTAGAATCATTTTGTGTTCCATATATCTTATCATGTTCTCCTAATAAGTAAAAAATTAACTGGGAATATAGGTTGATGTTCTCTAACTGGGAGAAAAAGGATACAAGTATGCTGAGAGACCATTTACGAATTGTCTAAAATGTTTTGTGGTTAATGTAAGCAAAGGAATCCATAAGTGTGGCTTGTTTCCTTTACTGTTTTCTTTCAACCGAATATACAGAGCTGTGACTTGGACCAGTTATTCCCCCACACTTTCCCACCCTTCAAGCTGTGCCTCTTTGGAGCCTTCCACTGTTCTCTCTGCTTTCTATCCTTTGACCCAGGGCCTGACTCAGCTGCTCAGAAAATACTTCTCAAAATAGTGCACTTGGATATGAAGCCTATTTTTTCATAGATTTCCTAGAAGACATCCTCCAAAACATTGAATTTTACAGAATTGTTTTTAATCTCTCTGGGACCCTTGAAGATGTCCAAGTTTGAATGTGGTTTGTTTTGCAGACAGGTCAGGGAGCCCTGTGGTACTCCTGCAATGTATCCTGTGGCCACCTGAGGGGTGGGTGTGCTCCTATCAAAGACATGGCTCCACCTCTGCAGAATGTAGAAGTTAACCTCCTTTAGGACATCCCTCACAATATTAGACAACTGCTTCAAGGATTATTTACTGTAAAGATTCTTTGGGATCTATTGACAGTTCTTTACAAGTGACAACCTAAGGTACTACAGTGACAAAATTGTGTTCCTTCTTGCACATGCAGATACATAAAATTATAAATGACTGAATGACGGTGGACCCTCCCACCACATGAGACACAAAATGAACCCCAAATGGGTCACAGACCTAAATTTAAAAGCTAAAACTGTAAACCTCAGAGAAGAAAGCCTGAGAAGAAATATTCCTGACCTTAGATTAAGCATCTGTTTCTTAAAGATGATGCCAGAATCAACAAATGGAAGAATTGATACATGGGTAAATTTGTCACCAACACAGTGCCTTTCCTCTGGGCTCCAGACATAATCCCAGGCAGCAGGTAGGAACTGTACAAGTCACTTATTTCTACATCCTACTTAGCTGTACCCATTACTATCTCTAATTTAGGGATGGAGTCTGTAATTTCAGAGCCCTGCCTGGGGTCACCCAGCTTCAAAGAGGCTGAGTAGGGGCTAGAACTCCTGTCTCTCTGCCACTAGACTCTGCTCCATTCACACAGCCCCAGCATGGAATTCAGAGTTGTACAAAGCTCCACATACAAACACCCAGGACTGGAGACCTCACCGAACTTGGGGGGGGGGGGCAATGGTACCACTCTGGAGCTTGGCCTGGGTCTGTTGTCTGAAAATAGCAGGTCTTGGCACTGAGAACTGTCCCAGTTCCATCCAGCCCTTGTCTGGGCAGGATAAGATTTCTCCCTAGGTACCAGGCACAAAGGTTCGTGTAAACTCAGAGTCGAGAATTCCCTTGTGAAGCATCTGGAATGCAGCCTTCTTGTCAGGTGGGGCCAACAAGGGTAAGCAAGGCCTGTGTTCAAATCCTGCCTCTGCCTCACTGTGGAGTATGGAGAGGGGCAGTTTCATAAAGGCTTGGTTTCCTTATTAGTAAATAGAGACAGCATTTCTACCTTCCTCATGGAATTGTTATAGAGATTGACTGACATGATTTATGTTCTCAAAAGACAGGCAGTCATCCCTAGCTCTACCGGCTTAGATTACCCACTGTGAGCTCACTGCTGCCATGGGCTCTGGGCCTCTACCTTACTCTGTCCCATTTGCCTGGCAAGCCTGACGCCCCCTAACTCAATTGTCTTTCCAGAATGCCTTCATCCCCTCCAGTATGGGGTCCTGTCCCTCAGCTGGGATCTCACAACACTGATCCCCTTCCATTAGACCCAGGCCAGTCCTGGGTAAGGATCTCACCCAGAGATTGTGTCCTGGATATGGACACTACTCGGTATGGAGACTGTCAGTGTGGAGCTTCCTAAATTGTCACCTGTTCTTGGAACAAATGCTGGGGTGCCTTGTGATGGGGCTCTTTCCCTCCAAAGCAGGCAAATGAGCTGCCCTCACTTCCATCACGACTGTTTCCTAACTCACCCTATCACATAATCATTGGTACATAGCATCTTGGGCCTCCTTGCTTGCCAGGACACCAGAACCTTTTGATCGTCAGAGTTGAAAGTATTTTCTGAGGTGAATTCGATTTTTGATGGATCTGTTGGTAAGATGAAGCCTGTCCACTCCCTACAAATCTACACTGAGCTTGTGCCCCTGACCAATAGCACAGTGCCTCAGCCCATGAGAACCCTTCTCCTAGAGATCAGAGCTCTCCTTTCTCACTGAGTCTGCATTCACTGGTGTTTCTCTCTCTTCCTGCAGGGAGAAGCCCAGATGTCCGCTCTCTGAAGATGTGCCTTCTGTGCCTAGTGAGCTCCATTGTGTAGCAGATAAGAGAGGGATTAATACCATGGCTTCTCCAGCAGCTTCAGATTACATGGACGCCCCGTACCCAACATTGTGGGAAGAGAGGGATCTCCTCCTTCTTATCACATGGTGTCTTAAGCTGGAAGCACAGCTTCCTCTCTCACACAAGCTGAATTGGAGGGATACCAAGGTTGGGGAAGGCAGGGGTACGGGGTCATGGCTAGGGGAGCCTGAGGGCTGTGGGCAAACTATATCTATTGCCAAAACCCTTGGAAAAGCCTCTCTCCATCCTGCAGCTTCCGTGAGCAGACTATGTGCTTTGTAATGGCCTCTCTTGTTCACACAGATCCAAGTGGCTTTTGCTGTTGCTACTAAAACTACATCTGGATGAACACAAGTCTGTAACACACTGACCTGCACTGTCCTTAGAGTTCTTCCCTCAGAGGATGTGGTCCAGCCAGGAAATACAGGGAGCAACCTGATAGGAGTGACCTGGTCTGCACTCCTTTCCAGGCTTGAAGCAGGGCGTGGCTGCTCAGGTTAGAATCTGAGTCATAGAGTACAAGGGGTTGGAGTGGCTGGAGCATATCACCAGACAGGGCCTGGGTGATGTGTATTCCAGGATATGGACAAGGATGCTTGTGGGGGATGAAACATGAGGAGGGTGTGGGAAAGCTCTTCCCTGCTCTATTGTCACTCCCACTACCGATGGACTCACTGTTTGTTGGCTTCTCCTCCTTATGGTTTCAGATCTCATCTATAGACTCCAGATTCCTCCTTTCCCAAGGAAGGCTGCCACTGGATAAAGAGAGTGTAGATAGAGGAGCCTGCAGCATGTCCTCCAAAATTGTGGTTAAAGTGTGTTCCAGAAATGGTGCTTATAGGAATCAGACATAAAGAACAGAGATTTGTGACACGGATGTACTTATTACTTTAATGATGAGAGTCAAATAGTTGGAAAGTTGTTCAACAGATGGTGCTTTGCGTGCTGTCACTGAGAATGTCCAAGGGGACAGCAGTGATCATGCCTATCCACTGTAGGGACATCAGGTACAACAAGAGTCCAACCCTAAAACTCCCCCCACCACACCCCCTATCTTTGCACACACACATGCATGCAAGCAAGCACATACTAAATCCAGAGTAAAAAGCATGGAAACAGGACACCATCCATTATGAATGATTATTTCATGGAAGAAGGAATGTGTCTTCATTTATTCATGTTTAAATCATTATTTTACTACATAAATGTAGTCTGCCTAAACCTAAAGAACTATTTACTTTATTTCCTCACTCGTTATTAAAAAATGGGAAGATTTAAGATGCAATGTTAATATTTTTATAATGTGTGCATTAAAATAGTTTAAACATGGCCTCTGCAGGAAAATGAAAGAATTTAAAGGTGTCTCATGGACCCAGACATTTCCCCGGTTTCTGCGTTTCAAGGTATCCTTATGAAAGGGAACACAATTCCATATAATGAAAGTAGTTCATTTTGGGGCTTCTCATGACCATTGCTGTTTCAGAAACATTCGGTGTAATAAAATGCTATTTGTATAAAAAAATGAAAAAAAGTTGTTTTTACTTTCTTATGTTCTGTAGCCAGAGAGAGAAAGTCATAATGTAGGATGCAAGGCACATGAAAATCCCAGATGAAGTAAAGTACCAAAGACAGAGAGAAAAGCAGTGGTTGCTGGGACTGGGGTGAGGGAATGAGCAGTGAGTGATACATAGCCCAGGTTTCTCTGTCATGGAAATATTCTTCAAGTAAGTGGTTGTACAATACTCTTAAAATACTTAATGGCACCTCCATATACCAATGAAAAGGATCAGAGTAAAATTTCATGTAAACTCAAATTCTACTTTATTTAATGAACAAATTCCTTAAGCCATTACACAAGTCTATACAAAACACAAGAACTGCAAAGAGAGCAATGACAGAGGAGCGGAAACCATCCTTAATGTTCCAGCCAGAAAGAGCTGTGGCTTCGGGGCTGAGGGTGGTTGTTGCACTGAGATAGGTGCTGGCTCAAGTCTTTCTCAACCTCAGTAGCAGGGGTTAGACCCTGATGGACCTCCAGGTCAGGCGAAAGAACTGGTGGCTCCTTCTTCATCTAAGACGAGTGAATTAGAGCCCTTACTACCACCTGCACTGGTCCCAAGAGGGCAGGTGGTGTCACCACTCTTCTTGATGTGTGAGCTCCACCACCAGGGAGGGTTGGGGCCACATTTGTCTCCAAAGATACAGCAGATGCCACAGTTGGAGCTAGGCCGAGCTCCTGATGTTGTTTAGGCTGTTGCTCTGTGCCTGGTGCTGTAGCTCCATGAAGAGAAAATATCATCAGCACGATTGAATTCCCATGTCCCTACTAAATAAAGGAAACTTTCTCCACCACCTAATGTTGCCTGGATGCAAGAACCAATCCCTGTGAAGTCTCCATAACTGAAGACCAATAGGACCGGGATCTGAGACTATTAACTGCTCTCCACCCGACTGCACTCTATTGAGGCTTGCTCAGTGTGGCCCACCCTGTCTCCTCCTCAGGCCCACATCAGTCACCACCAGTCCTTCTCACCCACAGCTTCTGGCTCCGTGGGACAAACGTGTGGCAGCTGTGTGAGCAGAAGCTAGGCACAGTGCTTCAGGTCTGAGGCTGGCATATTGAGCCCCATGTATGTCAGCAGCATATTCAGGCTGGGAAATTCTGGGGGCTGTAAAAATATTCAGGACATTTTTCTAGCCATGTGTTCAAGATGGAGGAGATGGCCTCGGGGATAGACAGTTAGGAAGAGGAATCAGAGGACAGGGCACCCTCTTAAATGAATATCCCAGGGAACCCTGTGGGAACCTGGGCCATTGGGCAATCAGCTTCCATCAGAGACTAGTCCTATTCCTTGTCCTCATGTGATCTGGCAATCCTGCCTGAGACAGGCCTGGTTACAGACAACAGGCTGGCAAGAGCCCCAATGAGTGGGAGATCTTGATGAATGGTGGGGCAATTTCTGTCCTTCATGGCAGGTCTGGACACACTCCTCAGTCTGTCTCCTTGTGCACTTGCCACTTAAATTCAACTGCATGTGCCCAGAGAGGGTTGGTGTCTGGCCTCTTAATTACCCTGATTGCACAAGCCACTGCTCTCTGAAGATCCAACCAAGGAGGGAGCAAATGGATTCTGTCTCCAGCCAGGCCTTCCCAGGACCCTCCCTATACTTCAAAAGTTACCCCTTGTGCCCATGTGCTTCCTTATTCACTAGGTGCCATGAGTGGGTCTCCTTCCACTGACACTAATCTCCCACAGGGTTTGGAATATCTGGTCCCTATCCTCTCACTGGGTCTCCTGAGCATCCTCTGAGCATCCAGTGGCCAGGTTCCAACATATTGCTGAGTGTGCTGGTTTCAAAAAATTATCTTCTAGGTCCCAGGATTGGGATAGAGACTTGGGTGGGAGGGTGCAGTGATGAGGAATGACTCTCTTAGGGGATAAAGCTGTCCTACCTTCCCTTCTGCTCTCCCACAGTACCCACACTCACAGCTCCCACAGGCCCCTTCCTTTCTCCAGAAGAAACTCTCAGAACTTCACGCTTATGGAGGATCCAAGAGTCCCTCCAACTCACAGTCCCCTTGCTGCTCTGTGCAGAGGGAAGGCCCTCCTGCATCAGTCAAAGCTCACTCATGTTTCACTGCTCCTGGGATATGCCTTCTTCATCACAGCTGGAGGAAATGCACTCATATCTAGAGGATACCAGGGGTCATCACATGAAATGTCCTGTGGATGCTACGTCTCATTGTGTCCAATATCACTGTCTGACTCCTGACTACTCTGGAGACCAGGGCTGCTGTCTGCTCTGTGCCGGGATCACAGTCAGGTGCTGTAGAAGCCTCTGCACCGAGTGGGGCTTCTTGAATACTTGCTGAATGAAAAGACCCCAACCAGCCCATCACAGGTATCTGAGTGGGACTTGGAACACCTCTGCACCCTGGGGATCCCTGCTCTGCTTTCACCCAGACACAGACCCCAAAGGGAGTCTCAGATCTTTCAAATGGCAAAACAGCCCAACTCAAGATCATAGTGACAGTGAGGGATGAGGCAGAGGCTTCATCATGGCAAGCAGGACAATAATAAATGAGTACAACCACAGGCTCTCTAGCAGACCTTTGCACAGGCCCAGGCACCAAGGTGCACTTTCCTTTCAAGACTTCATGAGTCCTTAACGTAACTCTGGCCCAGTCAGAGGAGCAACCTGAGGCTCAGGAAGTTTGGGGACATTTCCAGGACTCACAGCAAGTAGTGGCCAAATCCAACTGGGCCATTAGGTACAGTGTGCTCACCTTGTGAAGAGGAATTCCAACACCTCCTGGGTGCTGGCAATGGCTCAATATGTGCCCAGTATCATGTAGGCATAGCTGAGGTCAATTCCTAGGAAATTAGGCACCAGATGTTGTTATTCGCTTCTTTAGCAGGTTAGCCTGGTTTGTCCATAGCACACAGGTCTCACTCCTCTTCATCAGTGATCCATATTTTGCCTGATGTGAAACAGAGGAGACACGAGTCAGTTCTGTAGCAACCAGGAGGGTTATGGATTGGAGCACAGATTGAAACTCCAAGATGCCAGTGGCTTATGGCAAGAGGTGGGACAAGAGATCCCACAGTCATAAAAAAAATCAGGTGACTGGGTGGTTCCTTGGCTTAATCATAGGAGTCATGGTTTTGGCTCAGGTCATCATCTCAATTTCTTGAGATGGAGCACCTTGTAGGGCTGCATACTTAGGGCAGAGTTGGCTTGAGGATACTGTCTCCACTCTGCTTCTCCCCACTCTCCCCCTGCCTCTCTCAAATAAGTCAATCAACCAATCAATTAACAAATCTTTAAGGAAAAAGAAAAAACCTTTCTTGGTAGACATACAAAGAAGTAAAGTCTGACCTTGATAGTATCTCAGGTCAGATTGGGAACTGAGTATTGATAGCAACCCCCTGCATGAATGGCATCGATCCTGTGGTTTCTGATAACAGATTCCATTATTGAGATGAGAACACAGAGACATTTTCTTAAGTAAGACAGCTCAGGATATTATGGCATGTAGGATGTTTAGTGTAGCACTATGATTTAGCAACAAAACAGAATCACATCAAAGTCCTGCATCATTGAAGGGCTCAGTGGCTGTGAAAAATGACTGGCCTTCTGGAATGTTGTGCAGCAGAATGAAGCCCCTGATCCTGACCCTGGAGGGGACCCTGGGCCCCCAGCGAATAACAACATCTGGTGCCTAATTTCCTAGGAATTGACCTCAGCTATGCCTATGCCCAGGGATGTGTTTCATCAAAACCAAAGACTGAGCAAGAGACATATTACCATTGGCAACATGACACTTGGGTAAAAGTCTCCCAACTCACCATGATCATGTGCAAGACTTGCAGAACTTGGGGAGGACTGTCAGATCAGTGGGGACACCTGAGAGCACAAGGATTCTAGATGAATGGCATGAGACATAGTGTAAAGTCTCTTTTCTGATATTATTACAAATATGAGGACAATGACACTACATCTGGGCAAGGTAGGGGCAGGGCAATGAGGGCAAGTTTGAAAAGGAGATGGTGATCCAGATTCATGTGGGTTCAGGACTGTAGGAGGGAGTCCATGGCAGTACTAGAGTGGCTTCTGGGACATGGGTCCCTTTTTTCTCCACTGGAACCCTGGGGGATGGATCTCCCCAGCACCTGCACTCACCCTGAGCCAGCGCTGGATTCTGTTGTCATTTGGGGGCACCTTTTGTCCTTCAAAGAGGTAGAGCAGAGGATCTCAACATTCAGCTCCTGCCCGATCTCCTGTGTGGAGCTCTGTAAAGACAGTGCCCAGCAATCAGGAAGGAGGCCTCAGAGCCCTATCTAGCTGCCTTTGTTGGTCCTCATACTCAGGGCACTCCATCCCAGACACACAACACCCCAGTATGCACACACATCCACCAAGGAGAGAAATGTGACAGCTTCAGGGCCTTGGATGAGCTCTGAGAGAGCTATGATGCACCTCAGGAATCCTTTCCACCCAGCCCACCATGACATTGGTGTGAACATAAAGGGATCACCAGGGTATCCACTATCTTGCAACCCCCTCCATCACAG
The DNA here is from genome assembly GCF_902655055.1 of Lutra lutra. Classification (NCBI taxonomy): domain Eukaryota; kingdom Metazoa; phylum Chordata; class Mammalia; order Carnivora; family Mustelidae; genus Lutra; species Lutra lutra. The sequence continues at coordinate 856,457 of NW_025923848.1, read as the reverse complement.
TGGCAGGAAACTCACATATCCCTCTTTGCCAGAAATTCCAGAGGAGAGGACGAGGCTGCCCTGGGATGGCTCAGAGGGGTGACTTGGCCTGGCATAAGCTGTTCTGTATTACCTTATCGAACCTCCTGCCAAATGCCCTGAGGCTTTGTGCATGAGGTTTGAGCCAATATCTGCAGCATGTGGGAGACATGTCTCTGGGAGACAGAGTCCTGGGAAGTAGGCAAACAGCAGGAGAACATCTTTCAATATTGTATGTCTTTAGCAAAATAACCATGGTGCTAGACTACACTAGAATGTGAAAGCCTGTTTGCAGGGGTTCCAAATTCTGTTAGGGTCTGCAGTCAAGGAAGTAACTTCACTGCCTGAGATCACCTACCCAAGTCCACTCCTGGATTGACACCAAACAAACAGTGCTCAGGGTTGCCATCTGCTCATCCCCATTCTGCGTGTATGGCACATCTGTACACAGTGACACCAACACACCCCTCTCCACAGGCCCCTAAGGAAGGTCTGGGTTCAGCTGGGGTCCCAGCTTGTAAACAGACGTGTCTTCAGGAACAGCTCTCCGATCTTACCTGCTTCTGTCCCTGGATAAGACATTATCCCTGTCAGGGGTAGTCTGCATCTTGTCTGTACAAAACAGATGATTCTAGCATGTACTTCCTCCAGATGTCCATAGGCATTTGTGGGATAATATCTGTGATAATGGAGGAATGGTGTCACATGTAAGAAATAGCTCCAACCATATTTTCTTCCTCTTCTTATCTTCTGTGGATCTGCTATTGGTCAGATCTCACTCTACCATCCCTACTGGGGTGTATGTGTGTGTATGTGTGTGCGTGCGTGTGTGTGTGTGTGTGTGTGTGTGTGTGAGAGTGAGAGTGTGTGAGTGTCTGTGTGTGTGCACACCTGTGTGCACACATGCACACTCTCATGTGTGTACACATATATTTTCATCAGGGCTCAAATTCAGGAGTCCGAGAAGATGGCAGCCTCACCTAAAGAGGTGTTGATAATAGCTTCCCAAGATCATAAGCTTCCTAATTTTAATAGAAAGAAGGTATTGGAGACTTGGCCTCTGAAGTTCAGAATTTACCCCTATGCCTAGAGACTGCATACTCTGTACTGAGAGCCATTAACTTCTTTCCACTGGATGTGATGTGGATAGGGTTCCACTCAGTGTGTTGCCGTGAGCTGGGCTGCCCCTCAGACAAGAATTTACTGGAATGCCTTCTCTCTCGTACATCAAGGCTCACACTCACCCTTATACCATCTCCATGTCTGTAGCCACTTCTTTCAACACAACTTTTCCCAGAGCCTTCTGGTGAATGGCTACATGCATCCAGTGTCCCTACTTTGAGGACACTCAAAGAGCTGGGTTCATGCCTGTTTCAGCCTTCTAATCATTCTGGGCAACGCCCTAACCCTGTTGAGGTCTTCACCTTCTCCTCTCAGTGGTTCCTGGAAATCCCATATCCTGTGTATACAACTTTGTGTAACCCTGTCACCTAGAGTGTGGTCTGGACTTAGTGATTCCTACCATTCCACAGAACATAGCAACATGACCCACAAACCCCTTCTGAGATTTAGTTATAAGAGCTCATTGCCCAGTCCCATGATGACTCTGACCCATATTCTCTCACAGATCTTCACTCAAGAGTACAAGCCCCTATGTTGAACCATGACCCAGACATGTGCACGTTACATCCCAATGAGGGATGACAACAGACAGAAGAACTCAGGCCTTTGAGATGGGTGAATCCTGCCAACAACCCTAAGTGAGCTCAGGTTCTCAGTGAATCAGGTCGTGCCTTAGTGTTTTCAACAGTCCCAAAGTACTGAGAAGCTCTGGAAGGATCCTCTAGCTGGGCACTCATGGATTCCTGATCCTCTAAGACCATGTGAAATTGTTTGTTTGTTAAGCCACTGAGTGTAGAATAATGTGGTCACACAGAACTAGGAGCGGGGTACTGATACTGTCCACCTGCCCCAGGCCTTGGCCCTCCTCCCCTTCCTCCCTGCTCCTCTCTTCAGCTTCTGCCAATCCCCTGGGCCTTATTTCTAACTCCACTGCAGGAAGGTCATATTGTTTCCAATCCTCTGCACCATGGTGCCCTCTGCCAGGCTAAATACACTCTGATTTGTGCAGGGCTGTCTCCTTCTTTTCCTGCCACAGGAATTCTCAATTTCCTCTCAGCACAGCTTTCTCACACCCCCTCACCTGGTGGAGCTCAGGACCCAGTTATAGTCCCTTCCTCTTTACATATGGGGCAAATACTCTTTTCATTCACCTTTTTGGTTCATGTTTTTCCATCTTCCCCTCTAGACCTTAAGCTCCTAGAGAGAGAAACTGGTTGCCTGATAAACACTGGCACCAAATGAGTGCTCAGAGCCCAGTAGCTGAATAACCAGTCTAGAGGATCCAGTACACCATTGACCAGCTCTATTGCTGAAGTCTATTTGTTTCTCGCCATGTGTAAGACCTCCCCCGCCCACCAGGGAAACTCTATATTCTATATTGGGCTCAAAGTCCTGACCCTGTGATCAAGTACCACATGCCCTACTGGCTTAGGAAGCCGGGTGCTTCTTTTGTTATATTTAATAAGTTCTAGGCTGTTAACGATTGAAGTTTATTTGTTGATTTCAACATGTTGTAGGTATATTATGTTATGCTAAATTATCAAATAACTCCCCAAACTTTGGTAGCATATCACCATAAATTTCCCCACATGAGAGAGCTGAGTGACTCTTCAATTGGAGACAAAGCTCCTTCATGTGGTCTTTCAGAAACCAAGAGTCCCTCCACCATGGGCCTTCTCACTCCATGGGTTGTCTTGCACCTCTGCCACCATCAGCACTAGGGGAAAGATGAAAAATACACATAGGAGGTTGTTTCCATTCGGGATTTGAAGGCCTAAATATACACCTTTATACTCAATCTTTTATTTACATTTGTATTATTTATTAGAGAGAAAAGAACACAAGAAATGGGGAGTTGCAGAGGGAGGATAACCAGAGAGTTGCTGAGGTGAGGAGGACAAGGGTTACCTTATAAGGACTGGAACAGCTTGGGCCAAACAGAGCAAGTCTCCACCAACTGTGGTAGGCCACGAGTAATGAGTGAACTCAGATCCCTGTGCCCATGACCAGCCATCAGGAGAGATCTCCCAGGGGTTCCTTCCTGGGCCCAGACAACATTGAGTGATGGGAAAAGTTTGCTTTATTTAGAAGGACACAAAAAGTCAATCATGGTGTGGATACTTTCTCTTCATGAAGCTACAGCACCAGCCCCAGAACAAGATCCTGATCCACTTCAAGAGCTACCTCCATCTTCTACTGAGATGCATGCTGCATCTTCAGAGTTTGAGTAGCATGGGTGGGAATAATTTGTGTGGGTGATATAGCTGCAGAAATAGCAGAGAGGAGGAACCTGAGCTAAGGAGACCACCACAAAGTTTTATCAGCAAAGAAATACACAACTGAAACTTTTAAGAGTTTACTACTGTGGGGGATGTCCCTGGATTAAAGGTGTTCATGTGGTGAAGCAGGGTAGAATCCCAGGTGTGGCAGCATGAGGATCCTGGGATTCAAAAGAACAGTTGGGGCCTGAATGCTTCAGAATCCTCAGATATCAGTTAGGGAAAGCTGTGTGAAAACTGTGAGGCTAGGTGCTGACTTTTTCTCTATGTATTCTTAAACTTTTAAATCACAGCACAGTTGGGCAACTGCATTCCTGGGAAGAGTCCACAAAAAAAAAAAAAAAAAAAAAAAGCAGAAGCATGGCAAGACATCTAAATTCCTGGAGGTACAGCATGACTCTGTGCCACAGAAACCCATAGAAATTGGAATTGGAATTCAGTCGCATGCCTGAGATAAAAATGCTTTGTCTCTGGCTGGGTGAACACAGAATTCTGACAGAAACCAAGGAGATAAGACTGATGGAATGTTCTCCTGTCAGAAATCACTGAAGAGTTGGGATGCAAATTTTCAGCTTCTGGGTAGAGAGCAGGGTGAAGCCATATTCATCCCACCCACTGGTGCTGTAAGCCTACAGGGAGTGATATAGGGTCACATACTGGAATCCAGGGCAGACTACCTGTAGGTCTGCCTCTGCTTAGGAAAGGTGCATTTGCTCCAGCTGAAGCACACCTGATAATCAGTACCACAGAACCCTCTCCCAGAACCATCACACACAACTTACTTCTGTCAAGTTTACTGATCATAGAGGGCAGCAAATCTCCAACTTTTAGGGAAAACACTAGGTAGCATTCTTTGTATTTTTATTTTTTAGCCTTTTATTTGTTTTGTTTTGTTTTGTTTTTAATTTTTTCCTTATTTTTCATCTGTTTTTAATAATTTTTATTCCCTTTAAAATATATTTTATTTAGTTTTATTCATCTCATTATATTTTATTTTTTCTTATTTCTTTTCTTTTTTGGACACAATAATGAGATGGAGAAATTCACCTGAAATTAAAGAACTGGAGGTAGTTCTAACTACCAGGGATTGTATCACTCTGGATATAATTCAAGTATCTGAACTAGAACTCAAAACAGTGATTCAAATGATACTAGACAGGCTAATAAAAGCATAGAAGACAATAGAGAATATCTCACTGTAGAAATAAAATAACACAAATCTAGACAGACACAAATTAAAAATGATATTACAGAGATTCAGTCCCAAATGAAGACTATGGGAAGGACTGCATTGAGGCAGAAGAGGAAGTCAGTGATATAGAAGATAAAATAATGGAAGGAACCTGGAAAAGAGAGAAAGAATACTATTAGATCACCAAGGGAGATATTGAGAACTCAGCACTTCCATAAAGTGAAATAATATCCAGATAATTGAGGTACCAGAAGACGACAAGAGGGACAAAAGGGGGAAAGGTTTATTTCAACAAATTGGAGCTAAGGAATTTCCCATCCAGCAGAAGGAAACGTGTACTCAACTCCAGGAGGTACAGAGAACTCCTCTCAGAATCAATAAAAATATGTCAACATCTTGACATATGAGAGTCAATCTTTCAAAGTGCAGTGATAAAGAGAAAATCCTGAAAGCAGCTCAGGACAAGAGAAACTTTACCACTAAGTGTAGATACATAAGGGTGGCAGCACACCTGTCCATAGACATCGGGAAGGTCAGAAAGGAATCATGATATATTCAATGTGCAAAATGGGTAAATTGTGCAGCCAAGAATACTTAGTCCAGGGAGCCTGTCATTCAGAGTAGAAGGAGAGATAAAGAGTTTTCCAGGGCAAACAAAACTTAAGGATTGTGAACACTAAACCAACCCTGAAAGAAACATTTTTGGGGATCCTCTGAGTGTAGAGAGAGCCCAAAGTTAACAAAAATCCAGAAAGGACAGAGACAATCTACAGAAACAGCAACTTTACAGGTAATACAATGGTACTGAATTCATACCTTTTGATATCATTTGAATATCATTGAGTGCAAATGGACTCAATGCCCTGATCAATAGATATAGTGTATAAACATGGATTAAAAGAAAAACAAGAACCATCAATATCCTGCTTACAAGAGACTCACTGCAGAGGCAAGGACATGTTGAGATTGAAATTGAAGGCATGGAGAACAATTTATTATGCTAATGGGTATGTAAGGAATGCTGGAGGATCCAACCTTCTACATTAGATGCACTAGATTTTAAACTGAAGGCTATTATAAGTGATGAAGTAGGACACTATAACATAATAAAAAGGATGTACACAATGAAAAGATCTAATGATTGTAAATATGTATGCCCCTAACTTGGGAGGCGCCAAATATACACACCATTGAATTACAAAATTAAAGAAACTCCATGATAAGAATACAGTAATACGAGAGGACTTTAAGAACCCACTCACAGCAATAGACAGATCATGTACTCAGAAGATGAACAAGGAAACATGAGCTTTGAATGACACACTTGACCAGATGGACTTCATGGAGATATACAGATCATTGGCTCTGAAAACATCAGAAAAAATATACTTTTGGAGGTTACATGGAACATTCTCCAGAAGAGATCACATACTAGGTGAGAAATTAGATCTCACAAATACCAAATTATTGACATCATAACATGAATATTTTTAGACCACAGTACTATTAATCTTGAAGTTAATTATAATAAAAATATGGAAGGACCACAACTATGTGGAGGCTAAAGAACATCCTACTGTAGAATGAATGGAAAATCAGGAAATTAAGGAAGAATTTAAAAATACATGGAAGCAAATGAAAATGAATGTAGGACAACTCCCAAGTATTTAGGATGCAGCAAAGGCGGTCCCAAGTGGGAAGTAAGAGCAATAAAAGCCTTTCTTAAGAAATAAGTTATATTCTCAAATACACAACCTAACTTTAAACGTAAACTATGTGAAGAAAGAACAGCAAATAATGCCTAAATCCAGCAGGTGAAGAAAATAATAAAGATTAGAGGGCAAATCAATAATACAGAAATTTTTTAAAAAGTAGAAATCACTGAAACTAAGAGCTGGTTTTTTGAAAGAATGAATAAGATGGATGAAACCCTAGGCAGACTTCTCAAAAATAAAAGAGAGAGACCCAAATAAATAAAATCCTGAATGAAAAAGGAGAGCTATCTACCAACATGGAACAAGCAAGAACAAATTATGTGCAATTAAATGCCAAGAAATTAGGCAATCTGTAGGAAATCGATGCCTTTTTAGAAATCTATAAACTACCAAAACTGAAATAGGAAGAAACAGAAAACCAAAACATACTCACAATCAGCAAAGAAATGGAATCAAAAACATCCCAACAAACCAGTGTTGGCCCTGATGGCTTCCCAGGGGAATTCTAGCAAATATTTAAAGAAGAATTAATACCTATCCTTCTGAACCTGTTCCTAAAAATAGAAATGGAAGGAAAAGTTCCAAACTCATTCTAGAAGGGCAGCATTATCTTGATCCCTAAACCAGACATTTTACCCACCATAAAGGAGAATTTCAGACCAATATCCCTGATGAAGATGGATGGAAACCTGTTCCCCAAGAAAATAGTTAAGAGGATCCAACAGTATATTCAAGGGATTATTCACCACAGCCAAGAGGGATTTGTTCCTGGGATGGAGGGATGGTTCCACATCTCTAAACCAACCAATGTGATACAACTTAAGAACCATATGGCCCCTCAACAGATACAGAGAAAGCATTTGACAAACTACAGTACCTTTTCTTTATAAAAACAACCTGTCGTGTAGGGAAAGAAGAAAATGCTTCAATATCATGAAAGGCCACGCTAATACCATCCTCATTAGAATAAATGTGAGATTTTTTCCCCCTATATCAGTAACACAACAGGAATGTCCACTCTCACCAATATTGTTGATGAGGGAGCAGGAAGCTGGCTGAGGACAAAGCAAAAGCTGGCACCTTGCATCCCCTCTCCACCCGCTCCCCTCCCCTTGGTAATGTGTGTGACATTCCTCAGGCACCCCCTCCCCTTGGTAATGTGTGTGACATTCCTCAGGCACCCCTGACTGCCATAATCAAGAAACAAATTGTTAACTTGCAGAGATCACATCCTGCAAGACAGAGTGTCCTTTGGTTTACAAATGTCCTAGAGATCTACAAAGAAGTTACCTTGTCAATAACACAATTTCCAGAGGCAAATAACTCAGTTCTTCAAGCCCTAAATAAAGTTAAATTTCTTCTAAACCCAAATCTCACTAACAAAGACGCTTGATAGCAGAAATGTGAATGGATTGCCAAAAGACAACATTGATCAAGCTGCAAGACGTCTGGTATCCAGGCACTTTGTAGACCCTCTTTAGCATATGAAAGTGCCATTGAAACCTCCCTGACCCTCACCTTCCCCCAACAGCAAGGTACATAAACTGCCATCCTTCACAACCTGGGACAGCAGCTCTTCCTGCCCACGGGTCCTGTCCCCGTGCTTTAATAAACCAACATTTTGCACCAAAGATGTCTCAAGAATTCTTTCTTGGTCATTGGCTCTAGACCTCAGCCCACTGAACTTCACCTAGGTTCTAGAACTTCATCATTGTGAAACATGGTACTGGAAATGCTACCCTAAGCAATCAGAGGACAAAAATAAATAAGTGGACCCAAAGTGGCAACAAAGAAGTCGATTTTCTTCCTCTTTGCAGTTGACAAGCTATTCTATGTAGAATATCCAAAAGACTCCACCCCAAAATTGCTAAAAATCTATAGAGCAATTCAGCAAGTCCCAGGATATAAAACCAATTTGCAGAAGTTAGTTGCATATCTGCACACTAACAATGAGCCAGAAAAAAGGGAAATCAAGGAATTGATTCCATTTACAATTTCATGAAAAAACATATGATACTCAGGATTTACCCTGACCAAAGAGGTAAAAGACCTTTATTCTGAAAATTATTGAGCTCTTATGAGAGAAGTTAAGGGAGACACCAAATAATGGAAAAGTATTCCATGCTCATGGATTAGAAGAACAAATGTTATTAAAATAGCTATGCTATGCAAAGAAGTTTACACATTCAATGCAATCTCTATCAAAATACCCTCAACATCTTTCAGAGAGCTAAAACAAACAATCCTAAAATTTGTGTAAAACCAAAAAACCATCCAAGAGGCCAACGGAATGTTGACAAAGATAATGAAAATGGGAGGCATCACAATTCCAGACTTCAAGCTGTAGTTCAAAGCTGTAATCACCAGGACAGTACGGTACTCTTACAAAACCAGACACCTATAGCCATGGAGAATATTGGAAAACCCAGGAATGGACCCTCAACTCTATGGTCTTCCAGTCTTTGACAAAGGGGAATGAATATCCAATGGAAAAAATAAAGACAGTCTCTTCAACAAATGATGTTGTGAAAATTGGACAGCCACAGGCAGAAGCATGAACCTGGACCACTTTCTCACACCATACATGAAAACAAACTCAAAATGGATGAAAGACCTAACTGTGAGGAAGGAATCCATAAAAATCCTAGAGCAAAACACAAGCAACACGCCTTTGACCTTGGTCAATGCAACTTCTTGCCAGAGGCCAAGGCAACAAAACCCAACATGAACCACTGGGACTTCATCAGGAAAAAAAAAAAAAAAAAAAAAAGCTTTTGCACAGCAAAAGAAACGATCAACAAAACTGAAAGGCAGAATACAGAATGGAAGAAGACATTTGCAACTGACCTAAATAAAGGTCTCATCTCCAAAATCTAAGAAGAACTCATCAAACTCAATAACCATCCCCCCAAAAATTCCAAACAAGAAATTGCCTGAAGAAATTAACAGACAAATCTGCAAAGAACACATAAATGGCTTACAGACACATAAAAAAAAAATCCTCAACATCACTCTTCTTCAGAGTAATACAGATCAAAACCATCATGAGATACCACCTCACAGAAATCAGATTAATCAAATGAACAGCTCAGGAAATAACGTATGTCAGCAAGGATGCAGAGAAAGGGGAACCCATTTACACTGCTGGTGGGAATGTAAACTGGTGTAGCCACTCTGGGAATAGTACAGAAGTTTCTCAGAAAGATAAAAATAGAACTACCCTATGACCCAGCAGTCCACTACTAGGTATTTATCCAGAGGGTATAAATATAGTGATTAGAAGAGGCCCATGCTCCCAGTGTTACTCCAGCAATGTCCACAAAAGCCAAACTATGGAAAGAGCCCTGATGTCAATTCACTGATGAATGAATCAAGAAGACTTGGTATAGATTCTCAATGAAATACTACTCAGCCAACAACAACAACAAAAACCAAAAACAAACAAACAAAAAATGGAAATATTTTCCTTTACAACAGTGTGGATGGAATTGGAGGGTATCATGCTAAGTGAAAAAGTCACTTAGAGAAAGACAAGTGCCATAATATTTCACTCCTATGTGGAATTTAATATACAAAACTGATGAATATAGGGGAAATGAAAGAAAAATAAAACAGGCTAAAAACAGAGAGAAAGACAAACTGTGAGAGACTCTTAACTAAATAAGGTATATACTGAGGGTTGCTGGAGGGCAAGTGGGTTGGGGGATGGGGTAATTGGCTGATGGGCATTAAGGAGGGACCTTGATGTCATGAACACTGGGTGCTATACAGAACTCATGAATCACTAAATTCTACTCCCTAATTAGCAATACAGTGTATGTTAGCTAACTTGAATGTAAATAAAACTGAAATATAAATGTAAAAAAAAAGGGTGCAATAATGAAAAAAAAGAACAATCTTCAACATCACTCTTCTTCAGAGTAATACAGATCAAAACCATCATGAGGGGCGCCTGGGTGGCTCAGTGGGTTAAAGCCTCTGCCTTCGGCTCAGGTCATGATCTCAGGGTCCTGGGATCGAGCCCCGCATCGGGCTCTCTGCTCAGCAGGGAGCCTGCTTCTCCCTCTCTCTCTGCCTGCCTCTCTGTCTACTTGTGATCTCTGGCTGTCAAATAAATAAAAATAAAAAAAATATTTTAAAAAAAAACCATCATGAGATACCACCTCACAGAAATCATATTGCTCAAATGAACAGCTCTTTAAAAATATATAACAAGACAACTCTAGGGGAGATAAGGTGGTGGAGAAGTAGGAGCAGGCACTATTTCAACATGTCCCCTAAAGTGAGCTGATTACCTATTAAAGAACTCTGATCACTCATGAAATCAGCCTGAGATTAGAATTATACGCGTCTGGATCTCTACGGAGGCAGAAGACACCAGAGGGAAGGTAAAGCAGAATGGGAACATTGGACTGATATCAGAAGATAAACAAAATGGGGAGGGGGCCACCAGAAGTGTCCCATTGGAAAGTAATACCCCAATACGAGAGTGCTCTGTGATTGGGGACAAGCATTAACTTGGAGTCTGGTTGAAAGCACTCAGAGAGCAAAGATTGTAGGGGGAAATTGGGGGAATCGTGCAGTTAGGGACAGGGGCTTAAGCCTGCCGACCCAGGAGACTCACCGCTGGCACTGATCCAGAGAGTGCAGCAAAGAAGCCAGGTCTTAGTCCCTGAGCCAGCTGTGAGCCTGAGAGTCTGGGTGGCAGTGCCCATGAGGTTAAGGGAGCCTGGCCAGCTAGCCAGCAGATCCACAGCCTTTTGCACTCTCCACATTGCACTGCATGACCAGAGTCTAAGTCGCCCCCTACATCCTCCCCTGAGAGAGGTGGAGGCTGGTACCAGCCAGTGCTCTCTTGGACCCAGAGAGTCTGAGCACACTCAACCCGGGCTAGCATGAAAATCTCAGTGTGCTATCTCTGCTTGGGACCTCTCTGGTGGCCTGGAACTGCACAGACCACTGAGGCTAGTATTTCTCTTGGTTTTGGGTACAAGAGGGAGTTCCTATGACCCCAGAAACCATGACTGAAAACGTGATCTGCCAGGGGCTGAAGGGGAATTTATATGCTCTGGAGCACCCAGAGGGGACCACACTGAGGCTTCTCTCTGTGATGACAGTCTGGTGCAATTTGCTTTCTTCTAAACCTCCAAAAACCATCAAGAGCCGCCAAGGGGAGAGAAAACAAACAAACAAACAAACAAAAATCCTCCATAGAGCAAAAGCCTGAAAAACCGGTTTCCTCAGAGTCCACCCCCTTGATGGGGGCAGGAGGACTTAAATCTAGGAACATCATTGACTGAAAACCCACGTGGCAGGCCCCACACCCAGAAAGCCAACCACCCCGCAAAAAAAAAAAAAAAAAAAAAAAAAAATAGACAAGAGGACAACCACTGCTTCTTCATAGATACAACTTTTATTTTTAATCCGTTCCCACTATTCTGCTTCATTTTTTAAATATATACCCTTTTAACCTATTTACCATCACAATGAGATGTTCAGTATATCAAATTGCATAATAACCTTTTAACCTCAACTTTTTGATAGATATACCTGTGTTTTTCTTTTGCTTTTCTATTTTTTTAATTTTAATTTTTTTTAATTTTTTTATTTAATTTTTTTATTTTTTCAGCATAACAGTATTCATTATTTTTGCACCACACCCAGTGCTCCATGCAATCCGTGCCCTCTACAATACCCACCACCTGGTGCCCCAACCTCACACCCCCCACCCCTTCAAAATTCTCAGATCGTTTTTCAGAGTCCATAGTCTCTCATGGTTCACCTCACCTTCCAATTTCCCTCAACTCCCTTCTCTCCATCTCCCCTTGTCCTCCATGTTATTTGTTATGCTCCACAAATAAGTGAAACCCTATGATAATTGACGCTCTCTGCTTGACTTATTTCACTCAGCATAATCTCTTCCAGTCCCGTCCATGTTGCTACAAAACTTGGGTATTCATCCTTTCTTTTTTCTTTTTCTTTTTTTTTTTTAACAGCTTTATAAACATATATTTTTATCCCCAGGGGTACAGGTCTGCGAATCGCCAGGTTTACACACTTCAAAGCACTCACCATAGCACATACCCTCCCCAATATCCATAACCCCACCCCCCTCCCAACCCCGCTCCCCCCATCAACCCTCAGTTTGTTTTGTGAGATTAAGAGTCACTTATGGTTTGTCTCCCTCCCAATCCCATCTTGTTTCATTTATTCTTCTCCTACCCCCTTAACCCCCCATGTTGCATCTCCTCTCCCTCATATCAGGGAGATCATATGATAGTTGTCTTTCTCTGATTGACTTATTTCGCTAAGCATGATACCCTCTAGTTCCATCCACGTCGTCGCAAATGGCAAGATTTCATTTCTTTTGATGGCTGCATAGTATTCAATTGTGTATATATACCACATCTTCTTTATCCATTCGTCTGTAGATGGACATCTACGTTCTTTCCATAGTTTGGCTATTGTAGACATTGCTGCTATAAACATTCGGGTGCACGTGCCCCTTCAGATCACTACATTTGTATCTTTAGGGTAAATACCCAGCAGTGCAATTGCTGGGTCATAGGGCAGTTCTATTTTCAACATTTTGAGGAACCTCCATGCTGTTTTCCAGAGTGGTTGCACCAGCTTGCATTCCCACCAACAGTGTAGGAGGGTTCCCCTTTCTCCGCATCCTTGCGAGCATCTGTCATTTCCTGACTTGTTAATTTGAGCCATTCTGACTGGTGTGAGGTGATATCACATGGTGGTTTTGATTTGTATTTCCCTGATGCCGAGTGATATGGAGCACTTTTTCATGTGTCTGTTGGCCATCTGGATGTCTTCTTTGGAGAAATGTCTGTTCATGTCCTCTGCCCATTTCTTGATTGGATTATTTGTTCTTTGGGTGTTGAGTTTGCTAAGTTCTTTATAGATTTTGGACACTAGCCCTTTATCTGATATGTCCTTTGCAAATATCTTCTCCCATTCTGTCAGTTGTCTTTTGGTTTTGTTCACTGTTTCCTTTGCTGTGCAAAAGCTTTTGATCTTGATAAAATCCCAATAGTTCATTTTTGCCCTTGCTTCCCTTGCCCTTGGTGATGTTCCTAGGAAGATGTTGCTGCGGCTGAGGTCGAAGAGGTTGCTGCCTGTGTTCTCCTCAAGGAATTTGATGGATTCCTTTCTCACATTGAGATCCTTCATCCATTTTGAGTCTATTTTCGTGTGTGGTGTAAGGAAATGATCCAATTTCATTTTTCTGCATGTGGCTGTCCAATTATCCCAACACCATTTATTGAAGAGGCTGTCTTTTTTCCATTGGACATTCTTTCCTGCTTTGTCGAAAATGAGTTGACCATAGAGTTGAGGGTCCATTTTGGGCTCTCTATTCTGTTCCATTGATCTATGTGTCTGTTTTTGTGCCAGTACCATGCTGTCTTGATGATGACAGCTTTGTAATAGAGCTTGAAGTCCGGAATTGTGATGCCATCAACTTTGGCTTTCTTTTTCAATATTCCTTTGGCTATTCGAGGTCTTTTCTGGATCCATATGAATTTTACGATTATTTGTTCCATTTCTTTGAAAAAAAAATGATTGGTACTTTGATAGGAATTGCATTAAATGTGTAGATTGCTTTAGGTAGCATAGACATTTTCACCATATTTATTCTTCCAATCCAGGAGCATGGAACATTTTTCCATTTCTTTGTGTCTTCCTCAATTTCTTTCATGAGTACTTTATAGTTTTCTGAGTATAGATTCTTAGTCTCTTTGGTTAGGTTTATTCCTAGGTATCTTATAGCTTTGGGTGCAATTGTAAATGGGACGGACTCCTTAATTTCTCTTTCTTCTGTCTTGTTGTTGGTGTAGAGAAATGCAACTGATTTCTGTGCATTGATTTTATATCCTGACACTTTACTGAATTCCTGTACAAGTTCTAGCAGTTTTGGAGTGGAGTCTTTTGGGTTTTCCACATATAGTATCATATCATCTGCAAAGAGTGATAGTTTGACTTCTTCTTTGCCGATTTGGATGCCTTTAATTTCCTTTTGTTGTCTGATTGCTGAGGCTAGGACTTCTAGTACTCTGTTGAATAGCAGTGGTGATAACGGACATCCCTGCCGTGTTCCTGAACTTAGCGGAAAAGCTTTCAGTTTTTCTCCATTGAGAATATTTGCGGTTTGTTTTTCATAGATGGCTTTGATAATATTGAGGTATGTGCCGTCTATCCCTACACTTTGAAGAGTTTTGATCAGGAAGGGATGCTGTACTTTGTCAAATGCTTTTTCAGCATCTATGGAGAGTATCATATGGTTCTTGTTCTTTCTTTTATTAATGTGTTGTATCACATTGATTGATTTGTGGATGTTGAACGAACCTTGCAGCCCTGGAATAAATCCCACTTGGTCGTGGTGAATAATCCTTTAATGTACTGTTGAATCCTATTGGCTAGTATTTTGGCGAGAATTTTTGCATCTGTGTTCATCAAGGATATTGGTCTGTTCTTCTCTTTTTTGATGGGATCCTTGTCTGGTTTTGGGATCAAGGTGATGCTGGCCTCATAAAATGAGTTTGGAAGTTTTCCTTCTATTTCTATTTTTTGGAACAGTTTCAGGAGAATAGGAATTAGTTCTTCTTTAAATGTTTGGTAGAATTCCCCCGGGAAGCCATCTGGCCCTGGGCTTTTGTTTGTTTGGAGATTTTTGATGACTATTTCAATCTCCTTACTGGTTATGGGTCTGTTCAGGCTTTCTATTTCTTCCTGGTTCAGTTGTGGTAGTTTATATGTCTCTAGGAATGCATCCATTTCTTCCAGATTGTCAAATTTGTTGGCGTAGATTTGCTCATAATATGTTCTTATAATTGTCTGTATTTCTTTGGTTTTCGTTGTGATTTCTCCTCTTTCATTCATGATTGTATTTATTTGGTCCTTTCTCTCTTCTTTTTGATAAGTCTGGCCAGGGGTTTATCCATCTTATTAATTCTTTCAAAGAACCAGCTCCTAGTTTCGTTGATTTGTTCTATTGTTTTTTTTTTTTCTATTTCATTGATTTCTGCTCTGATCTTTATGATTTCTCTTCCCCTGCTGGGTTTAGGGTTTCTTTCTTGTTCTTTCTCGAGCTCCTTTAGGTGTAGGGTAAGGTTGTGTACCTGAGACCTTTCTTGTTTCTTGAGAAAGGCTTGCACCGCTATATATTTTCCTCTCAGGACTGCCTTTGTTGTGTCCAACAGATTCTGAACCGTTGTGTTTTCATTATCATTTGTTTCCATGAATTTTTTCAATTCTTGTTTAATTTCCTGGTTGACCCATTCATTCTTTAGAAGGATTCTGTTTAGTGTCCATGTATTTGGGTTCTTTCCAAATTTCCTCTTGTGATTGAGTTCTAGCTTCAGAGAATTTTGGTCTGAAACTATGCAGGGAATGATCCCAATCTTTTGATACCGGTTGAGACTTGATTTAGGACCAAGAATGTGATCTATTCTGGAGAATGTTCCATGTGCACTAGAGAAGAATGTGTATTCTGTTGCTTTGGGATGAAATGTTCTGAATATATCTGTGATGTCCATCTGGTCCAGTGTGTCATTTAAGGCCTTGATTTCCTTGTTGATCTTTTGCTTGGATGATCTGTCCATTTCAGTGAGGGGAGTGTTAAAGTCCCCTACTATTATTGTATTCTTGTCGATGTGTTTCTTTGATTTTGTTATTAATTGGTTTATATAGTTGGCTGCTCCCACGTTAGGGGCATAGATATTTAAAATTGTTAGATCTTCTTGTTGGACAGTTCCCTTGAGTATGATATAGTGTCCTTCCTCATCTCTTATTATAGTCTTTGGCTTAAAATCTAATTGATCTGATATAAGGATTGCCACTCCTGCTTTCTTCTGATGTCCATTAGCATGGTAAATTCTTTTCCACCCCCTTTAAACCTGGAGGTGTCTTCGGGTTTAAGATGAGTTTCTTGAAGGCAACATATAGATGGTTTTGTTTTTTTAATCCATTCTGATACCCTGTGTCTTTTGATTGGGGCATTTAGCCCATTAACATTCAGGGTAAGTATTGAGAGGTATGAATTTAGTGCCATTGTATTGCCTGTAAGGTGACTGTTATTGTATATTGTCTCTGTTCCTTTCTGATCTACTACTTTTAGGGTCTCTCTTTGCTTAGAGGACCCCTTTCAATATTTCCTGTAGAGCTGGTTTGGTGTTTGCAAATTCTTTCAGTTTTTGTTTGTCCTGGAAGCTTTTAATCTCTCCTTCTATTTTCATTGATAGCCTAGCTGGATATAGTATTCTTGGCTGCATATTTTTCTCATTTAGTACTCTGAATATATCATGCCAGCTCTTTCTGGCCTGCCAGGTCTCTGTGGATAAGTCTGCTGCCAATCTAATATTTTTACCATTGTACGTTACAGACTTCTTTCCCCGGGCTGCTTCCAGGATCTTTTCTTTGTCACTAAGACTTGTCAATTTTACACTTAGGTGACGGGGTGTGGACCTATTCTTATTGATTTTGAGGGGGGTTCTCTGAACCTCCTGGATTTTGATGCTTGTTCCCTTTGCCATATTGGGGAAATTCTCTCCAATAATTCTCTCCAATATACCTTCTGCTCCCCTCTCTGTTTCCTCTTCTTCTGGAATCCCAATTATTCTAATGTTGTTTCGTCTTATGGTGTCACTTATCTCTCGAATTCTCCCCTCGTGGTCCAGTTGCTGTTTGTCCCTCTTTTGCTCAGCTTCTTTATTCTCTGTCGTTTGGTCTTCTATATCGCTAATTCTTTCTTCTGCCTCATTTATCCTAGCAGTGAGAGCCTCCATTATTGATTGCACCTCATTAATAGCTTTTTTTACTTCAACTTGATTAGATTTTAGTTCTTTTATTTCTCCGGCAGGGCTTTTATATCTCCCGAGCGGGTTGCTTTAATATCTTCCATGCCTTTTTCAAGCCCGGCTAGAACCTTGAGAATCATCATTCTGAACTCTAGATCTGACATTTTACCAATGTCTGTATTGATTAGGTCCCTAACCTTTGGTACTGCTTCTTGTTCTTTTTTTGTTGTTGTGAATTTTTCCGCCTTGTCATTTTGTCCAGATAAGAGTCTCTGATGGAGCAAGTAAAATACTAAAAGGGTGGCAACAACCCCAGGAAAATATGCTTTAGCCAAATCAGAAGAGATCCCAAATCGTGAGGGGGGAGAAAATGGATAAAAAGGGGTTCAGAGGAAAAAAAAAAAGAGAGAGAGAAAAAAAAAACTATTAAAAAAAGAAAGCCGATAAAAAATATAAAAAGAAAAAATATATATATATATATATTAGGTAAACTATTTAAAAAACGTTTAAAATAGAAAATGGTAAAAGTTAAAAAAATTTAGCAGAAGAAGAGAAAAAATATTGAAAAAGAGAAAAAAAAATTAAATTAACTGCAAGGGTAAAGAATCATGGGGAGAAAGCCATGAGTTCCATGCTTTGCTTCTTCTCCTCTGGAATTCTCCCGCTCTCCTTGGTATTGAAACTGAACTCTTTGGTAGGCGAACATGGTCCTGGCTGGGTTTCCCGTTGATATCTGGGGGAGGGGCCTGTTGTAGTGATTCTCAAGCGTCTTTGCCCCAGGCAGAGTTGCACCGCCCTTACCCGGGGCCGGGCTGAGTCATCCGCTCCGGTTTGCTGGGTTTGCTTTCGGGAGCTTTTGTTCCCTGAGCGCTTTCCGTAGAGTTCCGGAAGACAGGATGGGAGTGAAGATGGCGGCCTCCCAGTCTCCGGCCCAGAGGAGCCGAGAGCCCGGGGCCCCACTCCTCAGTGCGCCCTCAGAGAACAGCGCCCAATGACTCCCATCACCCTGGCCTCCGGCCGTGCTCCGAGCTGACTGAGCCTGCGACCGGTTCAAGGTAACCCCGACTTTAGAGCTCACTCCTCGGCTCTGTCTCTGTAGCCGGCTTCCCTGTTCTAATACCGGTAAGCTCTGCGACACTCAGACACCCCCGATCCTTCTGTGACCCTGCGGGACCTGAGGCCCCGCTGACCCCGCGCGGGCTTCACCCCAGTTAAGCCTCTGGAGCGATGTCCCTCAGCGGAACAGAGTTTTAAAAGTCCCGATTTTGTGCTTCGTCGCTCCGCCACTCGCCGGGAGCCGGCCGATCTATTTTCTGGTTGCTTTGGATTCACTTCTCCGCCAGTTCTACCTTGCAGAAAGTGGTTGATTTTCTGTTTCTGGAATTGCTGTTCTTCTTCTCTTCAATCTCCCGTTGGATTTATAGGTGTTTGCAATCTTTAGATAAGCTATTTAGCTGATCTCCCGCTACCTGAAGTAGTCTCAGCTGCTACTTCTCCGCCATCTTGACTCAACATCAAGGTTATTTTTTATTTATTTATTTATTTTTATTTTCATCTACTTTTGTCGATCTTTTTGTTTGTCTATTTATGTTTGTATACTTATAAATCTTACCTTGGGGCCCATTTGGGTAGACCACTTCCTTTATTTTATCTTTTTTCTTTTTTTTCCTCTCTCTCTCTTTTTTTCTTTTTTTTTTTTTTTTTTTTTTTGGTAGAGACTCTTGATTGTTCAGAAGTGTTCCAGGGCACACCTTGCCTGCACAACGGTCAATAAATTCAGCTACAAATCCATTCAGGCATCTCTCAGCAAAATATCTCGGAGAAGGAATGCCCAACAGAAGAAAAATTCAGAGACCGGGCCCTCTGCATTAGAGCTACTGGATATGGACATAGCAAGTATGTCAGAAAGGGAATTCAGGCTAGCAATTATCCAGGCAATAGCTAGGGTGGAAAAAGCCTTTGATGAAAAAATGGAATTGATTAGTGCAGAAGTGAAAGCCACCAGGGATGATGTTCGCAATGTTCTCCATGACTTCCAATCTAACCTAAATTCTCTGAAAGCTGTGGTAACTGAGGCAGAAGATAGAATTATTGATCTGGAAGACAAGCAGATAGAGAAAAAGGATCAGGAGGAAGCCTGGAACAAACAGCTTAGAAGCCATGAAAACAGTATTAGGAAAATAAATGACGCCATGAAAAGATTCCAACGTCAGAATTAATGGAATCCATGAGAGGGAGGAGAAAGAAAGAAGACTAGAAGATACATTTGAACAAATTCTCCATGAAAAATTTCCCAATCTTGTGAATGGAACCAGTGTTCATGTACTAGAGGCAGAAAGGTTTATCCCAAAGATCTTAGAATATAGAAAGACCTTGAGACACCTGATAGTGAAAATGATGAATCATAATTGTAGACAGGAGCTCTTGAAAGCAGCTAGGGCAAAGAAATTCCTTATGTACAGAGGAAAGTCCATCAGAATAACGTCAAACCTATCCACAGAAACCTGGCAAGCCAGAAAGGGCTGGCAAGACGTATTCAAGGTACTAAATGAGAGGAACATGCAGCCAACAATACTTTACCAGCAAGACTGACATTCAAAATGGATGGAGAGATAAAGAGCTTCCAACGCCAGGAAGGTTTAAAAGGGTATGCGACCACCAAGCCAGCACTGCAAGAAATATTAGGGTGGGGGGATCTATAAAAGAGGAAAAAAGCCTAAGAATATCATTGAACAGAAATATATGGAGACAACTTATAGAAACAAAGACTTCACAGGTAATACGATGTCAATAAAAACATATCTCCCAATAATCACTCTCAACATGAATGGCCTAAATGTGCCCATAAAATGACACAGGGTTGCAGACTGGAAAAAAAGACAGGACCCATCTATATGTTGTCTACAAGAGACCCATTTTGAACCTAAGGATACATCCAGACTGAAAGTGAAGGAATGGAGAAGCATCTTTCATACCAAT
The DNA here is from genome assembly GCF_902655055.1 of Lutra lutra. NCBI lineage: Eukaryota > Metazoa > Chordata > Mammalia > Carnivora > Mustelidae > Lutra > Lutra lutra. The sequence continues at coordinate 836,344 of NW_025923848.1, read as the reverse complement.
GGGCCTCAAAAGAAGGCTGGGAGGCACCTGGGTGGCTCAGTGGGTTTAGCCGCTGCCTTAAGCTCAGGTCATGATCTCGGGGTCCTGGGATGGAGTCCCACATCATGCTCTCTGCTCAGCAGGGAGCCTGCTTCCCTCTTTCTGCCTGCCTCTCCATCTACTTGTGATCTCTCTCTAGAAAAAAAAGAAGGCTGGGGTAGAGATTCTCATATCAGATAAATTAGATTTTAAACTAAAGACTGTAGTCAGAGATACAGACGGACACTACATCATTCTTAAAGGGACTATCCACCAAGATGATCTAACAATTGTAAATATCTATGCCCCCAATATGGGAGCAGCCAACTACATAAAACAACTGTTAATCAAGATAAAGAGTCATACTGATATGAATACACTAATAGTAGGAGATCTTAAATTGCCACTATCAGTAATAGAAATATCATCCAAGCAGAAAATCACTAAAGAAACAAAAGAATTAAATGACACATTGGACCAGATGGAACTCATAGATATATACAGAACCTACCACCTTAAAACAACAAGATGGGATTGGGAGGGAGACAAACCATAAGTGACTCTTAATCTCACTAAACAAACTGAGGGTTGATGGGGGGAGGGGGTTGGGAGTGGGGGGTGGGGTTATGGATATTGGGGAGGGTATGTGCTATGGTGAATGCTGTGAAGTGTGTAAACCTGGCGATTCACAGACCTGAACCCCTGGGGATAAAAATATATGTTTATAAAACTGTAAAAAAAAGAAAAAGAAAAAAGAAAGGATGAATACCCAAGTTTTGTAGCAACATGGACGGGACTGGAAGAGATTATGCTGAGTGAAATAAGTCAAGCAGAGAGAGTCAATTATCATATGGTTTCACTTATTTGTGGAGCATAACAAATAGTATGGAGGACAAGGGGAGATGGAGAGGAGAAGGGAGTTGAGGGAAATTGGAAGGGGAGGTGAACCATGAGAGACTATGGACTCTGAAAAACGATCTGAGAATTTTGAAGGGGTGGGGGGTGGGAGGTTGGGGGCACCAGGTGGTGGGTATTGTAGAGGGCACGGATTGCATGGAGCACTGGGTGTGGTGCAAAAATAATGAATACTGTTATGCTGAAAAAATAAAAAAAAATTATAATAAAAAATAATAAAAAAATTAAAAAAAAAAAAAGAAACATAATACCCATTCTTCTCAAGTGCACATGGAACCTTCTCCAGAATAGACCACATACTGGGTGACAAATCAGGGCTCAACCGATACCAAAAGATTGAGATTATTCCCTGCATATTCTCAGATCATGTTGCTTTGAAACTAGAGCTCAACCACAAGGAAAAGTTTGGAAGGAATTCAAACACCTGGAAGCTAAAGACCACCTTGCTTAAAAATGTTTGTATCAACCAGGAAATCAAAGAAGCAATTATACAATTCATGGAAACCAATGAGAATGAAGACACTTCGGTACAATACTTATGGGATACAGCAAAGGCAGTCCTAAGAGGGAAATACATAGCCATCCAAGCCTCCCTCAAAAAAAATGGAAAAATCCAGAACACACCAGCTGTCTCTACACCTTAAAGAACTGGAGAATCAATAACAAATTAATCCAACTCCACACACAAGAAGGGAAATAATCAAGATTAGAGCAGAGATCAATGAGATAGAAACTAGAGATACAATAGAATTCATCAATGAAACTAGAAGCTGGTTTTTTGAAAGAATCAATAAGATTGATAAACCATCAGCCAAACTAATCCAAAGAAAAAGAGAGGAGGCCCAAATTAATGAAATTATGAATGAAAAGGGAGAGATCACAACTCACACCAAGGAAATAGAAACAATCATCAGAAATGGTTATCAACAGTTATATGTCAATAAGTTAAGCAACCTAGATGAAATGGATGCATTCCTGGAAAACTATAAACTTCCAAAATTGAACCAGGAAGAAATTGACAACCTGAATCTATTGATATTTAGTAATGAGATTGAAGCAGTGATCAAAAACCTCCCAAAACACAAGAGCCTAGGACCTGAAAAATTCCCTGGGTGGTGCCAGAAATCCTTCACTGCAGTAACTTCCAGAGGACAGATGGTCCTGTCTACTCAGGAAAATACAAACTGAAGTTCTCCCCTGCACTCAGCGGACTCTGCAATTCACAACACTCACACAAAGAGGCCCCCAAATGACCAGTACTGACCCCTAAGCAGGGACATCTTTATGCCCCTATTCAGCTGGAAGTAAATACAGATGGTGAGACCATCCTTCTTCAACAAATTTAATGACGGAAGGGTCTAAACTGTTCAGGAGGACATGAGGAGGTTGGAGAAGGCTAGCTGAGGACAAAGCAGAAGGTGGCACGCCACACCTCCCCTTCACAGCATGTGATATGGGTGACATTCCTCAGACACTCTGGCTGCCCTAAAGCCAAGAATAGGAAAAAAAAAAAAAAAAAACAGGTACTTCACAAATACAGATCAAAACACTGCAAGACCTGAGTCGCCCATAGTTTACAAATGTCCTGGTGATTGCCAAGGGAGAGGCATGCTTGTCAATAGGCTAACTAATTTCCAGAGACCCGTAACTCCGTTTCCTGAAGCCTTAACATGCCCCTCCCTTCCATAACACTGAGGGAGGCTGAGGCAGAAGGAAATGTCAATAAAACGGAATTTCTTCCCAAACCTGCAGTCCCTTGAGAAGGACCTGTGAGAAGAAGCTGCTCCAGGAAGCTCCCAACTATCTTTCTATTAATGAATTCCTAGAAGGAAAAACCACCTTCATGTGACAAGAACAAAGCCTCCTGTATCCTGTGTGTCCTCTGTCCTACTGCAACATTATTGCAAAACCTCCCTTTTGCCTGACCTCCCCCAACGCCATCCTAGAGAGTCAGCCTCTTCGTCACGACCACAGTATAGCAACTCTTTCTACCCATGGGTCGTGTCCCTGTGCTTTAATAAAAATCACCTTTTGCCAGCAAAGCCATCTCAAGACTTAGTGACCATCGGTCTTGAACTCTAACATGTTTCCTACATCAGTCCTGTCTCTTGTAGGGCTCCTGTGGAAATAACCATGCAACATGGCCCCGTTTCTGTCAACTCTTCCAACTCCATCCACCTAACCCACTGCACATTCTGTGTCCTCTGAGGACAGGACACTTCTGTGATTGTTGGGCTGAAACCATCATGTGGCACCTCTTTCAGTCCTTGACTTTGTTGAGTTTGCCCATCTTAAACTCCCCAGCATCCCATCCTCACTTTCTTTTTCTCACATGTTTATCTGGTCAATAAGGTCTAATCACCAATACCCTATAACAGGTTTCTGCTCCTGAGTAGATGACTCCATTTCTTTCCTTTGTTATCAAGCTCAAATCTTAACTCTCAGATGTTTGTCTCACAACTTTCAAAATTTTTCTTTCCCCTAATGCCTCTCTACCAGTTTCTCTTTTCCCTTTTTCTCAAACCCATCTTTCCTTCCTTCATTTCATTATCTTTTTGTTCTTTGTATTCCTTCTTCCCTCCCCATCTTTCTTTCTTTGGTTCTGTTATGTTAGTCCCCATACAGTACTTTAGTATTTTTCGTGTAGTGTTCCATGACTGATTCTTCGTGTAAAAGACTTAAGAGCTTACGGCAATACCTTCTCTATTATAAAGGATGAAGTGATATCCACACAGGTTCATCTCAAATGTCTGCTTCTCTGCAAGTCAATGGGAAGCTTCATGATCATGAAACCTGACCTTCCACATTACAGCTGGACATGGGGTATGCTACGCATTCACCACAATCTCCTGTCTCCCAAGACACTGAGCATACAGGATATCCCACCAGAAATCTGAACAGTTTATTTTCTCAGCTGAAATGGATCAAATGGACTGAAATCGCCTGAGTGTCTGTAAAAGTCACGGGCTTCAACACAACTCACCAGTATAGTCTTTGAAACGTAAACATTTAAATTTGATCAGAAGCTGACGTGGGTGTGAGGCTACTATGTAGAAAGATCTATCTGAATTCTGGAAAATAATACTACACCCGACTAAAAGTGACTTGCAGAGGTAGACACAGAGACTATTCCTGAAGGAAGGGGCGGGAATTCGTACATTGATTCAGGAAGGGAGGAACACGTGTGAGCAATTATTCCAAAGCTCCTTCTGTTCTGGCCATTAGCAGAGGGTTCACACTGCACAGGACCCCAGCCAATGCTGGGGGACAGGAGGGAGATTTCTTTTTCTTATTTTTTTAATTTTTTTATTTTTTCAGCATAACAGTATTCATTATTTTTGCACCACACCCAGTGCTCCATGCAATCCGTGCACTCTACAATACCCACCACCTGGTGCCCCCAACCTCCCACCCCCCACCCCTTCAAAATTCTCAGATCGTTTTTCAGAGTCCATAGTCTCTCATGGTTCACCTCCCCTTCCAATTTCCCTCAACTCCCTTCTCCTCTCCATCTCCCCTTGTCCTCCATGCTATTTGTTATGCTCCACAAATAAGTGAAACCATATGATAATTGACTCTCTCTGCTTGACTTATTTCACTCAGCATAATCTCTTCCAGTCCCGTCCATGTTGCTACAAAACTTGGGTATTCATCCTTTCTTTTTTCTTTTTCTTTTTTTTAAGTTTTATAAACATATAGTTTTATCCCCAGGGGTACAGGTCTGCGAATCGCCAGGTTTACACACTTCACAGAACTCACCATAGCACATACCCTCCCCAATATCCATAACCCCACCCCCCACTCCCAACCCCCTCCCCCCATCAACCCTCAGTTTGTTTTGTGAGATTAAGTGTCACTTATGGTTTTTCTCCCTCCCAATCCCATCTTGTTTCATTTACTCTTCTCCTACCCCCTCAACCCCCCATGTTGCATCTCCTCTCCCTCATATCAGGGAGATCATATGATAGTTGTCTTTCTCCGATTGACTTATTTCGCTAAGCATCATACCCTCTAGTTCCATCCACGTCGTCGCAAATGGCAAGATTTCATTTCTTTTGATGGCTGCATAGTATTCCATTGTGTATATATACCACATCTTCTTTATCCATTCGTCTGTAGATGGACATCTAGGTTCTTTCCATAGTTTGGCTATTGTAGACATTGCTGCTATAAACATTCGGGTGCACGTACCCCTTCAGATCACTACATTTGTATCTTTAGGGTAAATACCCAGCAGTGCAATTTCAGGGTCATAGGGTAGTTCTATTTTCAACATATTGAGGAACCTCCATGCTGTTTTCCAGAGTGGAAAATGCACCAGCTTGCATTCCCACCAAAAGTGTAGGAGGGTTCCCCTTTCTCCGCATCCTCGCCAGCATCTGTCATTTCCTGACTTGTTAATTTTAGCCATTCTGACTGTTGTGAGGTGATATCTCATGGTGGTTTTGATTTGTATTTCCCTGATGCCGAGTGATATGGAGCACTTTTTCATGTGTCTGTTGGCCATCTGGATGTCTTCTTTGCAGAAATGTCTGTTCATGTCCTCTGCCCATTTCTTGATTGGATTATTTGTTCTTTGGGTGTTGACTTTGCTAAGTTCTTTATAGATTTTGGACACTAGCCCTTTATCTGATATGTCATTTGCAAATATCTTCTCCCATTCTGTCAGTTGTCTTTTGGTTTTGTTCACTGTTTCCTTTGCTGTGCAAAAGCTATTGATCTTGATAAAATCCCAATAGTTCATTTTTGCCCTTGCTTCCCTTGCCTTTGGAGATGTGCCTAGGAAGATGTTGCTGCGGCCGACGTCGAAGAGGTTGCTGCCTGTGTTCTCCTCGAGGATTTTGATGGATTCCTTTCTCACATTGAGATCCTTCATCCATTTTGAGTCTATTTTCGTGTGTGGTGTAAGGAAATGATCCAATTTCATTTTTCTGCATGTGGCTGTCCAATTTTCCCAACACCATTTATTGAAGAGGCTGTCTTTGTTCCATTGGACATTCTTTCCTGCTTTGTCGAAGATGAGTTGACCATAGAGTTGAGGGTCCGTTTCTGGGCTCTCTATTCTGTTCCATTGATCCATGTGTCTGTTTTTGTGCCAGTACCATGCTGTCTTGATGATGACAGCTTTGTATAGAGCTTGAAGTCCGGAATTGTGATGCCACCAACTTTGGCTTTCTTTTTCAATATTCCTTTGGCTATTCGAGGTCTTTTCTGGATCCATATGAATTTTACGTTTATTTGTTCCATTTCTTTGAAAAAAAATGATTGGTACTTTGATAGGAATTGCATTAAATGTGTAGATTGCTTTAGGTAGCATAGACATTTTCACAATATTTATTCTTCCAATCCAGGAGCATGGAACATTTTTCCATTTCTTTGTGTCTTCCTCAATTTCTTTCATGAGTCCTTTATAGTATTCTGTGTATAGATTCTTAGTCTCTTTGGTTAGGTTTATTCCTAGGTATCTTATAGCTTTGGGTGCAATTGTAAATGGGACGGACTCCTTAATTTCTCTTTCTTCTGTCTTGTTGTTGGTGTAGAGAAATGCAACTGATTTCTGTGCATTGATGTTATATCCTGACACTTGACTGAATTCCTGTACAAGTTCTAGCAGTTTTGGAGTGGAGTCTTTTGGGTTTTCCACATATAGTATCATATCATCTGCAAAGAGTGATAGTTTGACTTCTTCTTTGCCGATTTGGATGCCTTTAATTTCCTTTTGTTGTCTGATTGCTGAGGCTAGGACTTCTAGTACTATGTTGAATAGCAGTGGTGATAACGGACATCCCTGCCGTGTTCCGGACCTTAGTGGAAAAGCTTTCAGTTTTTCTCCATTGAGAATGATATTTGCGGTGGGTTTTTCATAGATGGCTTTGATAATATTGAGGTATGTGCCGTCTATCCCTACACTTTGAAGAGTTTTGATCAGGAAGGGATGCTGTACTTTGTCAAATGCTTTTTCAGCATCTATGGAGAGTATCATATGGTTCTTGTTCTTTCTTTTATTAATGTGTTGTATCACATTGATTGATTTGTGGATGTTGAACGAACCTTGCAGCCCTGGAATAAATCCCACTTGGTCGTGGTGAATAATCGTTTAATGTACTGTTGAATCCTATTGGCTAGTATTTTGGCGAGAATTTTTGCATCTGTGTTCATCAAGGACATTGGTCTGTTCTTCTCTTTTTTTATGGGATCCTTGTCTGGTTCTGGGATCAAGGTGATGCTGGCCTCATCAAATGAGTTTGGAAGTTTTCCTTCTATTTCTATTTTTTGGAACAGTTTCAGGAGAATAGGAATTAGTTCTTCTTTAAATGTTTGGTAGAATTCCCCCGGGAAGCCATCTGGCCCTGGGCTTTTGTTTGTTTGGAGATTTTTGATGACTATTTCAATCTCCTTACTGGTTATGGGTCTGTTCAGGCTTTCTATCTCTTCCTGGTTCAGTTGTGGTAGTTTATATGTCTCTAGGAATGCATCCATTTCTTCCAGATTGTCAAATTTGTTGGCGTAGAGTTGCTCATAATATGTTCTTATAATTGTCTGTATTTCTTTGGTTTTCGCTGTGATCTCTCCTCTTTCATTCATGATTGTATTTATTTGGTCCTTTCTCTCTTCTTTTTGATAAGTCTGGCCAGGGGTTTATCAATCTTATTAATTCTTTCAAAGAACCAGCTCCTAGTTTCGTTGATTTGTTCTATTGTTTTTTTTTTTTCTATTTCATTGATTTCTGCTCTGATCTTTATGATATCTCTTCTCCTGCTGGGTTTAGGGTTTCTTTCTTGTTCTTTTTCCAGCTCCTTTAGGTGTAGGGTAAGGTTGTGTACCTGAGACCTTTCTTGTTTCTTGAGAAAGGCTTGCACCGCTATATATTTTCCTCTCAGGACTGCCTTTGTTGTATCCAACAGATTCTGAACCGTTGCGTTTTCATTATCATTTGTTTCCATGAATTTTTTCAATTCTTCTTTAATTTCCTGGTTGACCCATTCATTCTTTAGAAGGATTCTGTTTAGTGTCCATGTATTTGGGTTCTTTCCAAATTTCCTCTTGTGATTGAGTTCTAGCTTCAGAGAATTTTGGTCTGAAACTATGCAGGGAATGATCCCAATCTTTTGATACCGGTTGAGACTTGATTTAGGACCAAGAATGTGATCTATTCTGGAGAATGTTCCATGTGCACTAGAGAGGAATGTGTATTCTGTTGCTTTGGGATGAAATGTTCTGAATATATCTGTGATGTCCATCTGGTCCAGTGTGTCATTTAAGGCCTTGATTTCCTTGTTGATCTTTTGCTTGGATGATCTGTCCATTTCAGTGAGGGGAGTGTTAAAGTCCCCTACTATTATTGTATTCTTGTCGATGTGTTTCTTTGATTTTGTTATTAATTGGTTTATATAGTTGGCTGCTCCCACGTTAGGGGCATAGATATTTAAAATTGTTAGATCTTCTTGTTGGACAGTTCCTTTGAGTATGATATAGTGTCCTTCCTCATCTCTTATTATAGTCTTTGGCTTAAATCTAATTGATCTGATATAAGGATTGCCACTCCTGCTTTCTTCTGATGTCCATTAGCATGGTAAATTCTTTTCCACCCCCTTTAAACCTGGAGGTGTCTTCGGGTTTAAGATGAGTTTCTTGAAGGCAACATATAGATGGTTTTGTTTTTTTAATCCATTCTGATACCCTGTGTCTTTTGATTGGGGCATTTAGCCCATTAACATTCAGGGTAAGTATTGAGAGGTATGAATTTAGTGCCATTGTATTGCCTGTAAGGTGACTGTTATTGTATATTGTCTCTGTTCCTTTCTGATCTACTACTTTGAGGGTCTCTCTTTGCTTAGAGGATCCCTTTCAATATTTCCTGTAGAGCTGGTTTGGTGTTTGCAAATTCTTTCAGTTTTTGTTTGTCCTGGAAGCTTTTAATCTCTCCTTCTATTTTCAATGATAGCCTAGCTGGACATAGTATTCTTGGCTGCATGTTTTTCTCATTCAGTACTCTGAATATATCATGCCAGCTCTTTCTGGCCTGCCAGGTCTCTGTGGATAAGTCTGCTGCCAATCTAATATTTTTACCATTGTACGTTACAGACTTCTTTTCCCGGGCTGCTTTCAGGATCTTTTCTTTGTCACTAAGACTTGTCAATTTTACTATTAGGTCATGGGATGTGAACCTATTCTTATTAATTTTGAGGGGGGTTCTCTGAAACTCCTGGATTTTGATGCTTGTTCCATTTGCCATATTGGGGAAATTCTCTCCAATTATTCTCTCCAATATACCTTCTGTTCCCCTCTCCATTTCCTCTTCTTCTGGAATCCCAATTATTCTAATGTTGTTTCGTCTTATGGTGTCACTTATCTTTCGAATTCTCCCCTCGTGGTCCAGTAGCCTTTTGTCCCTCTTTTGCTCAGCTTCTTTATTCTCTGTCGTTTGGTCTTCTATATCGCTAATTCTTTCTTCTGCCTCATTTATCCTAGCAGTGAGAGCCTCCATTTTTGATTGCACCTCATTAATAGCTTTTTTTACTTCAACTTGGTTAGATTTTAGTTCTTTTATTTCTCCAGAAAGGGCTTTTATATCTCCCGAGTGGGTTGCTTTAATATCTTCCATGCCTTTTTCAAGCCCGGCTAGAACCTTGAGAATCATCATTCTGAACTCTAGATCTGACATTTTACCAATGTCTGTATTGATTAGGTCCCTAGCCTTTGGTACTGCTTCTTGTTCTTTTTTTTTGTTGTTGTGAATTTTTCCGCCTTGTCATTTTGTCCAGATAAGAGTCTATGATGGATCAAGTAAAATACTAAAAGGGTGGCAACAACCCCAGGAAAATATGCTTTAGCCAAATCAGAAGAGATCCCAAATCGTGAGGGGGGAGAAAAAGGATAAAAAGGGCTTCAGAAGAAAAAAAAAGAGAGAGAGAGAAAAAAACTATTAAAAAAGAAAGCTGATAAAAAATATAAAAAGGAAATATATATATATATATATATATATATATATATATATAATTAGATAAACTATTTAAAAAACGTTTAAAAAAGAAAATGGCAAAAGTTAAAAAAATTTAGCAGAAGAAGAGAAAAAAATTGAAAAAGAGAAAAAAAATTAAATTAACTGCAAGGCTAAAGAATCATGGGGAGAAAGCCATGAGTTCCATGCTTTGCTTTCTTTTCCTCTGGAATTCTGCTGCTCTCCTTGGTATTGAAACTGCTCTCCTTCGTAGGTGAACTTGGTCCTGGCTGGGTTTCCCATTGATCTTCTGGGGGAGGGGCCTGTTGTAGTGATTCTCAAGCGTCTTTGCCCCAGGCGGAGTTGCACTGCCCTTACCCGGGGCCGTGCAGAGTATTCCTCTCCGGTTTGCTTTCGGGAGCTTTTGTTCCCTGAGTGCTTTCCGTATAGTTCTGGAGGACGGGAATGAAGATGGCGGCCTCCCGGTCTCTGGCCCGGAGGAGCGAGAGCTCGGGACCCCACTCCTCAGCGCACCCCCAGAGAACAGCGCCCAATGACTCCCCTCACCCTGGCCTCTGGCTGCGCTCCAAGCTGACCGAGCCTGTGACCGGTTCAAGGCAACCCTGAGCTGAGAGTCACTCCTCGGCTCTGTCTCTGTAGCCGGCTTCCCCATTCTAATACCGGTAAGCTCTGCAACACTCAGCCACCCCCGATCCTTCTGTGACCCAGCGGGACGTGAGGCCATGCTCACCACCCTGGGCTTCACCACAGTTAAGCCTCTGGAGCGATGTCACTCAGCAGAACAGACTTTTAAAAGTCCTGATTTTGCTCCGTTGCTCTGCCACTCGCCGGGAGCTGGCCCAGGAGGGAGATTTCTGACATCCCTCACCTCACTCCATGTGTGTTGTGTCCTGGGAAGACAAACCTTGTATTTACACACAATGTGGAAGAGCCGTCAGCCATATATCCATGGTGCAAGTGACACCAGAGCTTGTTCATCCTGGATCACACCACACACATCTCCCCACTGTGGGAGAGCCTTTAGTCAGGGCTCTAACCTCAGGAGACACGAGAGAATTCACCCTTCCAAGGAAAGTAGACATAGGACGCATGGGGGAAACAATGCCATGGCAGTGCTCACCTCTATACACAGCAAAACCACTGGAGAATCACCTTAGGGTTAGAACGAAAGTGGGAGGCCCTTCATTCAGAGAGCTCTGCTCTTATTCACATGCAGGTCTTCACACGAGGTAGAAGCCATGTGGTAGGATTGCTGCACAAGAGATCACAGCAACATGCATCCCTTCGAGGCCATGGGCACGTTACCACAGACAGAGACTGGTTCAATGCCATCTTCAGGGGAAAGCATTTAGTACTGCCACACCCTTATCCAGCAACCGAGGAGCCACACTGGTGGGAACCCCGACAAATGCAGTCAACGTGGAAGAGCCATTAGATACAGCTCTCACATTTGGAGACACCAGACAACTCAGAGCAGAGAAACCCGTGACTGTCATTACTGGGGTCCTGCCTGTACCCAGAGCGCCCACCTTTCTCACCACCACAGAAATCACACAGTACAAACCCCGTGTCTCTGATCACTGAGACAGAGCCTTCTGCCAGAAGTGGACCCTTTCCCAACACCAGAGAACTCACACGGGGAGAAACACTAGCGCTGTATCCTGGTGGGGGAAGCTTCAACTAGGGCTCAGGCCTGAGCTTCCACTACCATCTCAGAGTGCGCGTCATCCCTCACACGGGAACGAAGGAACAGGCGTCACTTGGGACCCCCTGTATCATCACTGCTGCTGAATGCCAATGAAATCCATGTGGGAATCCCATTCCTCACGGAGCCAACATGTGAAGGACCTGGGAGTATTCACACAAAAGAAAATCCTCCTGGTGTGATGAAGAAAGGAATGGGCTCAGGTATCCCTTATTCCTTAGCCAGCAATGACATCCTCACATAGAGGAATCACTGATCCCAACACAATGGGGGGAAATTCTTCCCGGGACACTCACATCAGAAAATCACTGGGAAAATACTTCCCAAGGAATTTCCTAGGGTGACATTGAGATACAAACTCAGACACTCAAACACATACAACTGGGTCCCGTTCTGAGGAATGTGGTATGCAGTCTTCCAGTAACCAATAGCTAGAAATCAAGCACATCTTCTCTGATCCATCAGGACTTGCATAAAGGCCAGGATCACTGAACAGGTGGGGTCTCACAACCGTGAACACTGTGCCAAGTAAGAACAGAGGATTTTTCCTTTACGAACTCTCACAACTGACACAGGTACTGTCTGTCTCCTGGTAGGAATTTGGATCATAGGAAGTAACACTGCCAGCAAGAAAGACACCCAAGTTAAGGCCTGAACCTCAACCAAGGTGGGAGGTTCAGAACCAAGACAACTTACCAATTCGATGCACATCCACCAGGTAGATGACAGGTGTTACACTCCTGTATGTGCTGCACTTCCATCTGCGCTGAAGAGACAGAGGCCAGACGCTTTGGATGCTGCCCATGAAGGAACGTCCCCTGAGCCTCGAAGAACCACCTGTAAAAACAAGGAGAACATTTAGTTGAGGTCTCAGGACCCACACCTGGGGAGACAGAGTCACCCATGATGAAAAGCAGTCCCCTCCCTCTCAGCAGGGAGTGCAGGTTCAAGGAGGCCAAAACCACAGGGCCCTGCCATGTGTGAAAGACTTAGATTTGCTGCTGGAAGATGTTCTCCTAATGCATGTTTGGCGATTTGGCTGCCAGGAGTTCCATGAGGGTGAAATGGACCTCTGGTCTTTCCTTGGTAAGACATGCCTCTCATCTACCCTGGAACTCAACAGGAAAAACAAAACAAAACAAAACAAAACAAAACAAAAAACTACCTTCCACTTCCACAACACCCTTCCACTTCAGGGTTGTGGCAACGGCAGACTTCACACTGTGTGTATGTTGCCCTGATAAACACCAACCCTCCAATAAAGCACAGAGCATAGCTTAAAGCTACAGCACACTGGTGACCTGGCAGACTTCTGTGGTGGCCTGGGCCTGCATGCCTCCCACCGTCCCTGGGTCCAGTCCTTTCCTATGAAAATCTGCCTGGGCCCTGTGACTCTGGCTTTGCCCCAGGAGCCCCAGAGCCTGGGTGCAGGCAGGCAAAAAGCAGTTGAGTGGTCGCAGATCCAGCTGGCTGGCCCTGTGCTCCCCTCAACCCAAGCACCATGGTGACCAACATGGGCCCAGGTGCCAGATCGGACTGCAGCCCTCGCCTTCCTGCTCAAACAGAGAGGGCACCTCGGAAGCAAGGCACATCAGTCGCAAATAACCTGCACTTTAGCCCCACCCCACTGGACTGGATAACCCCTGGGGACAGAATCCCCAGAAACCAACACAACCTCCACTCCAGGCAGCGCATTTCACTCATCCTCACATTTTGCCAAGGTTGTCTGATGGTTCCAGAATCATGCGGCTAAGTTATGGCCCATGTGCTGTTGTGATGTTTGGAACCCTTATCCTCCCCAGACTTTGAAAGGTCACCTGACCCACTTTGGAGGGCTTGCCCAGCGACCACGCCCACTTCTCCTGCCAGCCTGGGACTCTGCCTGCAGAGAGAATTCCCATCAATTCTGGCCAGATGCATGACACACTAACTGCCCCAGCTGACCTGAGCAGGAGCCCCCACAAGTGAGGGGAGAAGGGACAGAGCCCTTGGTCAGAGACAAGCCCACATGGCGCTTGATGAGACAAGACATCCCTCTGGGAGCCACCAATGAAGGGGCATCTATTACAACAAATTCAGGGGCTTCATCTTATCACAAAGGGCTATAAACAATGAGCCACAGGGCTTTCTCAGACCTGAGAATGGGCTGTGACCAGCAGGTTTGGCTGACGTGGATACCGGGTTGCTGTGGGCCCACCTGGCACCGTGGGCCACAGAGCACAGACTTCCCGGCAGAGGCCAAGGACTGCACATGCCTAGATTTCCCAGGATGCATGGCCTCTCTCAGGCAGCAGGTCTTGGGAAGCAGGAGGATTCCTCCAGGTTTGAAATAATCCCTCAGTTCTGAGGGCAAGACTGAAAGCATCTCTCTGTCCATTGGGTTGGCCCAGCCCTCCACAGATATCCTCGTTCCCAGCAGTGACCTGGAACCTACAGTTTACCCTTCCCAGGGTGCCCCGGAGCTATGCTCTTCAACAGGGGCACACTGTTAAGCAGTGAGAGAAGCAGGCCAGGACTCCCAAAGGGCAGGGTCACCCAGAGCATACATGTCTCACTCACAAACACCTCCAGGGCACACCAGATGGGCTCACACCGATACTCTTGGAGGCCATCAGGATGACTCAAAAGTGCCGGTAATTCTTCACACCTACAGGTGAAAAAAGACAGGGATCAGGGAGTCCAGAACCACCTCCAGCACTTGGAACCACTGCGGGGAAAGCCCTGGGCATCCCCAGAGGGTCTGTGTGGAGCGGCGTCCTCCTCCTTCCCTGACCAGGGACTTTCATCCACCCAGCACAACAACAGACCCGCCCAGCCCCTCTGTGCTCAGGGTCAAGGGGACAGCAGGCTCTTTTCCAGAGGAAGAGCTGAGGCATCAGAACACAATGTCATGGGTCTTGCCATTCCTCCAGAATCTCTCTGTGAGAACAGATTGGGAAAGACCCCAGCATCTGAGCAAGAAATGCACTGTTTGGAATTTTGAGTATTTAAAATTTGTCATTTTCCAGTGGCTTCTACATTGCGTTTCTCCTTGCAGTACTAATGAAAATGTCAAAATAAGTGTTCCTACAAGAATACAAGTCAACCGAGAGGAGTCAAGATGGCGGAGAAGTAGCAGGCTGAGACTACTTTGGGTAGTGGGAGATCAGCTAAATAGCTTATCTAAAGATTGCAAACACCTACAAATCCAACGGGAGATTGAAGAGAAGAAGAACAGCAATTCCAGAAACAGAAAATCAACCACTTTCTGCAAGGTAGGACTGGTGGAGAAGTGAATCCAAAGCGACGGGAAGATAGACCGTGGGGGGGAGGGGCCGGCTCCCGGCGAGCGGCAGAGCAACAGAGCAAAATCAGGACTTTTAAAAGTCTGTTCCGCTGAGGGACATCGCTCCAGAGGCTTAAATGGGGTGAAGCCCAGGCGGGGTAAGTGCGGCCTCAGGACCCGCAGGGTCGCAGAAGGATCGGGGTGTCTCAGTGTCGCAGAGCTTACCGGTATTAGAATGGGGAAGCCGGCTGCAGAGACAGAGCCGAGGAGTGACTCTCAGCTCAGGGTTGCCTTGAACCGGTCGCAGGCTCGGTCAGCTCGGAGCACGGCCGGAGGCCAGGGTGACGGGAGTCATTTGGCGCTGTTCTCTGAGGGCGCACTGAGGAGTGGGGCCCCGGGCTCTCGGCTCCTCCGGGCCGGAGACCGGGAGGCCGCCATCTTTATTCCCGTCCTCCAGACTCTACGGAAAGCGCTCAGGGAACAAAAGCTCCCGAAAGCGAACCCGAGCAGATAATTCAGCGCGGCCCCGGGTAAGGGCGGTGCAACTCCGCCTGGGGCAAAGACGCTTGAGAATCACTACAACGGGCCCCTCCCCCAGAAGATCTACGGGAAACCCAGCCAGGACCAAATTCACCTACCAAGGAGAACGGCGGAATTCCAGAGGAGAAGAAAGCAAAGCACGGAACTCATGGCTTTCTCCCCATGATTTTTAGCCTTGCAGTTAATTTAATTTTTTTTTTTTTTTCAATTTTTTTTTCTTTTTCTCTTCTTCTGCTAAATTTTTTTTAACTTTTACCGTTTTCTTTTTTTAACGTTTTTTAAATAGTTTATCTAATATATATATTTTTTTCCTCTTTTTATATTTTTTCTTTATCGACTTTCTTTTTTTTAATAGTTTTATTTCTTTCTTTCTTTCTGAACCCCTTTTTATCCCCTTTCTCCCCCCTCACAATTCGGGATATCTTCTGATTTGGCTAAAGCATATTTTCCTGGGGTTGTTGCCACCCGTTTAGTATTTTACTTGCTACTTCATATACTCTTATCTGGAAAAAATGACAAGGCGGAAAAATTCACAACAAAAAAAAAAGAACAAGAGGCAATACCAAAGGCTAGGGACTTAATCAATACAGACATTGGTAATATGTCAGATATAGAGTTCAGAATGATGATTCTCAAGGTTCTAGCCGGGCTTGAAAAAGGCATGGAAGATATTAAAGCAACCCTCTCGGGAGATATAAAAGCCCTTTCTGGAGAAATAAAAGAACTAAAATCTAACCAAGTTGAAATCAAAAAAGCTATTAATGAGGTGCAATCAAAAATGGAGGCTCTCACTGCTAGGATAAATGAGGCAGAAGAAAGAATTAGCGATATAGAAGACCAAACGACAGAGAATAAAGAAGCTGAGCAAAAGAGGGACAAACAGCTACTGGACCACGAGGGGAGAATTCGAGAGATAAGTGACACCATAAGACGAAACAACATTAGAATAATTGGGATTCCAGAAGAAGAGGAAACAGAGAGGGGAGCAGAAGGTATATTGGAGAGAATTATTGGAGAGAATTTCCCCAATATGGCAAAGGGAACAAGCATCAAAATCCAGGAGGTTCAGAGAACCCCCCTCAAAATCAATAAGAATAGGTCTACACCCCGTCACCTAATAGTAAAATTGACAAGTCTTAGTGACAAAGAAAAGATCCTGAAAGCAGCCCGGGAAAAGAAGTCTGTAACGTACAATGGTAAAAATATTAGATTGGCAGCAGACTTATCCACAGAGACCTGGCAGGCCAGAAAGAGCTGGCATGATATATTCAGAGTACTAAATGAGAAAAACATGCAGCCAAGAATACTATGTCCAGCTAGGCTATCATTGAAAATAGACGGAGAGATTAAAAGCTTCCAGGACAAACAAAAACTGAAAGAATTTGCAAATACCAAACCAGCTCTACAGGAAATATTGAAAGGGGTCCTCTAAGCAAAGAGAGACCCTCAAAGTAGTAGATCCGAAAGAAACAGAGACAATATACAATAACAGTCACCTTACAGGCAATACAATGGCACTAAATTCATATCTCTCAATACTTACCCTGAATATTAATGGGTCTCCAATCAAAAGACACAGGGTATCAGAATGGATAAAAAAACAAAAACCATGTATATGTTGCCTACAAGAAACTCATCTTACACCCGAAGAAACCTCCCGGTTTAAAGTGAGGGGGTGGAAAAGAATTTACCATGCTAATGGACATCAGAAGAAAGCAGGAGTACAATCCTTATATCAGATCAATTAGATTTTAAGACAAAGATTATAATAAGAGATGAGGAAGGACACTATATCATACTCAAAGGAACTGTCCAACAAGAAGATCTAACAATTTTAAATATCTATGCCCCTAACGTGGGAGCAGCCAACTATATAAACCAATTAATAACAAAATCAAAGAAACACATCGACAAGAATACAATCATAGTAGGGGATTTTAACACTCCCCTCACTGAAATGGACAGATCATCCAAGCAAAAGATCAACAAGGAAATCAAGGCCTTAAATGACACACTGGACCAGATGGACATCACAGATATATTCATAACATTTCATCCCAAAGCAACAGAATACACATTCCTCTCTAGTGCACATGGAACATTCTCCAGAATAGATCACATTCTTGGTCCTAAATCAAGTCTCAACCGGTATCAAAAGATTGGGATCATTCCCTGCATAGTTTCAGACCACAATGCTCTAAAGCTAGAACTCAATAACAAGAGGAAATTTGGAAAGAACCCAAATACATGGAGACTAAACAGCATCCTTCTAAAGAATGAATGGGTCAACCAGGAAATCAAAGAACAATTGAAAAAAATTATGGAAACAAATGATAATGAAAACACAACAGTCCAGAATCTGTGGGACACAACAAAGGCAGTCCTGAGAGGAAAATATATAGCGGTGCAAGCCTTTCTCAAGAAACAAGAAAGGTCTCAGGTACACAACCTAAACCTACACCTAAAGTAGCTGGAGAAAGAACAAGAAAGAAACCCTAAACCCAGCAGGAGAAGAGAAATCACAAAGATCAGAGCAGAAATGAATGAAATAGAAACCAAAAAAACAATAGAACAAATCAACGAAACTAGGAGCTGGTTCTTTGAAAGAATTAATAAGATTGATAAACCCCTGGCCAGACTTATCAAAAAGAAAAGAGAAAGGACCCAAATAAATAAAATCATGAATGAAAGAGGAGAGATCACAACGAACACCAAAGAAATACAGACAATTATAAGAACATACTATGAGCAACTCTACGCCAACAAATTTGACAATCTGGAAGAAATGGATGCATTCCTAGAGACATATAAACTACCACAACTGAACCAGGAAGAAATAGAAAGCCTGAACAGACCAATAACCAGTAAGGAGATTGAAACAGTCATCAAAAATCTCCAAACAAACAAAAACCCAGGGCCAGACGGCTTCCCGGGGGAATTCTACCAAACATTTAAAGAAGAACTAATTCCTATTCTCCTGAAACTGTTCCAAAAAATAGCAATAGAAGGAAAACTTCCAAACTCATTTTATGAGGCCAGCATCACCTTGATCCCAAAACCAGACAAGGATCCCAAAAAAAAGAGAACTACAGACCAATATCCTTGATGAACACAGATGCAAAAATTCTCGCCAAAATACTAGCCAATAGGATTCAACAGTACATTAAAGGATTATTCGCCACGACCAAGTGGGATTTATTCCAGGGCTGCAAGGCTGGTTCAACATCCGCAAATCAATCAATGTGATACAACACATTAATAAAAGAAAGAACAAGAACCATATGATCCTCTCCATAGATGCTGAAAAAGCATTTGACAAAGTACAGCATCCCTTCCTGATCAAAACTCTTCAAAGTGTAGGGATAGATGGCACATACCTCAATATTATCAAAGCCATCTATGAAAAACCCACCGCAAATATCATTCTCAATGGAGAAAAACTGAAAGCTTTTCCACTAAGGTCAGGAACACGGCAGGGATGTCCGTTATCACCACTGCTATTCAACATAGTACTAGAAGTCCTAGCCTCAGCAATCAGACAACAAAAGGAAATTAAAGGCATCCAAATCGGCAAAGAAGAAGTCAAACTATATGATACTATATGTGGAAAACCCAAAAGACTCCACTCCAAAACTGCTAGAACTTGTACAGGAATTCAGTAAAGTGTCAGGATATAAAATCAATGCACAGAAATCAGTTGCATTTCTCTACACCAACAACAAGACATAAGAAAGAGAAATTAAGGAGTCCGTCCCATTTACAATTGCACCCAAAGCTATAAGATACCTAGGAATAGACCTAACCAAAGAGACTAAGAATCTATACTCAGAAAACTATAAAGTACTCATGAAAGAAATTGAGGAAGACACAAAGAAATGGAAAAATGTTCCATGCTCCTGGATTGGAAGAATAAATATGGTGAAAATGTCTATGCTACCTAAAGCAATCTACACATTTAATGCAATTCCTATCAATGTACCATCCATTTTTTCAAAGAAATGGAACAAATAATCCTAAAATTTATATGGAACCAGGAAAGACCTCGAATAGCCAAAGGAATATTGAAAAAGAAAGCCAAAGTTGGTGGCATCACAATTCCGGACTTCAAGCTCTATTACAAAGCTGTCATCATCAAGACAGCATGGTACTGGCACAAAAACAGACACATAGATCAATGGAACAGAATAGAGAGCCCAGAAATGGACCCTCAACTCTATGGTCAACTCATCTTCGACAAAGCAGGAAAGAATGTCCAATGGAAAAAAGACAGCCTCTTCAATAAATGGTGTTGGGAAAATTGGACAGCCACATGCAGAAAAATGAAATTGGATCATTTCCTTACACCACACACGAAAATAGACTCAAAATGGATGAAGGATCTCAATGTGAGAAAGGAATCCATCAAAATCCTCGAGGAGAACACAGGCAGCAACCTCTTCGACCTCAGCCGCAGCAACATCTTCCTAGGAACATCCCCAAAGGCAAGGGAAGCAAGGGCAAAAATGAACTTTTGGGATTTTATCAAGATCAAAAGCTTTTGCACAGCAAAGGAAACAGTGAACAAAACCAAAAGACATCTGACAGAATGGGAGAAGATATTTGCAAATGACATATCAGATAAAGGGCTAGTGTCCAAAATCTATAAAGAACTTAGCAAACTCAACACCCAAAGAACAAATAATCCAATCAAGAAATGGGCAGAGGACATGAACAGACATTTCTGCAAAGAAGACATCCAGATAGCCAACAGACACATGAAAAAGTGCTCCATATCACTCGGCATCAGGGAAATACAAATCAAAACCACCATGTGATATCGCCTCACACCAGTCAGAATGGCTAAAATGAACAAGTCAGGAAATGACAGATGCTGGCGAGGATGCGGAGAAAGGGGAACACTCCTACACTGTTGGTGGGAATGCAAGCTGGTGCAACCACTCTGGAAAACAGCATGGAGGTTCCTCAAAATGTTGAAAATAGAACTACCCTATGACCCAGCAATTGCACTTCGGGGTATTTACCCTAAAGATACAAACGTAGTGATCAGAAGGGGCACGTGCACCCGAATGTTTATAGCAGCAATGTCTACAATAGCCAAACTCTGGAAAGAACCTAGATGTCCATCTACAGACGAATGGATAAAGAAGATGTGGTATATATACACAATGGAATACTATGCAGCCTTCAAAAGAAATGAAATCTTGCCATTTGCGACGACGTGGATGGAACTAGAGGGTATCCTGCTTAGCGAAATAAGTCAATCGGAGAAAGACAACTATCATATGATCTCCCTGATATGAGGGAGAGGAGATGCAACATGGGGGGTCGAGGGGGTAGGAGAAGAGTAAATGAAACAAGATGGGATTGGGAGGGAGACAAACCATAAGTGACTCTTAATCTCACTAAACAAACTGAGGGTTGATGATGGGAGGGGGTTGGGAGAGGGGGTGGGGTTATGGATATCGGGGAAGGTATGTGCTATGGTGAGTGTTGTGAAGAAGAGGTGCCCTATAGGTCTGCCCACAAACTCTACATGAGGATCCACCTGCACGGCCCTTGGCAGCACCCCAAGATCATAGGCCGCCCTGTACACTAATGCTCTGTCAGACACAGCAGGGTCCCGACCTCTTGTCAGCCACCAGGATAGCCTTCCCCGTGTCCTGCAGGTGGGACCTGCCGTGGCCTGAAGCTTTCAACTCTTCCCAACCTGGGCATTCAGACATCTCTCCCCAGACTTCAGCTCTAATGCCTGCCTATGCTGGAATGGGAAGCACAAAAGAGCAGTCTACCGTCCCAATGGCAGGACACCTGGCTGTTGGGAGGGGTGTCCTATCCTCAGAGTTGGAGCCAGCTGTATGGCCCATGAGAAAACGCGCACTCAGGAGGGCCGCCGTGGGCACAAAGAGGCTTTGTCACCCTCAGCCTGGGCTCGCTTTCAAACAAGCCCCCTCAGTGGCTGTACCAGGAGTCCCCAGAGCATGCTTCCCATACCTCTAGGCCTTATTCGTAGCCCTCGTTGGGGTTGTCGAGGCACCCAGACCCAGAACTGTCTCAGGAATCCCTGTTTTGGCGTGATCCCTGAATCGGAAATCAGCCTTCTTCCCTTTCCCCAGAAAAAATGCCAAACTCTTGGGAGCAGGGCAGAATCCTAGAGAGGAAAAGTCTCCCATGGCCACGAAGACCCACCCCTACATTCCGTTGCACACTAGACAGACAATCCAGACAGAAAAGCTTATGCTACCTCCTCGCAGCTGCCCGAATTTCAACATCCGAGGAGCTGCCCTCAGGTTGTGCAGATAGGGCCTGCCATCACCTCGCCCCTAACCATATCCCGAGTTTGTGTCTGCAGACTTCTCTCCCCAGGGACCTGGCCCACATACCCTCCAACATGGGGCCTCCAGAGCCACACCCCAGGACTTGGCCTGACCTCCCAAAGGAAGTGCTGTCCCTCATGGTCCCCAAACCTTCCAGATTAGAAGAAAGCTGCAAGGACCTTGGACTCACCCCAATTTCGTAGAATGCTCTGGATAAAAATGCGTAGTCTGACAACACGTACAGCACCTACATCCAGGCTGACACACAGGTCAATGGCCCTGAGACAGACGATTGAAACTGAGCAGGCAATCATACCCTATCAGAACACTAGCTTAGGTTCTCAAGCTTCTGTCCCCAGAGGCCTTTTCTGGCATGCCTACAGAGTGTCCAACATGTCCTCCCTGAGCCACACAACAGAACCCCTCCTGTCCCCAGAAGGAAATCTTGCTGTTGGGAGCTGGATGCAGCAGCCCTCAGGGTAGGAAAGTCCTGCATGACCCCTGAGCCACCACCGCATTCTAAGGTCTCCTTGGACACCAAGGAGCATCGTGACCCTTCAGCCTGAGAACTCTTGTCAACTCAGTCCCCTAGAAATTTCACACCTGCGCCTGTGGATGGATCCAGCCCTGTTCCTCAGCTACAATGGTAACATGGTGGTGGCTTTGCAGACATCCATGTGGAGAGCTATGCTATCCAATCATTCCACAGGGCGTAGCTATAGCCATTCAGCTGGACTTCCCCTGTCCTGCAGAAGGACACTTTAAAGTTTAGAGCAGCTCACAAGCTCTTGCATGGGCAAACCTGCATGGCCTCTCTCTGCCTCCCATTTGTCGGCCATCATGAACACAAACTCCAGCGTGACTGGTATCTGACACTCGCCCTGACATAGGTGCTAAAGAGATCTCGAATCAGCCGTTGCACATGGGACCTGTCATGTGCTTGGCACTGAACTGAACCATAGCTTGTGTTTTCAGGTTTCTGTCCTCACACTGCTGGCCAGCAAGTGGCCTCCAGATTGTTAATTCTGAAGCCAAAGCACAGCCTTCTCCCTGCTCACCTGAAAGAAGAGGTGCCCTATAGGTCTGCCCACAAACTCTACATGAGGATCCACCTGCACGGCCCTTGGCAGCACCCCAAGATCATAGGCCGCCCTGTACACTAATGCTCTGTCAGACACAGCAGGGTCCCGACCTCTTGTCAGCCACCAGGATAGCCTTCCCCGTGTCCTGCAGGTGGGACCTGCCGTGGCCTGAAGCTTTCAACTCTTCCCAACCTGGGCATTCAGACATCTCTCCCCAGACCTCAGCTCTAATGCCTGCCTATGCTGGAATGGGAAGCACAAAAGAGCAGTCTACCGTCCCCATGGCAGGAAACCTGGCTGTTGGGAGGGGTGTCCTATCCTCAGAGTTGGAGCCAGCTGTATGGCCAATGAGAAAACGCGCACTCAGGCGGGCCGCCGTGGGCACAAAGGCTTTGTCACCCTCAGCCTGGGCCCGCTTTCAAACAAGCCCCCTCAGGGGCTGTACCAGGAGTCCCCAGAGCATGCTTGCCATACCTCTAGGCCTTATTCCTAGCCCTCGTTGGGGTTGTCGAGGCACCCAGACCCAGAACTGTCTCAGGAATCCCTGTTTGGGCGTGATCCCTGAATCGGAAATCAGCCTTCTTCCCTTTCCCCAGAAAAAAAAATGCCAAACTCTTGGGAGCAGGGCAGAATCCTAGAGAGGAAAAGTCTCCCATGGCCACGAAGGCCCACCCCTACATTCCGTGGCACCCTAGACAGACAATCCAGACAGAAAAGCTTATGCTACCTCCTCGCAGCTGCCCGAATTTCAAAATCCGAGGAGCTGCCCTCAGGTTGTGCAGATAGGGCCTGCCATCACCTCGCCCCTAACCTTATCCCGAGTTAGTGTCTGCAGACTTCTCTCCCCAGGGACCTGGCCCACATACCCTCCAACATGGGGCCTCCAGAGCCACACCCCAGGACTTGGCCTGACCTCCCAAAGGAAGTGCTGTCCCTCATGGTCCCCAATCCTTCCAGATTAGAAGAAAGCTGCAAGGACCCTGGACTCACCCCAGTTTCGTAGAATGCTCTGGATAAAAATGCGTAGTCTGACCACACGTACAGCACCTACATCCAGGCTGACACACAGGTCAATGGCCCTGAGACAGACGATTGAAACTGACCAGGCAATCATACCCTATCAGAACACTAGCTTAGGTTCTCAAGCTTCTGTCCCAGAGGCCTTTTCTGGCATGCCTACAGAGTGTCCAACATGTCCTCCCTGAGCCACACAACAGAACCCCTCCTGTCCCCAGAAGGAAATCTTGCTGTTGGGAGCTGGATCCAGCAGCCCTCAGGGTAGGAAAGTCCTGCATGACCCCTGAGCCACCACCGCATTCTAAGGTCTCCTTGGAAACCAAGTAGCATCGTGACCCTTCAGCCTGAGAACTCTTGTCAACTCAGACCCCTAGAAATTTCACACCTGCGCCTGTGGATGGATCCAGCCCTGTTCCTCAGCTACAATGGTAACATGGTGGTGGCTTTGCAGACATCCATGTGGAGAGCTATGCTATCCAATCTTTCCACAGGGCGTAGATATAGCCATTCAGCTGGACTCCCCCTGTCTTGCAGAAGGACACTTTAACGTTTAGAGCAGCTCACAAGCTCTTGCATGGGTAAACCTGCATGGCCTCCCTATGCCTCCCATTCGTCGGCCATCATGAACACAAACTCCAGCTTGACTGTTATCTGACACTCGCCCTGACATAGGTGCTAAAGAGATCTCGAATCAGCCGTAGCACATGGGACCTGTCATGTGCTTGGCACTGAACTGAACCATAGCTTGTGTTTTCAGGTTTTTGTCCTCACACTGCTGGCCAGCAAGTGGCCTCCAGATTGTTAATTCTGAAGCCAAAGCACAGCCTTCTCCCTGCTCACCTGAAAGAAGAGGTGCCCTATAGGTCTGCCCACAAACTCTACATGAGGATCCACCTGCACGTCCCTTGGCAGCACCCCAAGATCATAGGCCGCCCTGTACACTAATGCTCTGTCAGACACAGCAGGGTCCCGACCTCTTGTCAGCCACCAGGATAGCCTTCCCCGTGTCCTGCAGGTGGGACCTGCCGTGGCCTGAAGCTTTCAACTCTTCCCAACCTGGGCATTCAGACATCTCTCCCCAGACCTCAGCTCTAATGCCTGCCTATGCTGGAATGGGAAGCACAAAAGAGCAGTCTACCGTCCCCATGGCAGGAAACCTGGCTGTTGGGAGGGGTGTCCTATCCTCAGAGTTGGAGCCAGCTGTATGGCCCATGAGAAAACGCGCACTCAGGAGGGCCGCCGTGGGCACAAAGAGGCTTTGTCACCCTCAGCCTGGGCCCGCTTTCAAACAAGCCCCCTCAGGGGCTCTACCAGGAGTCCCCAGAGCATGCTTGCCATACCTCTAGGCCTTATTCCTAGCCCTCGTTGGGGTTATCGAGGCAGCCAGACCCAGAACTGTCTCAGGATTCCCTGTTTGGCGTGATCCCTGAATCGGAAATCAGCCTTCTTCCCTTTCCCCAGAAAAAAATGCCAAACTCTTGGGAGCAGGGCAGAATCCTAGAGAGGAAATGTCTCCCATGGCCACGAAGGCCCACCCCTACATTCCGTGGCACCCTAGACACACAATCCAGACAGAAAAGCTTATGCTACCTCCTCGCAGCTGCCCGAATTTCAACATCCGAGGAGCTGCCCTCAGGTTGTGCAGATAGGGCCTGCCATCACCTCGCCCCTAACCTTATCCCGAGTTTGTGTCTGCAGACTTCTCTCCCCAGGGACCTGGCCCACATACCCTCCAACACGGGGCCTCCAGAGCCACACCCCAGGACTTGGCCTGACCTCCCAAAGGAAGTGCTGTCCCTCATGGTCCCCAATCCTTCCAGATTAGAAGAAAGCTGCAAGGACCCTGGACTCACCCCAATTACGTAGAATGCTCTGGATAAAAATGCGTAGTCTGGGGGAGTCAAGATGGCGGAGATGTAGCAGGCTGAGACTACTTCGGGTAGCGGGAGATCAGCTAAATAGCTTATCTAAAGATTGCAGGCACCTACAAATCCAACGGGAGATTGAAGAGAAGAAGAACAGCAATTCCAGAAACAGAAAATCAACCACTTTCTGCAAGGTAGGACTGGCGGAGAAGTGAATCCAAAGCGACGGGAAGATAGACCGCGGGGGGAGGGGCCGGCTCCCGGCGAGCGGCGGAGCAACGGAGCAAAATCAGGACTTTTAAAAGTCTGTTCTGCTGAGGGACATCACTCCAGAGGCTTAACTGGGGTGAAGCCCAGGCGGGGTAAGCGCGGCCTCAGGTCCCGCAGGGTCGTAGAAGGATCGGGGGTGTCTCAGTGTCGCAGAGCTTACCGGTATTAGAACGGGGAAGCCGGCTGCAGAGACAGAGCCGAGGAGTGACTCTCAGCTCGGGGTTGCCTTGAACTGGTCGCAGGCTCGGTCAGCTCGGAGCGCGGCCGGAGGCCATGGTGACGAGAGTCATTTGGCACTGTTCTCTGAGGGCGCACTGAGGAGTGGGGCCCCGGGCTCTCGGCTCCTCCAGGCCGGAGACCGGGAGGCCGCCATCTTCATTCCCGTCCTCCAGACTCTACGGAAAGCGCTCAGGGAACAAAAGCTCCCGAAAGCGAACCCGAGCGGATGACTCAGCGCGGCCCCGGGTAAGGGCGGTGCAACTCCGCCTGAGGCAAAGACGCTTGAGAATCACTACAACGGGCCCCTCCCCCAGAAGATCTACGGGAAACCCAGCCAGGACCAAGTTCACCTACCAAGGAGAATGGCGGAATTCCAGAGGAGAAGAAAGCAAAGCACTGAACTCATGGCTTTCTCCCCATGATTTTTTAGCCTTGCAGTTAATTTAATTTTTTTTTCTTTTTCAATTTTTTTTTTCTTTTTCTCTTCTTCTGCTAAATTTTTTTAACTTTTACCATTTTCTTTTTTTAACGTTTTTTAAATAGTTTATCTAATATATATATATATTTTTTCCTCTTTTTATATTTATTTCTTTATCGGCTTTCTTTTTTTTAATAGTTTTTTTTTTCTTTCTTTCTGAGCCCCTTTTTATCCCCTTTCTCCCCCCTCACAATTCAGGATCTCTTCGATTTGGCTAAAGCATATTTTCCTGGGGTTGTTGCCACCCTTTTAGTATTTTACTTGCTCCTTCATAAACTCTTATCTGGACAAAATGACAAGGCGGAAAAATTCACAACAAAAAAAAGAACAAGAGGCAGTACCAAAGGCTAGGGACCTAATCAATACAGACATTGGTAATATGTCAGATATAGAGTTCAGAATGATGATTCTCAAGGTTCTAGCCGGGCTTGAAAAAGGCATGGAAGATATTAAAGCAACCCTCTCGGGAGATATAAAAGCCCTTTCTGGAGAAATAAAAGAACTAAAATCTAACCAAGTTGAAATCAAAAAAGCTATTAATGAGGTGCAATCAAAAATGGAGGCTCTCACTGCTAGGATAAATGAGGCAGAAGAAAGAATTAGCGAAATAGAAGACCAAATGACAGAGAATAAAGAAGCTGAGCAAAAGAGGGACAAACAGCTACTGGACCACGAGGGGAGAATTCGAGAGATAAGTGACACCATAAGACGAAACAACATTAGAATAATTGGGATTCCAGAAGAAGAGGAAACAGAGAGGGGAGCAGAAGGTATATTGGAGAGAATTATTGGAGAGAATTTCCCCAATATGGCAAAGGGAACAAGCATCAAAATCCAGGAGGTTCAGAGAACCCCCCTCAAAATCAATAAGAATAGGTCCACACCCCGTCACCTAATAGTAAAATTGACAAGTCTTAGTGACAAAGAAAAGATCCTGAAAGCAGCCCGGGAAAAGAAGTCTGTAACGTACAATGGTAAAAATATTCGATTGGCAGCAGACTTATCTACAGAGACCTGGCAGGCCAGAAAGAGCTGGCATGATATATTCAGAGTACTAAATGAGAAAAACATGCAGCCAAGAATACTATATCCAGCTAGGCTATTTTTGAAAATAGAAGGAGAGATTAAAAGCTTCCAGGACAAACAAAAACTGAAAGAATTTGCAAATACCAAACCAGCTCTACAGGAAATATTGAAAGGGGTCCTCTAAGCAAAGAGAGACCCTCAAAGTAGTAGATCAGAAAGAAACAGAGACAATATACAATAACAGTCACCTTACAGGCAATACAATGGCACTAAATTCATATCTCTCAATGGTTACCCTGAATGTTAATGGGCTAAATGCCCCAATCAAAAGACACAGGGTATCAGAATGGATAAAAAAACAAAACCCATCTATATGTTGCCTACAAGAAACTCATCTTACACCCGAAGACACCTCCAGGTTTAAAGTGAGGGGGTGGAAAAGAATTTACCATGCTAATGGACATCAGAAGAAAGCAGGAGTGGCAATCCTTATATCAGATCAATTAGATTTTAAGCCAAAGACTATAATAAGAGATGAGGAAGGACACTATATCATACTCAAAGGAACTGTCCAACAAGAAGATCTAACAATTTTAAATATCTATGCCCCTAACGTGGGAGCAGACAACTATATAAACCAATTAATAACAAAATCAAAGAAACACATCGACAAGAATACAATCATAGTAGGGGATTTTAACACTCCCCTCATTGAAATGAACAGATCATCCAAGCAAAAGATCCACAAGGAAATCAAGGCCTTAAATGACACACTGGACCAGATGGACATCACAGATATATTCAGAACATTTCATCCCAAAGCAACAGAATACACATTCTTCTCTAGTGCACATGGAACATTCTCCAGAATAGATCACATTCTTGGTCCTAAATCAAGTCTCAACCGGTATCAAAAGATTGGGATCATTCCCTGCATATTTTCAGACCACAATGCTCTAAAGCTAGAACTCAATAACAAGAGGAAATTTGGAAAGAACCCAAATACATGGAGACTAAACAGCATCCTTCTAAAGAATGAATGGGTCAACCAGGAAATCAAAGAACAATTGAAAAAAATTATGGAAACAAATGATAATGAAAACACAACAGTTCAGAATCTGTGGGACACAACAAAGGCAGTCCTGAAAGGAAAATATATAGCGGTACAGGCCTTTCTCAAGAAACAAGAAAGGTCTCAGGTACACAACCTAACCCTACACCTAAAGGAGCTGGAGAAAGAACAAGAAAGAAACCCTAAACCCAGCAGGAGAAGAGAAATCATAAAGATCAGAGCAGAAATCAATGAAATAGAAACCAAAAAAACAATAGAACAAATCAACGAAACTAGGAGCTGGTTCTTTGAAAGAATTAATAAGATTGATAAACCCCTGGCCAGACTTATCAAAAAGAAAAGAGAGAGGACCCAAATAAATAAAATCATGAATGAAAGAGGAGAGATCACAACGAACACCAAAGAAATACAGACAATTATAAGAACATACTATGAGCAACTCTACGCCAACAAATTTGACAATCTGAAAGAAATGGATGCATTCCTAGAGACATATAAACTACCACAACTGAACCAGGAAGAAATAGAAAGCCTGAACAGACCCATAACCAGTAAGGAGATTGAAACAGTCATCAAAAATCTCCAAACAAACAAAAGCCCAGGGCCAGACGGCTTCCCAGGGGAATTCTACCAAACAATTAAAGAAGAACTAATTCCTATTCTCCTGAAACTGTTCCAAAAAATAGCAATAGAAGGAAAACTTCCAAACTCATTTTATGAGGCCAGCATCACCTTGATCCCAAAACCAGACAAGGATCCCAACAAAAAAGAGAACTACCGACCAATATCCTTGATGAACACAGATGCAAAAATTCTCGCCAAAATACTAGCCAATAGGATTCAACAGTACGTTAAAAGGATTATTCACCACGACCAAGTGGGATTTATTCCAGGGCTGCAAGGCTGGTTCAACATCCACAAATCAATCAATGTGATACAACACATTAATAAAAGAAAGAACAAGAACCATATGATACTCTCCATAGATGCTGAAAAAGCATTTGACAAAGTCCAGCATCCCTTCCTGATCAAAACTCTTCAAAGTGTAGGGATAGACGGCACATACCTCAATATTATCAAAGCCATCTATGAAAAACCCACCGCAAATATCATTCTCAATGGAGAAAAACTGAAAGCTTTTCCGCTAAGGTCAGGAACACGGCAGGGATGTCCGTTATCACCACTGCTATTCAACATAGTACTAGAAGTCCTAGCCTCAGCAATCTGACAACAAAAGGAAATTAAAGGCATCCAAATCGGCAAAGAAGAAGTCAAACTATCACTCTTCACAGATGATATGATACTCTATGTGGAAAACCCAAAAGACTCCACTCCAAAACTGCTAGAACTTGTACAGGAATTCAGTAAAGTGTCAGGATATAAAATCAATGCACAGAAATCAGTTGCATTTCTCTACACCAACAACAAGACAGAAGAAAGAGAAATTAAGGAGTCCATCCCATTTACAATTGCACCCAAAACTATAAGATACCTAGGAATAAACCTAACCAAAGAGACTAAGAATCTATACTCAGAAAACTATAAAGTACTCATGAAAGAAATTGAGGAAGACACAAAGAAATGGAAAAATGTTCCATGCTCCTGGATTGGAAGAATAAATATTGTGAAAATGTCTATGCTACCTAAAGCAATCTACACATTTAATGCAATTCCTATCAAAATACCATCCATTTTTTTCAAAGAAATGGAACAAATCATCCTAAAATTTATATGGAACCAGAAAAGACCTCGAATAGCCAAAGGAATATTGAAAAAGAAAGCCAACGTTGGTGGCATCACAATTCCGGACTTCAAGCTCTATTACAAAGCTGTCATCATCAAGACAGCATGGTACTGGCACAAAAACAGACACATAGATCAATGGAACAGAATAGAGAGCCCAGAAATGGACCCTCAACTCTATGGTCAACTCGTCTTCGACAAAGCAGGAAAGAATGTCCAATGGAACAAAGACAGCCTCTTCAATAAATGGTGTTGGGAAAATTGGACAGCCACATGCAGAAAAATGAAATTGGATCATTTCCTTACACCACACACGAAAATAGACTCAAAATGGATGAAGGATCTCAATGTGAGAAAGGAATCCATCAAAATCCTCGAGGAGAACACAGGCAGCAACCTCTTCGACCTCAGCCACAGCAACATCTTCCTAGGAACATCACCAAAGGCAAGGGAAGCAAGGGCAAAAATGAACTTTTGGGATTTTATCAAGATCAAAAGCTTTTGCACAGCAAAGGAAACAGTGAACAAAACCAAAAGACATCTGACAGAATGGGAGAAGATATTTGCAAATGACATATCAGATAAAGGGCTAGTGTCCAAAATCTATAAAGAACTTAGCAAACTCAACACCCAAAGAACAAATAATCCAATCAAGAAATGGGCAGAGGACATGAACAGACATTTCTGCAAAGAAGACATCCAGATGGCCAACAGACACATGAAAAAGTGCTCCATATCACTCGGCATCAGGGAAATACAAATCAAAACCACCATGAGATATAACCTCACACCAGTCAGAATGGCTAAAATTAACAAGTCAGGAAATGACAGATGCTGGCGAGGATGCGGAGAAAGGGGAACCCTCCTACACTGTTGGTGGGAATGCAAGCTGGTGCAACCACTCTGGAAAACAGCATGGAGGTTCCTCAAAATGTTGAAAATAGAACTACCCTATGACCCAGCAATTGCACTGCTGGGTATTTACCCTAAAGATACAAACGTAGTGATCCGAAGGGGCACGTGCACCCGAATGTTTATAGCAGCAATGTCTACAATAGCCAAACTATGGAAAGAACCTAGATGTCCATCTACAGACGAATGGATAAAGAAGATGTGGTATATATACACAATGGAATACTATGCAGCCATCAAAAGAAATGAAATCTTGCCATTTGCGACGACGTGGATGGAACTAGAGGGTATCATGCTTAGCGAAATAAGTCAATCGGAGAAAGACAACTATCATATGATCTCCCTGATATGAGGGAGAGGAGATGCAACATGGGGGGTCGAGGGGGTAGGAGAAGAGTAAATGAAACAAGATGGGATTGGGAGGGAGACAAACCATAAGTGACTCTTAATCTCACAAAACAAACTGAGGGTTGATGGGGGGAGGGGGTTGGGAGAGGGGGTGGGGTTATGGATATCGGGGAGGGTATGTGCTATGGTGAGTGTTGTGAAGTGTGTAAACCTGGCGATTCGCAGACCTGTACCCCTGGGGACAAAAATATATGTTTATAAAGCTGAAAAAAAAAAAAAAAAAAAAAACAAAGAAAGAAAGGATGAATCCCCAAGTTTTGTAGCAACATGGACGGGACTGGAAGAGATTATGCTGAGTGAAATAAGTCAAGCAGAGAGAGTCAATTATCATATGGTTTCACTTATTTGTGGAGCATAACAAATAGCATGGAGGACAAGGGGAGATCGAGAAGAGAAGGGAGTTGAGGGAAATTGGAAGGGGAGGTGAACCATGAGAGACTATGGACTCTGAAAATCGATCTGAGAATTTTGAGGGGGTGGGGGGTGGGCGGTTGGGGGCACCAGGTGGTGGGTATTGTAGAGGGCACGATTTGCATGGAGCACTGGGTGTGGTGCAAAAATAATGAATACTGTTATGCTGAAAAAAATAAAAAAATTAAAAAAAAAATGCGTAGTCTGACAACATGTACAGCACCTACATCCAGGCTGACACACAGGTCAATGGCCCTGAGACAGACGATTGAAACTGACCAGGCAATCATACCCTATCAGAACACTAGCTTAGGTTCTCAAGCCTCTGTCCCCAGAGGCCTTTTCTGGCATGCCTACAGAGTGTCCAACATGTCCTCCCTGAGCCACACAACAGAACCCCTCCTGTCCCCAGAAGGAAATCTTGCTGTTGGGAGCGGGATCCAGCAGCCCTCAGGGTAGGAAAGTCCTGCATGACCCCTGAGCCACCACCACATTCTAAGGTCTCCTTGGACACCAAGGAGCATCGTGACCCTTCAGCCTGAGAACTCTTGTCAACTCAGTCCCCTAGAAATTTCACACCTGCGCCTGTGGATGGATCCAGCCCTGTTCCTCAGCTACAATGGTAACATGGTGGTGCCTTGGCAGACATCCATGTGGAGAGCTATGCTATCCAATCATTCCACAGGGCGTAGCTATATCCATCAGCTGGACTGCCCCTGTCCTGCAGAAGGACACTTTAACGTTTAGAGCAGCTCACAAGCTCTTGCATGGGCAAACCTGCATGGCCTCTCTATGCCTCCCATTCGTCGGCCATCATGAACACAAACTCCAGCGTGACTGGTATCTGACACTCGCCCTGACATAGGTGCTAAAGAGATCTCGAATCAGCCGTTGCACATGGGACCTGTCATGTGCTTGGCACTGAACTGAACCATAGCTTGTGTTTTCAGGTTTCTGTCCTCACACTGCTGGCCAGCAAGTGGCCTCCAGATTGTTAATTCTGAAGCCAAAGCACAGCCTTCTCCCTGCTCACCTGAAAGAAGAGGTGCCCTATAGGTCTGCCCACAAACTCTACATGAGGATCCACCTGCACGGCCCTTGGCAGCACCCCAAGATCATAGGCCGCCCTGTACACTAATGCTCTGTCAGACACAGCAGGGTCCCGACCTCTTGTCAGCCACCAGGATAGCCTTCCCCGTGTCCTGCAGGTGGGACCTGCCGTGGCCTGAAGCTTTCAACTCTTCCCAACCTGGGCATTCAGACATCTCTCCCCAGACCTCAGCTCTAATGCCTGCCTATGCTGGAATGGGAAGCACAAAAGAGCAGTCTACCGTCCCCATGGCAGGAAACCTGGCTGTTGGGAGGGGTGTCCTATCCTCAGAGTTGGAGCCAGCTGTATGGCCCATGAGAAAACGCGCACTCAGGAGGGCCGCCGTGGGCACAAAGAGGCTTTGTCACCCTCAGCCTGGGCCCGCTTTCAAACAAGCCCCCTCAGGGGCTCTACCAGGAGTCCCCAGAGCATGCTTGCCATACCTCTAGGCCTTATTCCTAGCCCTCGTTGGGGTTATCGAGGCAGCCAGACCCAGAACTGTCTCAGGATTCCCTGTTTGGCGTGATCCCTGAATCGGAAATCAGCCTTCTTCCCTTTCCCCAGAAAAAAATGCCAAACTCTTGGGAGCAGGGCAGAATCCTAGAGAGGAAATGTCTCCCATGGCCACGAAGGCCCACCCCTACATTCCGTGGCACCCTAGACACACAATCCAGACAGAAAAGCTTATGCTACCTCCTCGCAGCTGCCCGAATTTCAACATCCGAGGAGCTGCCCTCAGGTTGTGCAGATAGGGCCTGCCATCACCTCGCCCCTAACCTTATCCCGAGTTTGTGTCTGCAGACTTCTCTCCCCAGGGACCTGGCCCACATACCCTCCAACATGGGGCCTCCAGAGCCACACCCCAGGACTTGGCCTGACCTCCCAAAGGAAGTGCTGTCCCTCATGGTCCCCAATCCTTCCAGATTAGAAGAAAGCTGCAAGGACCCTGGACTCACCCCAATTACGTAGAATGCTCTGGATAAAAATGCGTAGTCTGACAACACGTACAGCACCTACATCCAGGCTGACACACAGGTCAATGGCCCTGAGACAGACGATTGAAACTGACCAGGCAATCATACCCTATCAGAACACTAGCTTAGGTTCTCAAGCCTCTGTCCCCAGAGGCCTTTTCTGGCATGCCTACAGAGTGTCCAACATGTCCTCCCTGAGCCACACAACAGAACCCCTCCTGTCCCCAGAAGGAAATCTTGCTGTTGGGAGCCGGATCCAGCAGCCCTCAGGGTAGGAAAGTCCTGCATGACCCCTGAGCCACCACCGCATTCTAAGGTCTCCTTGGACACCAAGGAGCATCGTGACCCTTCAGCCTGAGAACTCTTGTCAACTCAGTCCCCTAGAAATTTCACACCTGCGCCTGTGGATGGATCCAGCCCTGTTCCTCAGCTACAATGGTAACATGGTGGTGGCTTTGCAGACATCCATGTGGAGAGCTATGCTATCCAATCATTCCACAGGGCGTAGCTATAGCCATTCAGCTGGACTTCCCCTGTCCTGCAGAAGGACACTTTAACGTTTAGAGCAGCTCACAAGCTCTTGCATGGGCAAACCTGCATGGCCTCTCTATGCCTCCCATTCGTCGGCCATCATGAACACAAACTCCAGCGTGACTGGTATCTGACACTCGCCCTGACATAGGTGCTGGAGATCTCGAATCAGCCGTTGCACATGGGACCTGTCATGTGCTTGGCACTGAACTGAACCATAGCTTGTGTTTTCAGGTTTCTGTCCTCACACTGCTGGCCAGCAAGTGGCCTCCAGATTGTTAATTCTGAAGCCAAAGCACAGCCTTCTCCCTGCTCACCTGAAAGAAGAGGTGCCCTATAGGTCTGCCCACAAACTCTACATGAGGATCCACCTGCACGGCCCTTGGCAGCACCCCAAGATCATAGGCCGCCCTGTACACTAATGCTCTGTCAGACACAGCAGGGTCCCGACCTCTTGTCAGCCACCAGGATAGCCTTCCCCGTGTCCTGCAGGTGGGACCTGCCGTGGCCTGAAGCTTTCAACTCTTCCCAACCTGGGCATTCAGACATCTCTCCCCAGACCTCAGCTCTAATGCCTGCCTATGCTGGAATGGGAAGCACAAAAGAGCAGTCTACCGTCCCCATGGCAGGAAACCTGGCTGTTGGGAGGGGTGTCCTATCCTCAGAGTTGGAGCCAGCTGTATGGCCCATGAGAAAACGCGCACTCAGGAGGGCCGCCGTGGGCCCAAAGAGGCTTTGTCACCCTCAGCCTGGGCCCGCTTTCAAACAAGCCCCCTCAGGGGCTCTACCAGGAGTCCCCAGAGCATGCTTGCCATACCTCTAGGCCTTATTCCTAGCCCTCGTTGGGGTTATCGAGGCAGCCAGACCCAGAACTGTCTCAGGATTCCCTGTTTGGCGTGATCCCTGAATCGGAAATCAGCCTTCTTCCCTTTCCCCAGAAAAAAATGCCAAACTCTTGGGAGCAGGGCAGAATCCTAGAGAGGAAATGTCTCCCATGGCCACGAAGGCCCACCCCTACATTCCGTGGCACCCTAGACACACAATCCAGACAGAAAAGCTTATGCTACCTCCTCGCAGCTGCCCGAATTTCAACATCCGAGGAGCTGCCCTCAGGTTGTGCAGATAGGGCCTGCCATCACCTCGCCCCTAACCTTATCCCGAGTTTGTGTCTGCAGACTTCTCTCCCCAGGGACCTGGCCCACATACCCTCCAACATGGGGCCTCCAGAGCCACACCCCAGGACTTGGCCTGACCTCCCAAAGGAAGTGCTGTCCCTCATGGTCCCCAATCCTTCCAGATTAGAAGAAAGCTGCAAGGACCCTGGACTCACCCCAATTACGTAGAATGCTCTGGATAAAAATGCGTAGTCTGACAACACGTACAGCACCTACATCCAGGCTGACACACAGGTCAATGGCCCTGAGACAGACGATTGAAACTGACCAGGCAATCATACCCTATCAGAACACTAGCTTAGGTTCTCAAGCCTCTGTCCCCAGAGGCCTTTTCTGGCATGCCTACAGAGTGTCCAACATGTCCTCCCTGAGCCACACAACAGAACCCCTCCTGTCCCCAGAAGGAAATCTTGCTGTTGGGAGCCGGATCCAGCAGCCCTCAGGGTAGGAAAGTCCTGCATGACCCCTGAGCCACCACCGCATTCTAAGGTCTCCTTGGACACCAAGGAGCATCGTGACCCTTCAGCCTGAGAACTCTTGTCAACTCAGTCCCCTAGAAATTTCACACCTGCGCCTGTGGATGGATCCAGCCCTGTTCCTCAGCTACAATGGTAACATGGTGGTGCCTTGGCAGACATCCATGTGGAGAGCTATGCTATCCAATCATTCCACAGGGCGTAGCTATAGCCATTCAGCTGGACTCCCCCTGTCCTGCAGAAGGACACTTTAACGTTTAGAGCAGCTCACAAGCTCTTGCATGGGCAAACCTGCATGGCCTCTCTATGCCTCCCATTCGTCGGCCATCATGAACACAAACTCCAGCGTGACTGGTATCTGACACTCGCCCTGACATAGGTGCTGGAGATCTCGAATCAGCCGTTGCACATGGGACCTGTCATGTGCTTGGCACTGAACTGAACCATAGCTTGTGTTTTCAGGTTTCTGTCCTCACACTGCTGGCCAGCAAGTGGCCTCCAGATTGTTAATTCTGAAGCCAAAGCACAGCCTTCTCCCTGCTCACCTGAAAGAAGAGGTGCCCTATAGGTCTGCCCACAAACTCTACATGAGGATCCACCTGCACGGCCCTTGGCAGCACCCCAAGATCATAGGCCGCCCTGTACACTAATGCTCTGTCAGACACAGCAGGGTCCCGACCTCTTGTCAGCCACCCGGATAGCCTTCCCCGTGTCCTGCAGGTGGGACCTGCCGTGGCCTGAAGCTTTCAACTCTTCCCAACCTGGGCATTCAGACATCTCTCCCCAGACCTCAGCTCTAATGCCTGCCTATGCTGGAATGGGAAGCACAAAAGAGCAGTCTACCGTCCCCATGGCAGGAAACCTGGCTGTTGGGAGGGGTGTCCTATCCTCAGAGTTGGAGCCAGCTGTATGGCCCATGAGAAAACGCGCACTCAGGAGGGCCGCCGTGGGCACAAAGAGGCTTTGTCACCCTCAGCCTGGGCCCGCTTTCAAACAAGCCCCCTCAGGGGCTCTACCAGGAGTCCCCAGAGCATGCTTGCCATACCTCTAGGCCTTATTCCTAGCCCTCGTTGGGGTTATCGAGGCAGCCAGACCCAGAACTGTCTCAGGATTCCCTGTTTGGCGTGATCCCTGAATCGGAAATCAGCCTTCTTCCCTTTCCCCAGAAAAAAATGCCAAACTCTTGGGAGCAGGGCAGAATCCTAGAGAGGAAATGTCTCCCATGGCCACGAAGGCCCACCCCTACATTCCGTGGCACCCTAGACACACAATCCAGACAGAAAAGCTTATGCTACCTCCTCGCAGCTGCCCGAATTTCAACATCCGAGGAGCTGCCCTCAGGTTGTGCAGATAGGGCCTGCCATCACCTCGCCCCTAACCTTATCCCGAGTTTGTGTCTGCAGACTTCTCTCCCCAGGGACCTGGCCCACATACCCTCCAACATGGGGCCTCCAGAGCCACACCCCAGGACTTGGCCTGACCTCCCAAAGGAAGTGCTGTCCCTCATGGTCCCCAATCCTTCCAGATTAGAAGAAAGCTGCAAGGACCCTGGACTCACCCCAATTACGTAGAATGCTCTGGATAAAAATGCGTAGTCTGACAACACGTACAGCACCTACATCCAGGCTGACACACAGGTCAATGGCCCTGAGACAGACGATTGAAACTGACCAGGCAATCATACCCTATCAGAACACTAGCTTAGGTTCTCAAGCCTCTGTCCCCAGAGGCCTTTTCTGGCATGCCTACAGAGTGTCCAACATGTCCTCCCTGAGCCACACAACAGAACCCCTCCTGTCCCCAGAAGGAAATCTTGCTGTTGGGAGCCGGATCCAGCAGCCCTCAGGGTAGGAAAGTCCTGCATGACCCCTGAGCCACCACCGCATTCTAAGGTCTCCTTGGACACCAAGGAGCATCGTGACCCTTCAGCCTGAGAACTCTTGTCAACTCAGTCCCCTAGAAATTTCACACCTGCGCCTGTGGATGGATCCAGCCCTGTTCCTCAGCTACAATGGTAACATGGTGGTGGCCTTGGCAGACATCCATGTGGAGAGCTATGCTATCCAATCATTCCACAGGGCGTAGCTATAGCCATTCAGCTGGACTTCCCCTGTCCTGCAGAAGGACACTTTAACGTTTAGAGCAGCTCACAAGCTCTTGCATGGGCAAACCTGCATGGCCTCCCTATGCCTCCCATTCGTCGGCCATCATGAACACAAACTCCAGCGTGACTGGTATCTGACACTCGCCCTGACATAGGTGCTAAAGAGATCTCGAATCAGCCGTTGCACATGGGACCTGTCATGTGCTTGGCACTGAACTGAACCATAGCTTGTGTTTTCAGGTTTCTGTCCTCACACTGCTGGCCAGCAAGTGGCCTCCAGATTGTTAATTCTGAAGCCAAAGCACAGCCTTCTCCCTGCTCACCTGAAAGAAGAGGTGCCCTATAGGTCTGCCCACAAACTCTACATGAGGATCCACCTGCACGGCCCTTGGCAGCACCCCAAGATCATAGGCCGCCCTGTACACTAATGCTCTGTCAGACACAGCAGGGTCCCGACCTCTTGTCAGCCACCAGGATAGCCTTCCCCGTGTCCTGCAGGTGGGACCTGCCGTGGCCTGAAGCTTTCAACTCTTCCCAACCTGGGCATTCAGACATCTCTCCCCAGACCTCAGCTCTAATGCCTGCCTATGCTGGAATGGGAAGCACAAAAGAGCAGTCTACCGTCCCCATGGCAGGAAACCTGGCTGTTGGGAGGGGTGTCCTATCCTCAGAGTTGGAGCCAGCTGTATGGCCCATGAGAAAACGCGCACTCAGGAGGGCCGCCGTGGGCACAAAGAGGCTTTGTCACCCTCAGCCTGGGCCCGCTTTCAAACAAGCCCCCTCAGGGGCTCTACCAGGAGTCCCCAGAGCATGCTTGCCATACCTCTAGGCCTTATTCCTAGCCCTCGTTGGGGTTATCGAGGCAGCCAGACCCAGAACTGTCTCAGGATTCCCTGTTTGGCGTGATCCCTGAATCGGAAATCAGCCTTCTTCCCTTTCCCCAGAAAAAAAATGCCAAACTCTTGGGAGCAGGGCAGAATCCTAGAGAGGAAATGTCTCCCATGGCCACGAAGGCCCACCCCTACATTCCGTGGCACCCTAGACACACAATCCAGACAGAAAAGCTTATGCTACCTCCTCGCAGCTGCCCGAATTTCAACATCCGAGGAGCTGCCCTCAGGTTGTGCAGATAGGGCCTGCCATCACCTCGCTTCTAATCTTATCCCGAGTTTGTGTCTGCAGACTTGTCTCCCCAGGGACCTGGCCCACATACCCTCCAACATGGGGCCTCCAGAGCCACACCCCAGGACTTGGCCTGACCTCCCAAAGGAAGTGCTGTCCCTCATGGTCCCCAATCCTTCCAGATTAGAAGAAAGCTGCAAGGACCCTGGACTCACCCCAATTACGTAGAATGCTCTGGATAAAAATGCGTAGTCTGACAACACGTACAGCACCTACATCCAGGCTGACACACAGGTCAATGGCCCTGAGACAGACGATTGAAACTGACCAGGCAATCATACCCTATCAGAACACTAGCTTAGGTTCTCAAGCTTCTGTCCCCAGAGGCCTTTTCTGGCATGCCTACAGAGTGTCCAACATGTCCTCCCTGAGCCACACAACAGAACCCCTCCTGTCCCCAGAAGGAAATCTTGCTGTTGGGAGCTGGATCCAGCAGCCCTCAGGGTAGGAAAGTCCTGCATGACCCCTGAGCCACCACCGCATTCTAAGGTCTCCTTGGACACCAAGGAGCATCGTGACCCTTCAGCCTGAGAACTCTTGTCAACTCAGTCCCCTAGAAATTTCACACCTGCGCCTGTGGATGGATCCAGCCCTGTTCCTCAGCTACAATGGTAACATGGTGGTGCCTTGGCAGACATCCATGTGGAGAGCTATGCTATCCAATCATTCCACAGGGCGTAGCTATATCCATCAGCTGGACTGCCCCTGTCCTGCAGAAGGACACTTTAACGTTTAGAGCAGCTCACAAGCTC
Organism: Lutra lutra; assembly: GCF_902655055.1. Lineage (NCBI taxonomy): Eukaryota > Metazoa > Chordata > Mammalia > Carnivora > Mustelidae > Lutra > Lutra lutra. The sequence goes on along the minus strand of NW_025923848.1, from coordinate 795,838 downwards.
TTGCATGGGCAAACCTGCATGGCCTCTCTATGCCTCCCATTCGTCGGCCATCATGAACACAAACTCCAGCGTGACTGGTATCTGACACTCGCCCTGACATAGGTGCTAAAGAGATCTCGAATCAGCCGTTGCACATGGGACCTGTCATGTGCTTGGCACTGAACTGAACCATAGCTTGTGTTTTCAGGTTTCTGTCCTCACACTGCTGGCCAGCAAGTGCCTCCACCTCCAGATTGTTAATTCTGAAGCCAAAGCACAGCCTTCTCCCTGCTCACCTGAAAGAAGAGGTGCCCTATAGGTCTGCCCTCAAACTCTACATGAGGATCCACCTGCACGGCCCTTGGCAGCACCCCAAGATCATAGGCCGCCCTGTACACTAATGCTCTGTCAGACACCGCAGGGTCCCGACCTCTTGTCAGCCACCCGGATAGCCTTCCCCTTGTCCCGCAGGTGGGACCTGCCGTGGCCTGAAGCTTTCAACTCTTCCCAACCTGGGTATTCTGACATCTCTCCCCAGACCTCAGCTCTAATGCCTGCCTATGCTGGAATGGGAAGCACAAAAGAGCAGTCTACCGTCCCCATGGCAGGAAACCTGGCTGTTGGGGCGGTGTCCTATCCTCAGAGTTGGAGCCAGCTGTATGGCCCATGAGAAAACGCGCACTCAGTAGGGCCGCCGTGGGCACAAAGAGGCTTTGTCACCCTCAGCCTGGGCCGCTTTCAAACAAGCCCCCTCAGGGGCTCTACCAGGAGTCCCCAGAGCATGCTTGCCATACCTCTAGGCCTTATTCCTAGCCCTCGTTGGGGTTATCGAGGCACCCAGACCCAGAACTGTCTCAGGAATCCCTGTTTTGGCGTGATCCCTGAATCGGAAATCAGCCTTCTTCCCTTTCCCCAGAAAAAAAAATGCCAAACTCTTGGGAGCAGGGCAGAATCCTAGAGAGGAAAAGTCTCCCATGGCCACGAAGGCCCACCCCTACATTCTGTGGCCACCCTAGACACACAATCCAGACAGAATAGCCTGCAGTACCTGCTCCCAGCATTCTAATCTTTCAGTCCTGTAATGCAATTCCTCCAGATTGGGGTATCTGGATTTACCTCACAGGACTTTTCCTGCCCTGCAGAAGGAAACCATGCCCTAGGGAACTTCACAAACCACTAAATCGGGGAAAAGTGCAGAGCTCCTATGCCTCCCCACTTTCATACTCCACCTGCACACTAATGCAATGTCTGATAAACCTGAGTCTCCTTCTCCAATCAGCCACAGGGACATCTGATCCCAGAGCCAGTCGAATGGACCTACCTAGGTCCTAGGCCCTAATCCTAACCCTAGGTTAGAGTTTCAAGCATCATTACCCAGAGCCCTCGACTTGAATCCCTCCACACTGGGATCCCGTGAGCCACAAAAAGAACTCTTCTTGCCCCCCAGAAGTAAATATTGCCTTTTGGAGCTATGCAAAATCCTCAGAGTTGGAAGAAAACTGCATTGTCCCAGAAGCCATGCCCATATGCGCAGACCGCCCTGGAAACAAATGCCCATTGTGATCCTTAGCCTGAACCCCATTTTCAACACATCCCCATGGGTAACTCGTCCCAGAGCCATGATATAAGGCCTGCCATGCCACTAGGACCTAACCCTTATTATAGGTTGGGTTTTCATGCATCCATACCCAGAACCCTGCTCTCAAATCCCTCCATATGGGGGACCCCTGAGCCATAAAATAGGATACCACCTATAGACCATAGTATTTGGAAATGCACAAATACCCCAGAGCGGGACGAAACTCCATGGCCCCATGAGGCCACCCCCAAATTCGACGGATGGCATGGACACAAACTCCAGCCTGAGCGACGTCCTGACTCTTGCCTTAATGTCAGATCCCTGGGAGATTGCCTCAGCCTCTGTACATTGGGTGTGACATGCCCAATGTAGAACCCTACCCTAACCTTATCTTGTGTTTTCAGACATCTGTCCCATGAGTCTTGGCCTAAAAACCCTCCAGATAGACAACTCCAGAGCCACACCAATAGACTCTGCCTAATCCTCGTAAGGAAACCATGCTTAATGGAGCAGCACAAAACCCCAAGATTAGGAGATACCTGCACAGCCTACAAGGCACCCACATTTACGGAACCCAGTCCTGCATACTAATATACATTCTGTCCCTCAGCCTGAGCCCCTCCAATCAGCCACCAATGTAGCTGTCCCCAGAGCCAGCAGTTTGGATCTGACATGTCCCTCAGCCCTAATCCTAACCCTAGGTTGGGTTTTCATGCATCTATACCCAGAGCCCTCCTCTCGAATGCCTCTACATGGGGCACGCCTGAGCCACAAAACAGAACTCCTGCCCTCCAGAAGGAAACCTTGCTTTTTGGAGCTATGTAAAACCCTCAGAGATAGAAAAGCCGGTGTTGCCCCTGAGGACACTTCCACTTTTGCAAGCCACCCTGGATACAAACTCCCATTATGATCCTTAGTCTGAGCCCCATTTTCAATACAGCACCATGGATAGCTCACTCCAGAACCAGGAAATAAGGATTATGACCCTAGGACCTAACCATTATCTTAGGTTGGGTTGTCAGGCATCCATCTCCCGGGAAACCCTGAGTCATAAAACAGGACACCACCCATACCCCAGAATAGATAAACTATTTGAAACTGCCCAAAAACCCCAGAGTGGGAGCAAACTCCATGGCCCCTTGAAGCAACCCCCATATTCGACAGATTGCATGGACACAAAATCCAGCCTGAGCAACCTCCTGACACTGTCCTTAACCTCAGATACCTTGGAGCTTGCCCAGCATCTGTAGATTGGGCATGCCATGCCCTAGGCTCTAACCCTAACTGGAGTTTGGGTTTTCAGTCTTCCATCCTAAGAGCACTGGCCCACAAGCACTCCAGATAGAGAACTCCAGTACCACACCATGGGACTCTGTCTACCCTCCATGCTCAATGGAGCTCAATGGAGCTGCACAAAGCCCCCAGATTTGGAGAAACCAGCACGACGAAGGAGGCCACCCCCATTTATGGAACACGGACCTGGTTCCTAATACACATTCTGTCTCTCAGTCTGAGCCTTGACCTAAAGTTGGCCACTCACGTCACTTGCCCCAGAGGCAGCAGAACAGACCTGCTATGCCCCTAGTCTCTAATGCTATCCCTCAGTTGGGTTTGCAGACATCCATACTGAGAGCCCTGCTCTCGAATCCCTCCATATGGGGACATCTGTGCTATACAACAGGACTGCACATCTCCCCAGAATGAAATTATACTATTTGGAGCTGTGCAAATCCCCCAGAGTAAGAGAAACCTCAATGGCCCCAGGAGGGCTCACACACATTCGGCAGGCCTAGTGGACACAAATTCTAGTCTAGTCTGAGCGAATGCCTGATATTTGTACTAACATCATATTCAGTGGAGCTCACCTCAGCATCTGCACACGTGGATCCATGCCTTACACCCTAACCATACACTGAGCTTAGGTTTTCAGAATTCCATCCCTTCAGTCCTGGAATGCAATCCCTTCAGACTGGGAACTCCGAAGTCACCCCACAGGACTCTTCCTGCCCTGCAGAAGGAAACTGTGCCCTAAGGAGCCCAACAAAACCCACAGATCAGGGCAAAAGTGTATGGCCCATGATGCTACCCCACTTTCATTCTCCAGCCTGGACACTATTAAGCAGTGTGACATAACCTGAGTCTCGTCCTCCAATCATCCACCGGGGCAGCTGGCCCCAGAGCCACAGGTCCAACCTGCCATGCCCCTAGGCCCTAATCCTAAACCTAGGTTGGGGTTTCAGGCAGCCATACCCAGAGCCATCTTCTAGAAATCCTCCACACGGGGGACCCCTGAGCCACAAAACAGAACTCCCCCTGCACCAAGGAGGAAACTGCTTTTGCAGCTATGTAAAACCCTCAACATTGGAAGAAACCTGCATTGCCCCTGAGGCCACACACACACTTCTGCAGGTCGCTCTGAACAGAAACACCCATTGTTACCCTTAGCATGAGCCCATTTTCAACACAGCCCCAAGGGTAGCTACTATTAGAGCCAGGATATAGGCCTGCTATGCCACTAGGATCTAACCCTAAACATAGGTGGGGTCTTCAGGCATCCATAGCGGTAACCCTCCTCTCCAATCCCTCCAGATATGGTACCCATGAGTCATCAAACAGGACACCACCTATCCCACAGAACAGACCCAACTATTTGGAACTGTGCAAAAACCCCAGAGCTGGAGCAAACTCCGTGTCCCTTGAGGCCACCTCCAAATTCGGTGGATCGCATGGACACCAACTCCAGCCTGACCGTCATTCACACACTTGTCTTAACCTCAGATTCCCTGGAGTTTGCCTCAGAATCTGTATGTTGGGCCTGTGTTGCATTAGGCACTCACCTTAGACTTATCTTGGTTCTGATGACTGCATCCAGAGAGTCCTGGTCCACAAGCCCTCCAGAGAAGGGACACTGGAGCCACAGCACAGGACTCTTTCTGCCCTCCAGAAGGAAAATGTTCCCTATGCAGCTGCACACAACCAAATGATTAGGAGAAAGGTGCAAGAAACCGCACAGCCACGCTCATTTATGGAACTTGGCCCTGGAAACGAAAATACATTCTGTCCCTCAACCTGAGTCTCGACCTCCAGTCAACCACCCACGTGGCTGCAAAAGAGTCAGCAGATCCGACTGGCCATTCCTCTAGGCACGAATCACAATTCTTTCAGTATTCAGTCATGGATACCCAGTGTCCTTCTCTCAAGTCTCTCCACATGGGAAACCCTGAGCCACAAAAAAGAACTCCTCTTGCCCCCCAGAAGCTATCTGAACTTATGTGAATCCTTCAGAGTTGGGCAAAATTTCTATTGCCTGCGAGGCCACACCAATTATTGCTGGCCACATGGGACACAAACACCCCTTGTGACCCTTAGCCTGAGTTCCATTTTCAACACAGCCCCATGGGTAGCTTGGCCCAAAGCCAGGATCTACATCCTGAGATGCCACTAGGACCTAATCCTAATAGGTTGGGTTTTCAGGCATCCATACACGGAGCCCTGCCCTCGATCCCTCCATATGGGGGACACCTGAGCCATAAAACAAGACAGGACCTCTTCCCCAGCATAGACCAAGCTATTTTTTTTAAATACGCAAAAACCCAGAGTGGGAGAAGTCTCTATGTCTCCTTGAGGCCACTCCCAGATTCGATGGATCTCATGGACACAAACTCCAGCCTGAGCAACCTCCTGAAACTCGCCTTAACCTCAGATCCCGGGAAGCATGCCTCAGCGACTGTAGCTTAGCCTTGCCATGTCCTAGGCCTTGACCATACCCTTAGATTGGCTTTTCAGACTTCCATCCTCACAGTCGTGTTCTACAATCACTCCAGAAAGGGAACACCAGAGCCAAACCACAAGACCCTGCCTGCCCTTCAGATGGAAATCATGCCCTATGAAACTACACACAACCCTCAGATTAGGAGAAAGCTGCATGATACCCCTAAGGCAACCACAGTTGTGGAAGCTGACCCTGGACACTAGCACCTATTCTGTCTCTTATCTTGAGAAGTGACCTGCAGTCAGGCATCCATGTAGCTGGCGCCAGTCGGCAGATCGGACCTCCCCTGCCCCATGCCCGAAGCCTAACCCTACATTGAGTTCTCAGGCATCCATAACCAGACCCTGCTCTGGAATCCATTCATTTGGAGGACCCTAGTGCCATAACACAGGACTCGACCTGTCCTCCAGATTGAAACCATACTCTTTGGATCTGTGCAAAGCCCCCTGAGCAGAAGAAAACTCCATGCCCTAACAGGACACCCACACTTTTGGCGGCCCTAGGACACCAATTCTAGTGTGAGCGAATGCCTGACACTCTCCCTCAATTCAGAATCTGGTGACCTTTCCTCAGCATCTGCAGAGCAGAGATATATGCCCTAGACCATAAACAGAAAAAAAGCCTGGGTTGTCAGATATCAGTCCCCAGAGTCCTGGAACACAAGTCCTCCAGATTGGGGATTCAGGAGCCACACCCACAAGATGATCCCGGACCTCCAGATTGAAACCATGCCCTATGGAGCGGCATAAATCTCTTTGATTAGGGGAAACAAGCAGGGCACCCGATGTCAACCCAATTTCGTATGCCACCTTGGATACAAAAGCTCAGGTGGGCACAACCTGAGTCCTGACACCCCAATCTGCCATCAAGGCAGCTAGACCCAGAGGCAGGTGATCCGACCTGCCATGCCCCTAGGCCAAAATCCTAATGCTAGTTGGGGTGTTCAGGCTTCCATACATAGAGCCCTTCTCTGGAGTCCCTCTTCATGGGGTACTCCTGATCCATAAAACCAATCTCCTCCTGTCCCCCAGAAGGAAACCTTACTTTTTGGAGCTATGGAAAACCCTCAGAGATGGAAGAAATCTGCTTTCCCCTGAGGCCACGCCCACCTTTGCAGGCTGCCAATGGACTCAATCACCCATTATGAACCTTAGCCTGAGCCCCATTTCAATCTTAGCCCCAAGGGAACTTCGCCCTAAAGCCAGGGTTTAAGGTCTGCCATGTCACAAGGACCTAATTCTAACACTCAGTTGGATTTTCAGGCATCCACACCTGGACTGCTCTTCTCGAATCACTCCATATGAGTGACCCATGAGCCATAAAACAGGAGACCACCTACAGACCAGAATAAACCAAGCTATTTGGAACTGCAAAATCCCCAGAGTGGGAGGAAATCCATGCCACCATGAGGCCATCTATGAATTCAGTGAAACTCATGGACACAAACTCCAGCCTGTGCAACATCCTGACACTCGCCTTCACCTCAGATCCTGGGGAGCTTGCCTCAACGTCTGTAGATTGTGCCTGCCATGTCCTAGGCCCTATCACTAGCCCTAGCTTGGGTTCTCAGACTTCGGTCCTCAAAGACCTGGTACCCAAGCCCTCCAGATAGGGAACACTGTGCCACACCACAAGACTGTGCCTGTCATCCAGAAGGAAAATGTGCCTTATTGAGCTGCATGCAACCCCCATATTAGGAAAAAGCTGCACAAAAGCCCAAAGCAACCCCAGTTCCAGAAGCTGTCCTTGGACACTAACACACATTCTGCCTTCCGCCAGAGCACTGTCCTCCAGTCTGCCCCCAAGCAGCTGGCACCAGTGGTAATACTTCAGACTTTCCATGCCCCTAGGCCTTACCATGAACCCTGTGTTGAGCTTTCAGGTATACATACCCAGTGCCCTGCTCTCGAATCACTCCATATGGGGAACTCTAGAGCCATACACAGCACTCCACCTTTCCCCAAAAATGAAACCATATTATTTGTAGCTTTGCAAAACCCAGAGAGCAGGAGAAAACACAGACTGGCCATTCCCCTAGGCACTAATCAGAACAATCGGTTGGGTTTTCAGGAATCAATACCCAGAGCCTTTCTCTCAAATCCCTCCACATGCGGAACCCCTGAGCGACAAAATAGAATTCCTCTTGCCCCCCAGAAGCTTCATGGAGTTATGTAAACCACTCAGAGTTGGGTGAAACCTGCATTGTCCTTGTGGCCACACTCATTAATGCTGACCGACAGGGTACAAACACTCATTGTGACCATTAACCTGAGCCCCATTTTCAACACAGCCTCATGGGTAGCTCAGCCCAGAGCCAGGTTCTAAGGCCTGTGATGCCAATAGGAGAAAGTTGCATGAAACCCTGAAGCCAACCCATTGACTTAAGCCGTCCTTGGACACTAGTACACATTCTGCCCTCAAACAGAGGACTGTCCTCTGGTCAGAAACCAAATAGCTGGCCACACTGGTAATACTTCAGACCTTCAATGGCCCTAGGCCCTAGCACAAACCCTAGGTTGAGTTATCAGACATACATACCCAGTGTCCTGCTGTTGAATCACTCCATATGGGGAACCCTAGAGCCATACACAGAACTCCACCTGTCACCTAGAATGAAACCTTATTATTTGGAGCTTTGCAAACCCCCAGAGCAGGAGAAAATCCATGGCCCCAGGATGCCACCCACACATAGGACAGCCCTAGTGGACACAAAGTCTTCCCTTAGTGAATGCCTGACACTCACCCTAACGTCAGATGCGAGACCTCACCTCAGCATCTGCAGATAGGTGACCCATGCCCTAGACACTAACCGTAAACTAGCTTAGGGTTTAGACGTCTGAACTGAGATTCCTGGAACACAAGTCCTGCAGATTGAGGACTGTCTAGCCATACTAGGATTCTCCCTGCCCTCCAGATTGAAACCATGCTCTATGGAGCTGCATAAAACCCCTAGATTAGGGGGAAGATGCACCACCCCCATGTCACCCACTTTCGTATGCCACCCTGGACACTAATGCGTAGTGTGACATGCCTGTGTCACATCCTCCAACCAGCCACCGAGACAGATGGGCCCAGAGTCAAGAGATCAGGCCTTCTATTCCCCTAGGCCCTTATGATAAACCTAGGTTAGGTTATCAGGCATCCATACCCACAGCCCTTCTCTCGATTCCCTCTGCAAGGGGGACATCCTAGCTACAAAACAGAACACCTCCTGCCCCTCAGAAGGAAACCTTGGTTTTTGGAGGTATGGAAAACTCTCGGAGATGGCAGAAACCCGTATTGCCCCTGTGGTCATGCCCTCTTTTGCAGGCCATCCTGGACACAAACACCAATTGTGATCCTTTGCCTGAGCCACATTTTCAACAAAACCCCATGAGTAGCCCACCCCAGCGCCAGGAAATAAAGCCTTCCATGGCACTAAGACCAAATCCAAAACCTAGGCTGGGTTTTCAGGCATCCATGCCCAGAACCCTGCTCTCTAATCCCTCCTTATAGGTGAACCGTGAATCATAAATCAGCACAACATCTACCCCCCAGAGTAGACCAAGCTATTTGGAACTGCACAAAAATCCCCAAGCAGGAGAAACTCCTTGCCCCCATGAAGCTAAACCTACATTTGGCAGATCTCATCAAAACAAACTCCATCTGAATGACAGCCTGACAACTGCCTTACCCTCATATTTCCTGGAGTTTGCCTCAGCGTCCGTATGTCTGGCCTGCCATGCCCTAGGCCCTAGCCCTTGCTCTAGCGTGGTTCTCAGGCCTCCGACCGAAGAGCGCTGGTCCACAAGCCCTCCAGAAGGGTACAGCAGAGAAACAGCATAGGACTCTTCCTGCCCTCCAGAAGGAAAATGTGCCCTATGCAGTTGCACGCAACCCACAGATTAGGAGAAAGCTGCACGAAACCCCAAAACCACCCTCCTTTATGGAAGCTGGGCCTGGACACTAAAACACATTCTGCCCCTCAACCTGTGCCCCGACCTCCAGTCAGCCACTGACGTGGCTGGCATCAGAGTCAGCAGATCAGACTGGGCATTTCCCTAGGCACTAATCATAGCTATAGGTTGGGTTTTCAGGCATCATTCCCCAGAGCCCTTCTCTCAAATCCCTCCACATGGGGGAACCCCTGAGCCACAAAGCAGAATGCCTATTTCCCCTCAGAAGCCTTCTGGAGTTATGGAAATCCCTCAGATTTGGGTGAAAACTGCATTGCCCCTGAGGCCCCACACATTTATGCTGGCCTTCTGGGACACAGACACCCATTGTGACCCTTAGCCTGAGCCCCATTTCAACACAGCCCCATGGGTAGCTTGGCCCAAGGCCAGATTCTACAGCCTGTGATGCCACTAAGACCTAATCATAAGAGTAGTTTGGGTTTTCAGGCATCCATACACAGAGACGTGCTCTCGAATCCCTCCATATGGGGGACCCCTATGCCACAAAAGAGGATAGGACCTATTTCCCAGAATAGACCAAGCTATTGTTTAACTAAGCAATAATCCCAGAGCGGGAGAAAACCCCATGTCCCCATGAGGCTACTCCCAAATTCAATGGATCCAATGGACACACACTCCAGCCTGAGCAACCTCCTGAGACTCGCCTTAACCTCAGATCCCGGGGAGCTTGCCTCAGCGACTGCCGATTAGCCCTGCCATGTCCTAGGCCCTGTCCATACCCCTAGATTGGCACTTCAGACTTCCATCCTCACAGTCGTTGTCTACATTCTTCCGGATAGGGAACCCCAGAGCCACACCACAAGACCTTGCCTTCACTCCAGATAGAAAATGTGCCCTATGGAGCTGTATGAAACCCCCAGATTAAAAGAAAGCTGCACTATACCCCTAAGCCACCCAATGTTGCAAAAGCCAACCTTGGACACTAATCCGCATTCTGTCCCTCAACCTAAGAACAGACTTCCAGTCAGCCACCCACGTAGCTGGCACCAGAGTCAGCAGATCAGACCTCCCATGTCCCATGCCTGAAGACTAACCCTAGGTTGAGTTTTCAGGCATCCATAACCAGAGCCCTGCTCTGGAATTCCTCCATTTGGAGGACCCTAGAGCAATACAATAGGACTCCACCAGTCCTGCAGGTTGAAACCATAGTATTTGGAACTGTGCAAAGCCCCCCGAGCAGGGGAAACATCCATGCCCCAGCAGGTCACCCACACATTTGGCAGCCCTAGGACACCAATTTTAGTGTGAGTGAATGCCTGACACTCTCCCTCAATTCAGGATCAGGTGACCTTGCCTCAGCATCTGCAGGTCAGGGATCCATGCTATAGACCCCACACATAAACCTATACTGGCTTTTCAGATATCCGTCCCGAGTCCTGGAACCCAAGCCCTCCAGATTGGGGAGTCAGGAGCCACACCATTGGATGATCTCTGCCCTCCAGATTGAAACCGTGCCCTATGGAGCTGCACTAAACCCCTAGAACAGGGGAAACATGCAAGACCCCTGACACCACCGCACCTTCGAATGCCACTCTGGATACTAATGTGCCGGTGGGCACAACCTGAGTACTGATCACCAAACAGCCATCAAGGCAGCTAGACCCAGGAGATGATTGGAACTGCCATGTCCCTAGGCCGAAATTCTAACCCTACTTTGGGTATTCAGGCATCCATTCATAGAGCCCTTCTTTGGAATCCCTCTTCGTGGAGGATCCCTGATCCATAACACCAATCTCCTCTTGCTCCCCAGGAAGGAAACTTTACTTTATGGAGCTAAGGAAAGCCCTCAGAGGTGGAAGAAATCTGCTTGGCCCCTGAACCACGCCCATTCCTGCAGGCCGCCATGGACTCAACCACCCATTGTAACCCTTATCCTGAGCCCCATTTTGATCATAGCCCCAAAAGTGCCTTGGCCAAGAGCCAGGGTATAAGGCCTGCCATGCCACAAGGACCTAATCCTAACCCTCAGTTGGGTTTTCAGGACTCAGTTCCAGGGCCAAGCAGGTTGATCCTCTTTGGGGTTTTTTGGAAGCCCCATAGGGCCCATTGTCCTTCTGATGGGTAGGCAGAGAGCTGCGCTGTGTCTTCAGAATTCCCGATATGCCCCAAAGCCCACCAGATTGGGAATTCTGGAGCCACAACTCAGTATTCTGCCAGCCCACCTATAGGAAAACGTGTCTTCTGGGAATGCCCAAAACTCCAAATTGGGATCAACCTGCACAGCCCTTGATGACATTCCAATTTTAAAGGCACGTGTGCACAAATGCTCTGACATAGCCTGAGCTCCTGACAGCAACCCTGACCGCTGCCTGCATATCCAGCAGATTGGATCTGCCATGGCCCTAGGCCGTTATCTCTCTCCAACCTGGCGTTTCAGGCATTTGTCCCCAGACATTAACTCAAATCCCCACATACGGGAGAACTTGATGCACAAAACAGAACTCCTCCTTCCCCATGGCAGGAAGCCTTGCTAATGGGATGGGTGTCAAACCTTCAGTGTAGGAGCAACCTGCATGGCCCAGGATGCCAAGCCCACTACGAGGGCGGACTTGGGCACAAACACGCATTGTGACCTTCAGCCTGAGCCCTGTTTTCAAGAAAGACACCTTGGCAGCTAGAGCAAGAGCCTATATATCAGGATTGCCATGCCCCCAGGCCTAAATCCTGACCCAAGGTGGGGTTTTCCAGGCGCCCGTACCCAGAGCTCTGCTATAGAATCCCTCTTTTGGGGGGACCCCTGAGACAGAAAACAGGATGCCTCCCTTCCCCCAGAATGACACTAAAATATTCAGAGCCAGGCAAAATCCCCAGAGAGGGAGAAACTTCCATGGCCCCAAGAGGCCACCCCTGCATTCTTCAGCCATTATAGACACAAAATGCAGAGACAAAAGCCTGAGATACCACCTCATACTTGGCTCTAATTTCAGATTCTGAGTAGCTGGCCTCATGGTCTCCAGATCAGTCCTGCTATACCCTCGGGCCTAACCCTAAGCCGAGTTTTTGTTTCCAGACTTCTGTCCCTAGAGCCCTGGCCCACACACCCTCTAGGCTGAGGCCTCCAGAGCCACACCCCAGGACTGTGCCTGCTCTCCCAACAGAAAGTGTGCCCTTTCCATTTGCCCAAACTCTTCATATTAGATGAAACCTACAAGGCCCCCGAGGCCACCCTAATATTGTAGGTCGCCTTGGACTGAAATGTGCCATCTGAAATACCCTGAGCACTTACCTCTGGTCAGACACCTGGGTAGATGGCCCCAGAGATACAAGAATAAACATGATATGCCCTTAGGCCCTGATTTAAACTCTAGCTTAGATTTTCAGGCTTCTGTTCCCAGAGACCTGGTCTCTGATACCAACATATGGGGGGTCTCTGAGGCCCAAAACAGAACACCTCCTGTCGCAAAAAGGAACACTTCCTATTTGGAGCTGTATCAAACTATCAGTGTACGAGAATCCTGCATGGCCCCTGAGCCACTGCTACATTCCAATATATCCCTGGACACAAAATCGCATTTGACCCATCAGTATGAGACTCCATTTCAACTCAGCCTCCTGGGTAGCTCGCCTCAGAGCCAGCAGATCGAACCTGCTTGTTCTGAGGCGCCAGTGGGAATACAAGTTGGGGTCTCCAGGCATCAATTCGTAGAGCCCTGATCTCAAATATTTCCATATGGGGGACCCTTGAACCATCGAACAGGACTCCCCCGTCTGGCAGAAGGAAACCTTACTGTTTGGAGCAGCTCACAACCACAGAATTGGAAAACCACCATGGCCTAATGAGGTCACCCCTTCATTAGGTGACCATCATGGTCACAAACCAGCCTGAGCCAATGTCTGATACTCGCCCTTACTTCAGATACTGAAGATCTTGATTCAGCTTCTGCAGACTGGGCTGCTGTGCCCTTGCCCCGAAACCTAACCCTAGTTTGTGCTTTCAGACTTCCTTTCTCACACTCCTAGCCCACAAGCCCTCCATATTGGGAATTCTGGAGCCACAATGCAACACTATGCCTGCGCACCAGAAGAAAATCGTTGCCCTATGGGGCTTCCCAAAAACCCCAATGAGGCTCAACCTGCACGCCCCTTGACTGCACCCCTATTTCATAGGCAGCCCTGGGCACTAATGCTCTGTCTGACACAGCCTGAGCCCAGACCTCCCATAAGACACCCAGACTGCTGACCGTATATCAAGCAGATTGGACCTGCCATGGCCCAAGGCTGTCATGGCTCCCCAACCAGGGTTTTCAGGCTTCTGTCCCCAGACCTTATCTCAAATAACTGCATATTGGGGAGCCTGGTGCACAAAACAGAAACCCTCCTACTTTATGGGAAGAATTTTTGCTGTTGGGATGGGTGTCAAACCCTCAGGAGGAGACAACTGAATGGCCCATGAGGACACCCCCACGCTTGAGGGCTGCCTTGGGAACAACCATGCATTGTGAACCTCATCCTGAGCCCCGTTTACAAATAATGCCCATTGGTAGCTGGTCCAAGGGACCAAATATTGGGCTTGACATGCCCCTAGGCCCTAATCCCAACCCAAGTTTGTATTTTCCAGTTGCTGGTACCCAGAGCTCTGCTCTGGAAGCCCTGTTACTTGGGGAACACCGAGACAGAAAACAGGACTCCTTCATTCCCCTGACTGACACTAAACTTTTGGGAACCAGGTAAAATCCCCAGAAAGAATCTCCCATGGCCCCACAGCTGCATGCCGAGGCCATCCTAGACATAAAAAGCAGAGACATAAGCCTGAGCTCCTGCCTCACACTCGCACTAAGTTCAGATCTTGAGGAGCTGGTCAGGGACTGTACATTTTTCCTCCCATACCGCCAGCCCTAACCCTAACCCAACAGCATTTTTACAGACTCCTGTCTTCAGAGTCCTAGCCCAAACCCCCTCAGGGTGGGGCCTCGGGAGACAAACCTCAGAACTGTGCCTGCCCTCACAAAGGAAAATGTGCCCTTTACAGTTGCTCAAAACTTCCAGATTCGGGAAAATCTAAAAGGCCCCCAAAGCCACTCCATTTTGCAGGTTGCCCTGGGCAAAATTGTGCAGTCTGACACACCCTGAGCAAATACATCCTGTCATACACCAATGTACATGGCCCCAGAGATAAATCATTGAACCTGACATGCCCCTTGGCCCTAATCTGAGCCTTAGCATAGGTTTTCAGGCATCTGTCCCCAGAAGCCTGATCTCAGATACCAATATATGGGGGGCTCTCAGAGGCCCAAAACAGAACACCTATTGTCCCAAGAAGGGAACCTGGCTATTTGGAGCTGTGTCAAAGCCTCACAGTAGGATAATCCTGCATGGCTACTGAGCCACCACCGCATTCCAAGGAATCCCCATACACAAAGCTGCATTGTGACCCACTGCATGAGACCCATTTCAGCTCAGCACCCTGGGTACCTCCCCCAAGAGCCAGCTGATCGAACCTGCCATGTTCCTACACTGCAATTCTTACAAGACAGGGGGGTTTCCGGGCAGAAACATGTATAACCATGCTCTAGAATCTTTCTGTATGGGGCAGTCTTGAACCACCAAACAGGAATACCCCTGTCACACAGAAGGAAAAGGTACTCTTTGGAGCAGCTCAAAACCCCAGAGTGGGAAAACCTCCATGGCATTATGAGGCCACCCCTCCATTAAGGGGCCATCATGGACACATACTCCACCTGGGCCAACGTCTGATCCTCGCCCTTACTTCAGATACTAAAGATCTCTATTCAGCCATTGCAGAATGGATCTGCTATGACCTTGGCCCGAAACACAACCATTGCTTGTGTTTTGAAACTTCCATCCTCACACTCCTGGCTGAAAAGCCCTTCAGATTGTGAATTCTGTAGCCACCGCACAGCACTCTGCCTGCCCAACAGAAAAAAGAACTGCCCTATAGGTCTGCCCAGAAACCCCACGAGGATCAACTGGCACCGCCCTCAAGGGCAATCAAATATCATAGGCCACCCTGTGCACTAATGCTCTGACACAGCCCTAGCCCAGTCATCTGGTGAGCCAAACAAAGAGCGGGCTGCATATCCAGCACATCAGAACTGCTATGGTCCGAGGCCGGCATCTCTACCCAACCTGGGTATTCAGGCCTCTGTCCCCAGACCTTATCTTAAATCCCTTCCTATGGGGGAAACTGCTGCACAAAAGAGTATTCCTTATTCCCCATGGCAGGCAACCTTGCTATTGGGATCGGTGTCAAAACCTCAGAGTGGAAGCCAGCTGCATGGCCCATGAGAGAACACCCACTCAAGAGGGAACCCTGGGCACAAACATGCATTGTGACCCTCAGCCTGGGCCCATTTTCAAACAAGCCCCCTCAGCAGCTGGACCAGGAGCACGCATACTGAACCTAACATGCCCCTAGGCCCAAATCCTAACCCTCAATGGGGTTTTCCAGGAGCCCAGACCAAAAGCACGTCTCTGGAATCCCTGTTTTGGGGGAACCACTGAGACAGAAAACAGGACACTTCCCTTCCCCCAGAATGACACCAAACTATTGGGATCTTGGCAAAATGCCCAGAGAGGGAGAATCTTCCATGGGCCCATTATGCCATCACTACATTAAGTGGCCATCATAGACACACAATCCAGAGAGAAGAACCTGAGCTACCGCCTCACACTCACCCTAATTTCAGATCCTGTGGAGCTGCCATCAGGGTCTGCAGATAGGGCTGGTGATCCCCTCGACCCTGACCCTAACCCGAGTTTGTGTTTTCAGATTTCTGTCCCCAAAGCCATGACCCATACAACCTCCAAGATGGGGCCACTGGAGCCAAACCGCAAAATGGTGCCTGATCTCTCAAAGGAAACTCGAGCCGCCCCAGTTGCACAAACCCTCCAGACTGGGAGAAATATGCAAGGTCCCTGAACCCACCCCAATTTCTAGGCCGCTCTGGACAAAAATGAGCAATCTGACACACTCTTAGCACCTATCTCCAGGCAGAAACCCAGGTAAGTGGCCCTAGAGTCAGAAAATTGAAACTGACATGCCCTCAGCACCTAATCAGAACCCTAGCTTAGGATTTCAGGCTTCAGTCCCCAGAGGCGAGAACTTGAATACCAATATAAGTACCAACGTGTGCTCCCTGAGCCACAAACAGAACACCTCCTGTACCTAGAAGGAAACTTTGCTCTTGGGAGCTGTGTCCAACCCTCAGGGTAGGAGAATCCTGCATTGACCCTGAGTCACTGCCACATTCCAAGCTCTCCCTAAACAAAAACCAGCAGTGTGACCCATCAGCATGAGACTCCACGTCAACTCAGCCCCCTTGGCACATCGCCCCAGAGCCACAAGATCGAACCTGCCATGTTCCTAGGTTGCTATGGTAACATGAGGCGGGCTTTCTAGGCATCCATGTGGAGAGCTCTGCTATCCAATCTTTCCATATGGGAGACCCTGGAGCCATCAAACTGGACTCCCCCTGTCCCCCAGAAGGAAACATTGCTGTATGGAGCAGCTCACAAGCCCCAGAGTGGATAAATGTCCATTGCCTCATGAGGACACCCCTCCATTATTCAGCCATCATGGACAGAAATTCCAGCGTGAGTGAACGTCTGACACTCGCCATTATGTCAGATGCCGGAGATCTCCAGTCGGCTGCTGCCAATTGGAACTGCTATGCCCTCATCCCTGAACCTAACTCTAGCTTGTGTTTTCACACTTCCATCCTCAAACTCCTTGCCCGCAAGTCCTCCAGACTGGAATTCTGGAGCCACAAGGCAACATTCTGCTTACTCAACAGAAAGAAGAAGTGCCCTATGGGTCTGCCCAGAAACCCCAAATGAGGATCAAACTGCACCGCCCACGAGGGGAACCCAATATCATAGGAGGCCCTGTGCACTAATGCTCTGTCTGACACAGCCTGAGCCACGACCTCCTGTCAGCAACCCAGATAGCTAACTGCATATCGTGCAGAAGGGACCTGCCTTGGACCTAGGCCGCCATCTCTACACAACCTGGGTATTCAGGCATCTGTCCCTAGACCTTATCTCAAATCCCTGCCTATGGGGGAACCTGATGCACAAAACAGAACTTCTCCTTGCCGGTAGCAGGAAGCAATGCTGTTGGGATGGCTGTCAAACCGTCAGGGGAGGAGAGACCTGAGAGGCCCAGGAGGGCACCCCCACTCCTGAGGGCAGCCTTGGGCACAAATACGCATTGTGACCCTCAGCCCCAGCCCCCTTCCCATATAAAGCCCCTTGTGAGTTGGACCAAAAGCTCATATATGTGGCTTGCCATGCCCCTAGGCCTACCTCCTGACACAAAGTGGGATTTTCCAGGCGCCCATACCAAAAGCCTTGCTCTGAAATCCCTCTGGTCCTTTTGGGGGACCCCTGTGACAGAAAACAAACTGCTCCCTTCCCCAAGAATGACACCAAACTATTGAGATCCAGAGAGGGAGAACTTTCCATCGCACCATGAGGCCACCCCTACATTACGGGGCCAAACTAGACACAAAATCCAGAGCCAAAATCCTTAACTACACCATCACACTTGCCTTGATTTAAAATCCCCAGCAGCTGCCCCCAGGGTCTGGACAAACAGGGGCATTCTGACACAAGCTGAGCAATAACCCCCATGCAGACACGCAGGCAGATATTCCCAGAGACAGAAGATTGAAGCAGATAGAGCCCTAGGCCCAAATCTGAACCCTAGCTTTGGTTTCCAGGCATCTCCCATCAGAGGCCTGGTGTCGAATACCAGCATATGGGGGTTTCCTGAGGCACCAAACAGAACAACCCTAGTCCCCACATGGGAAGTTTGCTCTTTGGAGCTGTGTCAAACCCTTCTCAGTAGGAGAATCCTGCAGGGCCCCTGAGCCACCACCTCATTCCAAGCTCTCCATGGACAAAAACCCACATTATGACCCATCCTCGTGAGACTCCATTTCAACTCAGCACCCTGGGTAGTTCCCCCACGGCCAGGAGATTGAACCTGCATTGTCTCTAGGAGCCAATGGGAATGCGATGTGGGGTGTCCAGGTATCCATCCTTAGAACCCAGCTCTGGAGTCTTTCTGTATGGGGTGTACCGGAGCCACCCATGGTGACTCTACTCTCCCACGCAAGGCAATCTTGCGGTTTGGAGCAGCACAAAACCCCCAGCGTGGGAAAACCTCCATGGCCTCAAGAACCCCCCTTCATGAAGGGGCCATCATGGACACAAACTCCAGCCTCAGCCAACGTCTTATCCTCACCATGACTTCAGATGCAAGAGATCTCGATTAAGCATCTGCAGAGTGGGCCTGCCATGCCCTTGTCCCCAAACCTAAACCTACCTTTTGTTTTCCGACTACTGTCCTCACACTCCTGGGCCACAAACCCTCCAGACTGGAATTCCGGAACCACAACACAGCACTCTGCCTACCGAGCAGAAGAAAAACTTTGCCCTATGGAACTTCCCTGAATCCCTCAATGTGGCTGAAACCTACACTGCCGTCGACCACACTCCAATTTCATAGGCTGCCCTGGAAACTAATGTTCTGTCAGACACAGCCTGAGACCAGAACTCCCAAGAGACAGCCAGACAGCTCGCCACACACCCGGCATATCAGACCACCATGGGCTTAGTCCCTCATCTCTTCCCAACCTGGGTTTTCAGGCATCTGACACTAGATCTTATCTCCAATACCTGCATGCGGGGGGGAACCTGATGCCCAATCAGAACTCCTCCTTCCCCAAGGCAGGAAACCTTGCTGTTCACGTGGTGTCAAACCTTCAGGGTATGCGAAACCAGCATGGCCCATGAGGCCACACACATGCTTGAGGACTGCCTTGGGCACAAAAACGCATTGTGTCCCTCAGCGTGAGCCCCGTGCTCAAGGAAGGTCCCTTAGTGGCTGGACCAAGAGCCCGCATATGGGGCTTGCCATGTCCCTAGGCCACCAATCCCGACCAGAGGTCGCATTTTCCAACAACCGAACCCAGGGCTCTGCTCTGGAATGCCTCTTTTGGCGGGACACTTGAGGCAGAAAACAGGACTCCACCCTTCCCACAGAATGACCCCAAACTCTTGGAAACTGGGCCAAATCCCCAGAGAGGGATACTCGTCCAGGGACAATGAGGCCACCCCTTCATTCCACAGACATCCTTGACACTAATACCAGAGACAAAGGCCTGAGTGACCGCCTCCCACTCACCCTTATTTCATATCCTGAGGAGCTCCCCTCACAGTGTGTATATCGGGCCTGCCATATCCTCAGCCCCAAAACAAAGGCGAGTTTGTGTTTTCAGACTTCTGTCCCCACAACGCTGGCCCACACACCCTCCAGACTGGGGCCCCTGGAGCAACATCGCAGGGCTGTGTCTGACCTCTCCAAGGAAACTGTGCCCATTCCATGGGCCACAGCCCTACAGATTAGGAGAAACCTCCAATGTCCCCGAGGCCATCCCAATTGTGTAGGCTACCTTGGACAAATAGGGGTGATCTGACACAAGCTGAGGAACTACCTCCAATCAGACAAGCAGGAGGAAGTCCTCAGAGACAGTAGATTGGCCCAGACAAGCCCCTAAACCCTAATCTGAACCCTTGCTTTTGTTTCCAGTCATCTCTCCTCAGAGGCCTGGTTTCCAATACCAGCATATGGGGCTTTCCTGAGGCACCAATCATAACACTCCTCGTCTACACATGGGAAACTTGCTCTTTAGAGCTGTGTCCATACCCTCCGCTTAGGAGAATCCTTCAGGGCCCCCGTGCACTGCCACATTCCAAGGTCTCCATGGACACAAACCCACACTATGCTCCATCCTTAGCAGAATCCTTTTCAACTCAGCCCCCTGGTTAGCTCCCCCAGAGCCAGGAGATTGAACAGGCCTTGTCAATAGGACACAATGGGATTGTGAGTTGGGGTACCCAGGCATCCATTTTGAGAACCCTGCTCTCGAGTCTTTCTGTATGGGGAGTCCTGGAGCCATCCAACAAGATTCAACTGATCGGCAAACGGAATCCTTGCGGTTTGGAGCATATCATAACTCCCAGCGTGGGAAAACCTCCATGGTCTCATAAGGCACCCCCCACCTTCATGAAGGGCCAAATGGACACAAACTCCAACCTGAGCACACGTCTGATCCTTGCCCTGATTTCAAATGCAGGAGATCTCGATTCAGCCTCTGCAGAGTGGGCCTGCCATGCTCTCGCCATGAAACCTAACCCTAGCTTGTGTTCTCAGACTTCCGTCCTCACACTCCTGCCCCACAAGCCCTCCAGATTGGGAATTCTGGAACCACAATGCAGCATTCTGCTTGGCACCAGAAGGACAACCTTGTCTTATGGGACTTCCCAGAAACCCCAAATGAGGATCAACCTGCACGCCACATGACTGCACCCCAATTATATAGGCTACCCTGGGCACTAATGCTCTGTCTGACACAGCCTGAGCCCAGACTCCCCAACTGACATGCAGACAGCTGGCTGCACATTCAGCACATCAAACCAACCATGGCCTTAGGCCGTCATCCCTTCCCAACCTGGGTTTTCAGGCGTCAGAACCTAGGCCTTATCTCCAATCACTGCACAGGAGTGAACCTGATGCAGAAATCAGAACTCCTCCTTCCCCATGGCAAGAAATCTTGCTGTTGTCATGGTGTACAACCTTCAGGATAGGAGAAACCAGCATGGCCCATGAAGCCACGCCCATGCTTGAGGGCCGCCTTGGGCACAAACATGCATTGTGACCCTCAGCGTGACTTTGATGCTCAAGTAAAGCAAATCAGTGGCTGGACCAAGAGCACGCATATGGGGCTTGCCATGCCCTAGGCCCCCAATCCTAAACAGAGTTTGCATTTTCCAGTGGCCTGTAACCAGGGCTCTGCTCTGGAATCCCTCTTTTGGAGGGACACCTGAAGCAGAAAAGAAGACTCCTCCCATCCCACAGAATGATCCCAAACTCGTGGGAGGCAGGCCAAATCCCCAGCAACGGAGACTTGTCCATAGCCCATGAGGCAACCACTCCATTCCACGGCCATCCTTGACACAAAATCCAGAGACAAAAGCCTACACAACTGCCTAACATTCGCACTTTGTACATACCCTGAGGAGCACCCCTCATGGTCTCTAAATCGGCCCTGCCATACCCTCGGCCGAGTTTGTGTTTTCAGATTTCTGTCTCCACAGCCCGGACCCACACACCTTCCATGCTGGGGCACCTGGACCCACAGTGCAGGACTGTGCCTGGCCTCTCCAAGGAAAATTTGTCCATTCTATAGGCCACAAACCTACAGATTAGGAGAAACCTCCAAGGTCCCCGAGGCCATTCCAATAGTGTAGGCCGCCCTGGACAAACAGGGGCGATCTGACACAAGTTGAGCAACTACCTCCACTCAGACAAGCAGACGGATGTCCCCAGAGACAGAAGATTGAACGGGACAGGACACAAGGCCCTAATCTGAACCCTTGCTTTTGTTTCCAGTCATCTCTCCTCAGAGGCCTGGTTTCAAATACCAGCATATGGGGGTTTCTTGCGGCACCAATCAGAATATGTCTCGTCTCCACATGGGAAACTTGCTCTTTGGAGCTATGTCAAACGCTCCAGTTAGGAGAATCCTTCAGGGCCCCCGAGCTTCCACCACATTCCAAGGTCTCCATGGACACAAACCCACATTATGAACCATCCTTAGGAGAGTCCATTTCAACTCAACCACCTGCTTAGCTCCCCCAGAACCAGCAGATCAATCCTACCTTGTCGCTAGGAGACAATGGGAATGCGAGGTGGGGAGCCCAGGCATCCATCCGTAGAACCCTACTCTCTAGTCTTTCTGTATGTGGTGTCCGGGAGCCATGCAACAGGACTCGACTGTCCCACAGAAGGAATCCTTGCAGTTTGGAGCATCTCACAACTCCCAGCGTGGGAAAACCTCCATGGCCTCATGAGGCAACCCCTTCATGAAGGGGCCATCTTGGACACAAACTCCAACCTGAGCCCATGTCTGATCCTCGCCCTGACTTCAGATGCAGGAGACATTGGTTCAGGCTCTTCAGAGTGGGCCTGCCATGCCCTCGCCCCGAAACCTAATCAATCTTGTGTTCTCAGACTTCCGTCCTCACACTCCTGGCCCACAAGCTCTCCATTGGGAATTCCAGAGCCACAACGCAGCACTCTGACTGCACACCAGATAAACTTTGCCCTATGGGGATGCCCACAACACAAAATGAGGATCAACCTGAATGACACTGGACAGCACCCCAATTACGTAGGCTTCCCTGGGCACTAATGCTCTGTCTGACACAGCCTGAGCCTGGACCTCAAACTGACACCCAGACAGCTGCCCACACACCTAACCTATTGCACCCGCCATGGCCTTAGGCTGTCGTCTCTTCCCAACCTGGGTTTTCAGGCTTGAAAACCTAGACCTTATCTCCAATCAGTGCACAGAGGTGAAACTGATGCAAAAATCAGAACTCCTCCTTACCAATGGCAAGAGCCCTTGCTGTTGGAATGGTGTCCAAATTTCAGTATAGGAGAAACCAGCAAGGCCCATGAGGCCACAACCATGCTTGAGGACCGCCTTGGGCACAAAATCACATTGTGACCCTCAGCATGAGCTCTGTACTGAAGTAAGGCCTCTCAGTGGCTGAACCAAGAGCCCGCATATGTGGCTTGCTATGCCCCTAGGCCCCCAATCCTAAACAGAGGATGGGTTATCCAGTCGCCTGTAACCAGGGCTCTGCTCTGGAACCCTTCTTTAGGAGGGACACCTGAGGCAGAAAGCAGGACTCCTCCCTTCCAACAGAATGACCCCAAAAACTTGGGAGCTGGGCCAAATTCCCGGAGAGGGAGACTCATTTATGGCCCACGAGGCCATCCCTCCATTCCATGGCCAACCTTGACACAAAATCCAGAGACAAATGCCTTAGCAACCGCCTCACATTCTCCCTTCATTCATAATCCCAGGAGCTCCCATCACCGTCTCTAGATCGGCCCTGCCATACCCTCGGCCCCAACATAAGCCAAGTTTGTATTTTCAGATTTCTGTCCCCTCAGCCCTGGCCCACCCACCCTCCAGGTTGCGCACCCAGAAACCACACCGCAGGCTTGTGCTTGTCCTCTCCAAGGAAACTTCCCACTCCATTGGCCGCAACTCTACAGATTAGGAGAAACCTCCAAAGTCTCCGTGTCCATCGAAATAATGCAGGCCGCCCGGAAAACAGGGGTGATCTTACGCAAACTGAGCAACTTCCTCCACTCAGAGAAGCATATGGATGCACCCAGACACAGAAAATTGAACCAGACAGGACCTTATTCCCTAATCTGAACCCTTGCTTAGATTTCCAGGCGTCTTTCATCAGAGGCCTGATGTCAAATACCAGCATATGGGGGTTTCCTGAGGCACCAATCAGAAGACTTCTCTTCTCCACATGGGAAACTTTCTCCTTGGAGCTGAGTCAAACCCTCCCGTTAGGAGAATCCTTCAGGGCCCCCAAGCCACTGCCACATTCCAAGGTCTCCATGGACATAAACCCACATCATGATCTATCTGCAGGAGAGTCCATTTCAACTCAGCACCCTGGGTACTTCCCCCAGAGCCAGCAGATCGAACCTGCCTTGTCCCTAGGAGACAATGAGAATGCGAAGTAGGGTGCCCAGGCATCCATCCCTAGAACCCTGCTCTCGAGTCTTTCTGTATGGGGTGTCCTGGAGCCATCCCACAGGACTCGACTGTCCCGCAGAAGGAATCCTTGCGGTTTGGAGCATCTCACAACTCCCAGTGTGGGAAAACCTCCATGGCCTCATGAGCCTTCTTCTCTTCGTGAAGGGGCCATCATGGACAGAAAATCCAACCTGAGCCAAAAACTGGTCCTCGCCCTGACTTCAGATGCAGGAGATTTCAATTCATCCTCTGCAGAATGGGTCTGCCATGTCCTCGTCCCAAAACCTAACCCTATCTTGTGTTCTCAGACCTCTGTCCTCACACTCCTGGCCCACAAGCCCACCAGATTGGGAATTCTGGAGCCAAAAAGTAGCACTCTGCCTGCCCACCAGAAGAAAAACGTTGCTTTTTGGGATAGCCTAGAAACCCCAAATGACGATCAACCTGCACGCCACTCGACTGCACCCCAATTATATAGGCTGACCTGGGCACTAATGTTCTGTGTGACACAGCCTGAGCCCGGACCTTCAGACTGACACCCAGAGAGCTGGCCACACACCCAGCACATAGGACCCGCCATGGCCTTAGGCCGTCATCTCTTCCCAACATGGGTTTTCAGGCTTGAGAACCTAGACCTTATCCCCAGTCACTGCACAGGGATGAACCTTATGCAAAAATCAGAACTCCTCCTTCCCCATGGCAAGAAACCTTGCTGTTGACATGGTGTCCAACCTTCCTGGTAGGAGAAATCAGCTTGGCCCATGAAGCCACGCCTATGCTTGAGGGCCGCCTTTGGCACAAACACGGATTGTGATCCTCAGCCTGAGCCACATGCTCAAGTAAAGCCTCTCAGTGGCTGGACCAAGAGCCCACATATGGGGTTTGCCATGCCCCTAGGACCCCAATCCTAACCAGAGTTTTGGTTTTCCAGTACCCAGGGATCTGCTCTGGAATCCCTCTTTTGGTGGAACACCTGAAGCAGAAAAGAAGACTCCTCCCATCCCACAGAATGACCCCAAACTCTTGGGAGGCAGGCCAAATACCCAGTGACAGAGACTCGTCCATGGCGCATGAGGCCACCCCTCCATTCCACAGACATAATTGACACAAAATCCAGAGACAAAAGCCAAAGCATCCAGCTAACATTCACCCGTTGTACATACCCCAAGGAGCTCCCCTCATGTCTCTAGATTGGCCCTGCCATACCCTTGGCCCCAATCCTGAGCCGAGTTTGTGTTTTCAGACTTCTGTCCCCACAGCCCTGGCCCACACCCCCTCCAGGCTGGGGCACCTGGAGCCATATTGCAGGACTGTGCCTGGCCTCCCTAAGGAAAATTTGTCCATTCTAAAGTCCACAACCCTACAGATTAAAAGAAACCTCCACGGTCCCTGAGGCCATCCCCAGATTGTAGGCTGCCCTGGACAAACAGGGGCGATCTGACACAAGCTGAGCAACTACCACCACTCAGAAAAGCAGACGGATGTCCCCAGAGTCAGAAGTTTGAAACGGACAGACCCCTTGGCCCTAAACTGAACCCTAGCGTAGGTGTCCAGGCATCTCTCCTCAGAGGCCTGGTTTCAAAAACCAGCATGTGTGGGTTTCCAGAAGCTCAAAACAGAGTGCCTCTCTTCTCCATATAGGAAGTTAACTATTTGTAGCTGTGTCAAACCCTCTGGGTAGGAGAATCCTTCAGGGCCCCTGTGCCACCGCCACATTCCAAGGTCTTCATAGACACAAACCCACATTATGACCCATCCTCAGAAGAGACCATTACAACTCAGCCCCCTTGGCAGCTCTCCCAGAGCCAGCAGATAGAACCTGCCTTATCGCTAGGAGACAATGGGAATGCGTGTTGAGGATGCCCTAATGGCATCCATCCATAGAGCCCTGATCTCGAATCTTTCTGTATGGGGTGTCCTGGAGCCATGCAACAGGACTCGACTGTCCCGGAGAAGGAATCATTGCGGTTTGGAGCATCTCACAACTCCTCCCAGTGTGGGAAATCCTCCATGTCCTCATGAGGACACCCCTCCAAAAAGGGGCCATCCTGGACACAAACTCCAACTTGAGCCAACGTCTGTTCCTCTCCCTTACTTCAGATGCAAGAGATCTCAATTCAACCTCTGCAGAGAGGTCCTGCCATGCCCTCCTCCCGAAACCTAACCCTAGCTTCTATTCTCAGACTTCTGTCGCACACTCCTGACCCACACTCCCTCCAGACTGGGAATTCTGAAGCCACAACGCAGCACTCTGCTTGCCCACTGGAAGAAAAACTTTGCCAAAAGGGGCTGCCCAGAAACCCCAAATGAGGATCAACATGCACGCCACTCGACTGCACCCCAATTACATAGACTACCCTGAGCACCAATGCTCTGTCTGACACAGCCTGAGTCA
The DNA here is from genome assembly GCF_902655055.1 of Lutra lutra. Taxonomy (NCBI): domain Eukaryota; kingdom Metazoa; phylum Chordata; class Mammalia; order Carnivora; family Mustelidae; genus Lutra; species Lutra lutra. Next base: position 769,560 of record NW_025923848.1, on the reverse strand, counting down.
GGACTTCCCGACCGACACCCAGACCGCTGGCCGCACACCCAGCACATTAGACCTGCCATGGCATTAGGCCCTCGTCTCTTCCCAACCTGGGTTTTCAGGCTTGAGAACCTAGACCTTAACTCCAATCACTGTAGAGGACTCAACCTTATGCAAAAATCAGAACTCCTCCTTCCCCATGGCAAGAAACCTTGCTGTTGACATGGTGTCCAACCTTCCTGGTAGGAGAAATCAGCTTGTCCCATGAAGCCACGCCTATGCTTGAGGGCTGCCTTGGGCACAAAGATGCATTGAGTCCCTCAGCATGAGCCCTGTGCTCAAGTAAGGACTGAGTGGTTGGACCAAGAACCTGCATATGGGGCTTGCCATGTCCCTCTGCCTCCAATCATAACCAGAGTTTTGGTTTATCAGGAGCCCATACACATGGCTCTGTTCTGGAATCCCTCTTTTGGAGGGACACTTGAGGCAGAAAACAGGCCTCCTCCCTTCCCACAGAATGTCCCCAAACTCTTGGGAGCCAGTTCAAATCCCCAGAGATGGAGACTCGTCCATGGACCATGAGGGCATGCCTCCATTCCTCGGCCATCCTTAACACAACATCCAGTGATGAAAACCTGATCAACTGCCTCTCACTTGCCCTTCATTCATATCCAGAGGAGCTCCCCTCACGGTCTGTAGATCGGGCCTGCCATACCCTCGGCCCCAAACCTAAGCTGAATTTGTGTTTTCAGACTTCTGTCCCCACAGTTCTGGCCCACACCCCCTCCAGGCTGCGGCACTTGGAGCCACAATGCAGGACTGTGGTGGCCCTCTATCCAAGGAACCTCAGCCCATTCCATTGACATTGACCACAATCCTACAGATAAAGACCTCCAATGTCCCCGAGGCCATCCCAATAGCGTAGGCCACCCTGGACATACAGGGGTGATCTGACACAAGCTGAGCAACTAATTCCACTCTGACAAGCAGACGGATATCCCCAGTGACAGAAAATTGAAACGATTAGGCCCCTAGTACCTAATCTGAACCCTTGCTTTGGTTTTCAGGCTTCTCTCCTCAGAGGACTGGTTTTCAATATCAGCTTAAGGGGGTTTCCTGAGGCACCAATCAGAATACCTCTCCTCTCCACATGGGAAAATTGCTCTTTGGAGCTGTGTTAAACCCTCCAGTTGGGAGAATCCTTCCGTGCCCCCGAGCTTCCACCACATTCCATGGTCTCCATGAACAGAAAACCACATGATGACCAATCATCAGAGAAGTCCATTTCAACTCAGCCCCCTGCATTGCTCCCCCAGAACCAGCAGATTGAACCTGCCTTGTCACTAGGAGACAATGGGAATGTGAGGTGCAGTGCCCATGCATCGATCCTTAGAACCCTGCTCTCGAGTCTTTCTGTATGTGGCATCCTGGACCCACCCAAAAGGACTCAACTGTCCCACAGAAGGAATCCTTGTAGTTTGGATCATGTCACAAATCCCAGCCTGGGAAATCCTCCATGGCCTCATGAGGACCCCCCTTTATGAAGGGATCATCATGGACACTAACTCCAACCTGAGCAAACGTCTTATCCTAGCCTTGACTCCAGATGCAGGAGATCTCAATTCAGCCTCTGTAGAGTGGGCCTGCCATGCCCTCGACCTGAAACTTAACCCTAGCTTGTGTTCTCAGACTTCCATCCTCACACTCCTGGCCCACAAGCCCTCCAGAGTGAGAATTCTGGAGCCACAAGGCAGCACTCTGCCAGCCCACCAGAAGAAATACGTTGCCCCATGGGGCTGCCCAGAAACCCCAATAGAGGATCAACTTGCACGCCACTCAACTGCACCGCAATTATATAGTCTGTCCTGGGCACTAATGTTCTCTTGGACACAGCCTGAGCCCGGACATCCTGACCGACACCCAGACAGCTGGCCGCACACCCAGCACATCAGACACACCATGGCCTTAGGCCGTCATCTCTTCCCAACCTGGGTTTTCAGGCTTGAGAACCTAGAACTTATCTCCAATCACTGCACAGAGGTGTACTTGATGCAGAAATCAGAACTCCTCCTTCCCCATGGCACGAAACCTTGCTGTTAGCATGGTGTCCAATCTTCAGTGTAGGAGAAACCAGCATGGCCCATGAAGCCACGCCCATGCTTGAGGGCCGCCTTGGGCACAAACACTCATTGTGACCCTCAGCGTGAGCCTGTTCTCAAGTAAGGCCTCTCAGTGGCTGGACCAAGTGCCTTCATATGGGGTTTGCCATGCCCCTAGGCCCCTAATCCTATCCAGAGGTCAGGATTTCCTGTTTCCAGTACCCAGGGCTCTGCTCTGGAATCCCTCTTTTGGAGGGACACCTGAGACAGAAATCAGGTCTTCCCCCAACCCACAGAATAACCCTTAACTCTAGGGAGCACCACCAAATCCACAGAGAGGGAGACTCATCCATGCACAATGAGGCCACCTCTCCATTCCTCGGCCATCTTGACAAAAAATCCAGAGACAAAAGCCTGGGCGACCGCCTTCCTCTCACCCTTCTTTCATATCCTGAGGAGCTCCCATCACCGTCTCTAGATTGACCCTGCCATACTATCAGCCCCAAACATAAGCTGAGTTTGTGTTTTCAGACTTCTGTCCCCACAGCCCTGGCCAACACACAATCGAGCCTGCAGCTCCTGGGCCACACTCAGGACTGTGTCTGCCCTCTCCAAGGAAATTCTGCCCATTCCTTTGGCCACAGCCCTACAGATTAGGAGAAACATCCAAGTTTCTGGAGCCCATCGCAATACTGTAGGCCGTCCTGGACAAACAGGGGCGATCTGGCACAAGCTGAGCAACTACCACCACTCAGACAAGCAGACGGATGTCCCCAGAGAGAGAATATTGAACCGGGCAGGCCCCTAGTCCTTAATATGAACCCTTGCTTTGGTTCCAGGTGTCTCTCCTCAGACGCTTGGTTTTAAATACAAGCATAAGGGGGTTTCTTGAGGCACTAATCAGAACACCTCTCGTCTCCACATGGGAAACTTGCTCTTTGGAGCTGTGTCAAATCCTCCAGTTCGAAGAATACTTTGGGGCCCCCAAACCACCACCACATTCCAAGGTCTCCTTGTAAACAAAACCACATGATGACCCATCCTCAGAGAGTCCATTTCACCTAGGCCCCCTGGGTAGCTCACCCAGAGCCAGCAGATCGAACCTGTCTTTTTGCTATGGGACAAGCGGAATGTGATGTGGGGTGCCCTGGCATCCATCTGTAGAACCCTGCTCTCAAGTCTTTCTGTATGGGGCGTCCAGGAGGCATCCAAAAGGACTCAATTGTCCCAGAGAAGAAAACGTTTGGATTGGAGCAGCTCACAACCCCAGCGTGGGAAAATCTCCATGGCCTCATGAGCACCCCCCTTCATCAAAGGGACATCATTGACACAACCTCGAGCCTGATACAACGTCTGATCCTCTCCCTGACTTCAGATGCAAGAGATCTTGACTCAGTCTCTGCAGCATGGGCCTGCCGTGCCCTCAGCCTGAAACCAAACCCTAGCATGAGTTTTCAGAATTCCGTCCTCACACTCCTAACCCTCAAACCCTCCAGATTGGGAATTCTGGAGTCACAACACAGCACTCTGCCTGCCCATCAGAAGAAAAAGTTTGCCCTATGGGGCTGCATAGAGACCCCAATGAGGATCAACCTGCCCGGTTGTGCTTTCAGACTGTCCCCACAGCCTAAACCTAGCCCTAGCCCTAGCCCTAAACCTAACCTTCTGGAGGCTTTTCCCAGAAATTTGGATGCTGGCTCATTTCTCGTCGTTTCATCCTGGATGAGCACGGAATGTTATGGTCTGTGATCAATGGAGTGAGACGGATACAAAGCTAAGGTCAAGCAAAGCTTTATTTCGCGCCAAACATCGAGAATCAAACTCTCCGGCCAGGGCCTTCTCTTTGAAAGAGGCGACCCCTCCCAGCCTCACGGACTACCTTTTATAGAGATAGTTTAGCCAGGCTATACACAGGTGGCCAATGAGATTGCAACACACAGAGAAAACTGCATAGTCATGTTAGGTCACATTCGGGCGGTCAATTGAATCACAATTCACCCTAGTAGATATATGCGTGCCCCACTGATTGGATGTCTCTACCTGGCCTGATCCGCCCTTGTATCTGGGATTTGCAAGTAAGTTCCTCCGGGGGTGTGAGAGTGGTGGGCAGGGTCAATCTAAGTTTACTGCATAGGGTCAAACGAAGTTTACTGCATACACAAATCTAAGTTTACTGCATAAACAACAAAATGGCTAACTCTGATTAAGAAGGCCCTTACATTGACAAAAAATCCAGCCTGAGCCCATGTCTGATACTTGCCCTGATTCAGATGCAGGAGATCTCGAGTCAGCTTCTGCAGAGTGGGCCTGCCGTGCCCTCAGCCTGAAACCTAACCCTAGCTTGTGTTTTCAGACTTAAGTCCTCACACTCCTGGCTCCCAAGCCCTCCAGATCGGGGATTCTGGAGGCACAACACAGCACTCTGCCTGTCCACCAGAAGAAAACCGTTGCCCTATGGGGCTGCCAAGAAACCCTCAATGAGGATAAACCTGCATGGACCTCGACAGCACCCCAATTCCATAGGCTGTAGTGGTCTCTAATGCTCTTTCTGAAATAGCCTGAGCCTAGGCCTCCCAACAGAGACCCAGAGAGCGGGCCACACATTCAGCACATCGGACTCGTCATGACCTTAGGCAGTCATGTCTTCCAAACCTGGGTTTTCAGGCATCAGAACCTATACCTCATCTCCAATCCCTGCACAGGGGGGACCCTGAGGCACAAATCAGAACTCCTCCTTCCCCATGGCAGGAAACCTTGCTGTTGGCATGTGGTCAAACCTTCAGGTTTGGAGAATCCTGCATGGCCCATGCTTGAGGGCCACCTTGGGCTCAAACACGCATTGTGAGCCTCAGCGTGAGCCCTGTGTTCAAGGAAGGCCTCTCAGTGGCTGGACCCAGAGCCCGCATATGGGGCTTCCCATGCCACTAGGCCCCAATCCTAACCAGAGATCGGGTTTTCCAGTCACCCATTCCCAGAGATCTCCTCTGGGATCCCGCTTTGGAGGGACGCCTGAAAGAGAAAACAGGACCCCTCCCTTCCCACAGAATTCTTGGGAGCCATTCCAAATCCCCAGAGAAAGAGATTCACCAAGGCCCATGAGGCCACCCCTGGATTCCATGGCCATCCTTGACACAAAATCCAGAGACAATAGCCTGAGCGACTGCCTCCCACTCACCCTTCTTTCATATCCCGAGGGGCTGCCCTCACAGTCTATCGATCAGGCCTGCCATACCCTGTGTCCCAAACCTAAGCCAAGTTTGTGTTTTCATACTTCTGTCCCCATAGCACTGGTACACACCCCTCCAGCTGGGGTCTCTGGAGCCACACTGCAGCACGGTGTCTGCCCTCTCCAAGGAAACTGTGCCCATTCCATTGGCCACAACCCTACAGATTAGGAGAAACCTCGAAGGCCCCCAAGGCCATCCCAATAGTGGATGACGCCCTGGACAAACAGGGGAGATCTGACACAAGCTGAAAACTACCTCCACTGAGACACACAGACAGATGTCCCCAGAGACAGGAGATTGAAACGGACAGAGTCCTAGGCCCTAATCTGTAGCCTAGTTTGGTCTCCAGGTGTCATTCTTCAGAGGCTTGGATTGGAATACCAGCACAACGATGTTGTGTCATCAATCAGAACTCCTCTCGTCTCCGCATCAGAAGCTTGCTTTGTGGAGCTGTGTCAAACCCTCCGGGTTGGAGAATCCTGCATGGCACCTGAGCCACGGCCACATTCGAAGGTCTCCATGGACACAAACACACAGGATGACCCATCCTCATGAGAGTCCATTTCAATTCAGCTCCCTGGGTAGCTCGCCCCAGGGCCCACAGGTCGAACATACCTTGTTGGAGGAGCTAAGGGGAATTCGAGGTGGGGTGTCCAGGCATCCATCCTTAGAAGTCTCCTCTCAAGTCTTTCTGTAGGAGCGTCCTGGAGCCATCCAGCAGGACTTGACTGTCGCGCAGAAGGAATCCTTGTGGTTTGGAGCAGCTCCCAACCCCTAGAGTGGCAAAACCTCCATGGCCTCATGAGTTTCTCCCCCGCTTCATGGAGGGGCCATCATGGACATAATCTCCAACCAGAGCCACGTCTGATCCTCGCCCTGACTTCAGATGCAGGATATCTCGATTCAGCTTCTGCAGAGTGGGCCTGCCATGCCCTCGGCCCCAAACCTAACCATAGCTTGTGTTCTCAGACTTCCTTCCTCACACTCCTGGCCCACAAGCCCTCCAGATTGAGAATTCTGGAGCCACAATGCAGCACTTTGCCTGCCTACCAAAAGAAAAACGTTGCCCTATGGGGCTGACCAGAAACCCTAAATGAAGATCAACCTGCATAGCCCCCAAACACACGCGTTTTTCCAATGCTGCTCTGGGCAGTAATGCACTGTCTGACACAGTCTGAGCCCAGACCTCCCGACAGACACCCAGACAGCTGGCTGCATACCCCACACATCAGACCCGCCATGGCCTTAGGCTGTCATCTCTTCCCAAGCTGCATTTTCAGGAATCTGAACCTAGACCTTATCTCCAATCCCTGCACAGGGGGGAACCTGATGCACACATCAGAACTCCTCCTTTCCCATGGCAGGAAACTTGCTGTTGGCATGGTGTCAAGCCTTCAGGGTAGGAGAAACATGCATGGCCCATGTGGTGATGCCCATACTTGAAAGCACCTTGTGCACAAACACGCATTTTGATCCTCAGCGTGAGCCCCATGTTCAAGGAAGACCTCTCTGTTGCTGATCCAAGAACCCGTATATGGGGCTTTCCATGTCTCTATGCCTCCAATCCTAACCAGAGGTCGGGGTGTCTAGTTGCCCTTACCCAGGACTCTGCTCTGGAATCCCTCTTTGTAAGGAAACCTAAGGCAGAAAACAGGACTCTTCTCTTCTCACAGAATGACACAAACTCTTGGGAGCAGTGCCAAATCCCCAGAGAGGGAGAATCTACCATGACCCATGAGGCAACCATGATGTTCCACAGCCATACTTGACACAAAATTCTGAGACAAAAACCTGAGCATGCTCCTCCCACTCGGCCTTCTTTCATATCCTGAGGAGCCCCCTCACAGTCTGTATATCGCCACTGTTGTACCCTCTGCTCCAAACCTAAGCCAAATTTGTGTTTTCAGACTTATGTCCCCACAGCTCTGGCCCACAGCTGGGGCTTCTGGAGCCACACCGCAGGATAGTGCCTAACTTCTCCAAGGAAAATGTGCCAATTCCATTGGCCACAACCCTACAGATTAGGAGAAACCTCCAAGGCCCCCGAGGACATCCCAATAGTGGAGGAAGCCCTGGACAAACAGGGGCATTCTGAAACACGGGGCTCCCGCTGAGGGTCACAATGCGTGTTTGTGCCTAAGGCAAAGACCTTCCATCCAGCACAAACCTGCTGGATGGCTCAAGGACGCCACATACGGTTAGTCTCAAGAGCGGGTTTTTAAAGATGGATGCCTGTATACCCCACTTCTTATTTGCATTGGCTCCCAGCCACAAGGCAGTTTCGATTAGCTAGCTCTGGGGCGAGCTCAGGGAGCTTAGGCGAGGAAGGTCTCTCAGGGCCTGGACCAAGAGCCTGCATATGGGGCTTGACATACCCCTAGTCCCCAATTCTTACCAGAGATCGGTTTTTCCAATCTCACGTTCCCAGGTCTCTGCTCTGGAATCCCCCTCTGGTGGAACACCTGACAGAGAAAACAGGACCCCTCCCTTTGCACAGAATGATCACATACACTTGGGAGCCGTGTCAAATTTCTGGAAAGGGAGGCTCGTCAATGGCCCATGAGGGGCCCCCTACATTCCACAGTTATCCTTGACACAAAATCCAGAGACAAAAGCCTGAGCAACCACCTTCCACTCGTCCTTCTTTCATATCCTGAGGAGATGCCATCACATTTGTAGATCGGGCCTGCCATTCCTTGGGCCCCAAACCTAAGCTGAGTTTGTGTTTTCAGACTTCTGTCCCCACAGGGCTGGCCCACACACCCTCCAGGCTGGGGCCTCTGGAGCCACACTGCAGGTCTGTGCCTGCCCTTTCAGAAGAAACTGTACCCATTCCATTGGCCACAGCCCTACAGATTTGGAGAAACCCCCAGGGCCCTGCGGCCATCCCAATAGTGTAGGCCACCCTGGACAAACAGGGGAATTCTGAAACAAGCTGAGCAACTACCTCCATTAGGACATGCAGGCAGTTGTACCCAGAGACAGAATATTGGACTGGACAGGCCCCTAGGGCCGAATCTGAATGCTAGCTTTGGTTTCCAGGCATCTCTGCTCAGGGGCCTGGTTTTGCATACCAGCATATGGGGGTTTCCTGAGGGACCAAACAGAACACCTCTCATCTCCACATGGAAAGCTTGTTCCTTGGAGCTGTGTCACCCCCTCCAGGTAGGAGAAATCTGCATGGGCCCTGTGCCACTGCCACATTCTACGGTCTCCATGGACACAAACCCACATTATGACCCATCCTCAGGAGAGTCCATTTCCACTAAGCCCCCTGTGTAGCTCACTGGAGAGACCGAAGAAAGAACATGCCTTGTGGTTAGAAGCCAATGGGAATGCGAGGTGGTGTTTCCAGTCATACATTATTAGAGCCTTTTTCTCCAGTCTTTCCTTATGGGGCGTCCTGGAGCCATCCATCAGGACTGGACTGTCCTGCAGAAGGAAACCTTGTGTATTTGAACAGGTTACAACCTCAAGCATGGGAAAACCTCCATGGACTCATGATGCCTCTCCTTCATAAAGGGGCCATGATGGAAACAACCTCCAGCCTGAGCCACGTCTGATACTCGCCCTGACTTCCGATGCAGGAGATATCGATTTAGTCTCTGCATCATGGGCCTGCCATACCCTCGGCCTGAAACCTAAACCTAGCGTGAGTTTTCAGAATTCCGTCCTCACACTCCTGACCCACAGCCCTCCTGATTGGAAATTCCAGAGGCACAACACAGAACTCAGCCTGCCCACCAGAAAAAAAAAAAATGTCCTATTGGGCTGTACAGAAACCCCCAATGAGGATCAACCTGCACGGTGTGTTTTCAGACTTCTGTCCTCACAGCCTAACCCTAGCCCTAGCCCTAACCCTAGCCCTAGCCCTAAACCTAGCCCTAGCCCTAGCCCTAACCCTGACCCTAACGCTAACCCTCTGGAGGCTTTTCCCTGAAATTCGGATGGTGGCTCAGTTCTCATCGTTTCATCCTGGATGAGCCCCCAGTGTTAGGATCTGTGATCAAAGGAGTGAGACTGATACAAAGTGAAGATCAAGCAAAGCTTTATTTCAAGCTAAGCATCGAGAATCAAATGGACCAATAAGTGCCATCTCTTGTAAAGAGGCGAACTCTCCCAGCCTCACAGACTAATTTTGATAGAGATAGTTTAGCCAGGCTATACACAGGTGGCCAATGAGGTTGCAATACATAGAGAAAACTGCACAGTCAAATTAGGTCACACAAGGTTGGCCAAAGGAATCACAATACACCCTAGTAAATATATGAGTGCCCAACTGATTGGATGTCTCTACCTGTCCTGTCCCGCTTTTGTATCTGGGCTTTGCAAGTAAGTTCTTCGGGGGTGGGGGAGTGGGGGTGGGCAGGGTCAATCTAAGTTTACTACATAGGGTCAATCGAAGTTTACTGCATAAAAAACAAATGGCTAACTGATTAAGTAGGCCCTTACATTGACACAAAATCCATCCTGAGCCAACGTCTGATACTTGCCCTGACTTCCAATGCAGGAGATCTTGATTCAGCCTCTGCAGAGTGGGCCTGCCATGCCCTCAACCCAAAACCTAACCCTAGCTTGTGTTTTCAGACTTCCGTCCTCATGCTCCTGGCTCACAATCCCTTCGGATTGGGAATTATGTAGCCACAAGGCAGCACTCTGCCTGCCCAGCAGAAGAAAATTGTTGCCCTAGGGGGCTTCCCAGAAACCCCAATGAGGACCAACCTGCATGGCCCTCGACCAAACCCCAATTTCATAGGATGCACTGGGCACTAATGCTCTGTCTGACACAGCCTGAACACAGGCCTCCAGACAGACACCCAGACAGCTGGCCTGACACCCAGCATATCGGACCCTCCATGGCCTTAGGCCAACATCATCTCTTCCCATCCTGGGTTTTCAGGCATCTGAACCTAGACCTTACCTCCAATCCCTGTCCATTGGGGAACCTGATGCACAAATCAGAACACTTCCTTCCACATGGCAAGAAACCTTACTGTTGGCATGGTGTCAAACCTTCAGCATAGAAGAAACCTGCATGTCCCATGAGGACATGCCAATGCTTGAGGGCCACCTTGGGAACAAACCCTCAGTATGTGCCCCGTGTTCAAGTCAGGCCTCTCAGTGGCTGCACCAGGAGCCCGCATATGAGTTTTGCCATGCCCCTAGGCCACCAATCCTAACCAGAGTTCAGGTTTTTCAGTCACCCGTATCCAGGGCTCTGCTCTTGAATCGCTCTTTTGGAGGGACACCTGAGGCAGAAAATAAGAATCCTCCCTTCCCAGAGAATGACCCCAAACTATTGATAGCTGGGCAAAATCTCCAGAGAGGGAGAGTCGTCCATGGCCCATGAGGCCACCCCTACATTCTACGGCCATCCTTGACACAAAATCTAGAGACAAAAGCCTGAGCGAGTGCCTCCCACTCATCCTTCTTTCATATCCCCAGGAGCTCCCCTCATGGTCTGCAGTTCGGGCCTGCCATACCATTGGCCCTGATCCTAAGCCAAGGCTGTGTTTTCAGACTTCTGTCCCCACGGCCCTGGCCCACACACCCTCCAGGCTGGGGTCTCTGGAGACACACTGCAGGACTGTGCCTGCCCTCTCCAAGGAAACTGTGCCCCTTCCGTTGGCCACAACCCTACAGATTAGGAGAAACCTCCAAGGCTCTGAGACAATTCCAATAGTGGAGGTTGCCCTGGACAAAGAGGGGCATTGTGACACAAGCTGAGCAACTACCTGCATTCCTACATGCAGACAGATGTCCCCAAAGACAGAAGATTGAACCAGACAGGGCTCTATGCCCTTATCTGAACCCTAACTTTTGTTTCCAGGCTTCACTCCTCAGAGTCCTGGTTTTGATTACCAGTATATGGGCATTTTCTGAGGCACCAAGATGAACACCTCTCGTCTCCACATGGGAAACTTGCTCTTTGGAGCTGTGGCAAACCCTTGGGCTAAGAAAATACTGCAGGACCCCTGAGCCACCACCACATTCCAAGGTCTCCATGGACACAGACCCAAACAATGGACCCATCCTCAGGAGAGTCCATTTCAACTCAGCACCCTGGGTAGCTCTCCCCAGAGCCAGCAGATCAAACCTGCCTTGTAATGAGAATGGGAGGTGGGGTGTCTAGCCATCATCCTTAGAACCCTGCTCTTGAGTCTTTCCTTATGGAGCATCCTGGAATCATCCAACAGGACTAAGCTGTCCTGCAGAAGGAAACCTTGTGGTTTGAAGCAGCTTACAACCCACAGCGTGGGAAAATCTCCATGGCCTCATGAGGCCCTCCCTCCCTGAAGGGGCCATAATGGACACTGTTAGGGTCCATGATCAAAGGAGCGAGACTGATATGAAGCGAATGTCAAGAAAAGCTTTATTTCCCACCAAGCATTGGGAATCACACTGACTGGTCAGGGCTGTCTCTTGCAAAGAGGCGACCCCTCCCAGCCTCACACACTACCTTTTATAGAGGTAGTTTAGCCAGGCTATACATAGGTCGCCAATAAGATTGCAATACACAGAGAAAACTGCACAAACATGTTTGGTCACACATGGGCGGACAATTGAATTACAATTCACCCTAGTAGATATATGTGTGCCCCACTGATTGGATGTCTCTACCTGGTCTGACCTGCCATTGTATCTGTGCTTTGCTACCTGGGACTGGTAGCTAGAGAGACAGTATGTGTGCCCCACTGATTAGCTGTCTCTACCTGGCTTGGCCCTCCCTTGTACCTGGGATTTGCAAGTAAGTTCTTCTGGGAGGTGCAGGGTCATTCTAAGTTTATTGCATAGGGACAATCTAAGTTTACTGCACATGGTCAATCTAATTTTACTGCATAGGTTCAACCAAAGTTTACCACATAAACAACAAAATGGCTCCCTCTGATTAAGTAGGCCCTTACATTCCCCCCTTTTCTTTGGAGATTAGTCAAATCCTTGACTTTTCAGCCAGTTCTATGTTATAATGAGCATGTCAGTCTAACATTTTATTGCTCTAGTTTTCTTTTGTACAAATGACATTAGTGCACAGTCGGTTGATGAGTTTGCCATTTACCGCTTTGTATAACCTTTTCCATTTTTCCTAATTCCGTTCATCTAATTTCCCACCTATACTTTACATAAACTGGTAACAATAGGAGAAAAAATACACTCATAGTCTTTTGCATCTTAGCCTTAGTCCACGGTCAGCAGGGTCCATTGGCGTGAATCCAGGCCCTGATGCCTTCTACTTTTACTGCTGTGGGGAAGGTCAGGATGACAGTAAACAGTCCCTTCTTTTGAGGCTCCAGGTTTCCCACTTAATGGCGATGTATTCAAACCATGTTCCCAGGTTGGTAAGGATGTGGTTCCACCTCTGTCTCCATCTCAGTGTGGACAGTCTGGATCCCTGCATGGGTTATTTTTAAGACAGACTATAATAAGTGCAGTGATTGGAGTACAGACTGATCAGTCATTTTTGCTAGGACAACCTCTTGTAGACAAAGACAGAGCATGGGGGGGGGCGTGTATTCCAAACATTATTTCAAAAGGGATCACCTTGATTAAGTAGGGTGTACATTGCGCCCTGAGGAGGGCAAAAGGAAGGAGATCCACCCATCCACCGCCAGTCTCCAGAATTAGCTTTGTCAAGGTCTCTTTAAGAGTCCAGTTCACTTGCCCAGAACTCTGGGGCCAGTAGGCACAACGTAGTTTCCAATGAGTGCCCACCGCCTTGGCCAATGCCTGTGAGACTGAACTCAGAAATGCAGGGCCGTTGACTGACCCGATCCTGAGAGACAGCCCAAACCTAGGAATTATTTCTTCTAATAGCTTTTTGCCTACCACTCCTGCTGTTTCATGTTTGGTGGAAAAAGCCACTACCCAGCCTGAAAAGGTATCTACAAAAACTCCCATATACTTGTGCACATATTTTCTGGGTTTCATCTTTAAAATCTATTTCCCAATAAATTCTTGGTTCCTTACCTCTTTCTCTTTTCCCTATTATCATTTTAGTTCCTCCCACATTAACTTCCTGGCATAGAGTACATCTATCAACTATATCCTGAATCATGAACCCTAATTTAGAAACCTGGAACTGCTTGCCTGTAAGTTCCTTGAGTTTGCTTGTCCCCAAATGAGTACCCTGATGTATCTGGTCTACTAACTCCTTACCTGGTCTCCGAGGGGGAATTAACTTTCCTGTTTTAGCCTTAGCCCAATCGCCTTCATGATCTAATTTAGCCCATTTTTGTAAATACTTTAAATCTTCCTCTGAATAGTCCGGTTTTTCTGGTAGGGCTGGAGCTGGGAGTGTAACGAGCTCTTGCACTGTTTCTCAGGCTGCTTGCTTTGTGGCTCAATCTGCTAATTGGTTTCCTTTTGAAATCAGATCAGACCCATTTTGGTGTCCTGTGCAATGTATAAGGGCCACTTCTTTTGGGGCCCAAATAGCCTGTAGGAGAGCCAATATTTCTCCTCTGTTTTTAATAGGCCTCTTTCTTCATAAATAGGCCCATGTATATGGAGAGTAGCAAAGGCGTACCTACTGTCCCTATAGATGCTGGCGGTTTTACCTTTGGCCATCTGCATTCCCTTGGTGAGTGTAAACAGCTCCACTTTTTTTGCGCCAATGTTCCCTTCAGCAGGGATGCCGTCCAGAGATCCTGCTCAGGGGAAACCACCAAAGACCCCGCATCCCTCTTTCCATCAACCATGTAGCTACTCCCGTCTGTGAACAGAGTCATCTCTGCATCTGGAAAGGGAATGTCTCCAAGGTCCGGCCTTACTCCTGTGACTTGGTTTTAGGACCTCCCCACAGTCGTGTGGGTGGTCAGCCAGCTCCTCTGGCAGCAGCGTGGCTGGATTTAGCACCACTGGAGCCATAAGGTCCCTCTGGGTTCCTTGAGGAGGAGGGCCTGATACCCCGTTACTCGGGCTTTTATCATCCATCAGTCTGGTGGAGTCTGGAGAAGGCCTTCAATAGCGTGGGTTGCGTTCAAGATGAGATTTTGACCCAAAGTCAATTCACTTGCATCCTTGACCAGGAGGGCCGTGGCAGCAATTATGTGGATGCAAGGGGGAACCCAGCTGCTACCAGATCTAGTTTCCTGCTAAGATAGGCTACTAGCCTTTGCCAAGGCCCCAGAGTCTGAGTCTACAGTCCTTTGTCCTCCCCTGCTTTTTCATCCACATCCAAGTGGAAGGGCTTGGCAACAACTGGGATGGCCAATGGAGGGCACTCAGTAAGGCTGTTTGTAATTCCTGAAATGCTCCTTCTGCCTCAGCTGTCCACTCTATCATAATGAGCCCCCCTTTTGCCAGTTCATAGATAGATCAGGCAATTCTGCAAACCGAGGTATCCACAGCCTACAGTAGCCCACTGCCCCAAGAAACTCCCTCACTTGTCGGGGCATGGTGGGGCGGGGGTATCGAGTGATCACCTGTTTCCTGGACTCAGACAGTGAACACACTCCCTCGTGGAGATCAAGGCCTAGATAAGTGGCGTGGCTCTGACAGAGCTGTGCTTTCTTTGCTGACACATGATACCCTTTTTCCTGCAAATTCTGTAAGAGATCTCATCCCTGCAAACATGAATTGTAGTCTCAGCGGCTATCAGCAAGTCATCAACATACTGTAACAGAGTGGCTGCCAGGTTGGAGGTTCTGTACTAACACAAATCCTCATGTAGGGTCTCTTTGAAGATAGTGGGTGAACTCTTGAATCCTTGTGGAAGCCTTCTCCAGGTGAGCTGACCTTGGAACCCTTCCGGTGGGTCGGAACACTCAAACACAAAGAGGGGTTGAGACTCCCTTGCTAAAGATATACAGAAAAATGCATCTTTGATATAAGCAATGATGAATATTGGGCTCTCATGCCCAGCAAAAATCAATTGATTTCTCCTCTACTTCAATTTCACCCGAGGTTTGGGGAGGGGCTCAGAACTATGGCCCTTTCAGTCTCTCGTGGCCAGCATTGCCTTCTCCCTTTTGTGGCACTCCCTGGCCCAATGCCCTTTTTCCATACAGTAAGCACATTCATCTGAATCTAAGTCTTTCTGCCTGCCTTCTCTGTTCTTAGGCTTTTCCTTCCATTTACAATCCCCTACCTGCCTCATGTAATGCCAAACCTTCCACCTGTGCATCCCTGTTGTTAAATAACTTTTCTGCTATTCCCAATAACTCAGTCAGATTCTTCCCTTCCAATCCCTCAATTTTCTGAAGTTTCTTCCCTACATCTGGGGCTGGCTGACAGGCAAAAGCAATATCATCTAAAGAGGTATCGTGCAACTTCCCTGAAGTTTACTTCAAGTTGTCTAGCTTAGGTAAACAAACATTTACTTTTACATCTCTGTAAGTTACAGATAACTTAAGAGAAATTTTCCCTAGTGTGGAAGAGCAAACATTACAGAACCATTAATGTTTAAAATAAGACAACACATCTAGAAATACAGCATTACAATCTTTCAGTTCACCTAGTCCCATGTTACTAATTCTGGCCTAGTCCGAATGCAGCTTTTACTTCTGTAAATTCTTACCCATTTCTGTTCCAGGATTTGAACATATCAAAGACGTGTATTTGTTCTGAAAGTTTTTCCATATGAATTTCCTTTAAGGCAGAAGTCATTTTACAAGAGAATTCTTAGGAGACAAATTTACAAAATCAGTTAAGGGACATTTGAGACAGAAAACAAGACTCCTTCCTTCCAACAGAATGACCCCAAACTTTTGGGAGCCCAGCAAAATGCCCAGAGAGGGAGAACCGTCCAGAGTTCATAAGGCCACCCCTCGATTCCATGGCCATCCTTGACACAGAATCCAGAGAAAAAAGCTTGAGCGACCGCCTCACACTTGACCTTATTTCCTATCCAGAGGAGCTCCCCTCATGGTCTGTACATCTGGCTTGCTATACCCTTGGCCCAAAACCTAAGCTGAGTTTGTGTTTTCAGACTTCTGTCCCCACAGCCCTGGCCCACACACCCTCCAGGCTAGGGTCTCTGGAGCCACAGCACAGGACACTGCCTGCTCTATCAAAGGAAACTGGGCCCAATCCATTGGCCACAACCCTACAGATTAGAAGAAACCTCCAATCCCCCGAGGCCATCCCAATGGCACATCCCAATGCACCCCAAAGGCTCATTCTGACACAACCTGAGCAACTACCTCCACTCAGACACGCAGACAGATGTCTCCAGACAGAGAAGATTGAACTGGACATGCCCCTGGGCCCTAGTCTGAGCCCTAGCATAGGTGTCCAGGCATCTCTCCTCAGAGGTCTGGTTTCAAATACCAGCATGCGGGGTTTTCAGGAGGCTCAAAACAGAGTAACTCTCGTCTCCATATGGGAAGCTAGCTATTTGTAGCTGTGTCAAACCCTCCACATAGGAGAATCCTTCAGTGTCCCTGAGATAACTCCACATTCAAAGGTCTTCATGGACACAAACCCACATGATGACCCATCCTCATGAGAGTCCATTTCAACTCAGGCCCCAGGCTAGCTCTCCCATGGCCAACAGATTGCACCTGTCTTGACCTTAGGAGCCAATGGGAATGCAAGATGTGGTTTCTAGGCATCCATCCATGGTGCCCTGCTCTCGAATCTTTCTGTATGGGGCCTCCATGAGCCACCCGGCAGGACTTGCCTGTCCCACAGAAGGAAACCTTGTGGTTGGGAGCAGCTCACAACCCCCAGAGTGTGAAAACCTCCATGGCATCATGAGGCCCCCCCTTCATGAAGGGGTCATCATGGACACAACCTCCAGCCTGAGTCAATGTCTGATAGTCAACCTGACTTCAGACGCTGGAGATCTCGATTCAGCCTCTGCAGAGTGGGCCTGCCGTGCCTTCGGCCCAAAACCTAACGCTAGCTTGTGTTTTCAGACTTCCGTCCTCACACTCCTGGCCCACAAGCCCTCCAGATTGGGAATTTGGGAGCCACAACACAACACTCCTCCTAGGCACCAGAAGAAAAAAGTGCCCTATTGGGGTTGCCCAGAAACCGCAAATAAGGATCCACCTGCACGGTCCTCGACTGCACCCCAATTTCCTGAGCCACCCTATGCACTAATGCTCTGTCTAACACAGCCTGAGCCCAGATCTCCCGTCAGACACACAGACAGCTGGCCGCATCTCCAGCACATAGGACCCGTCATGGCCCTTGGCTGTCATCTCTTCCCAACCTGGGTTTTCAGGCATCTGTCCCTAGACCTTCTCTCAAATCTCTGCACCTGGGGGAACCTGATGCACAGAACAGAACTCCTTCTTCCCCTTGGTAAGAAACTTTGCTGTTGGGATGCTAATGGGTGTCAAAGTCAAACGCTCCAGGATGCCCCATATGGAAAGACTCAAGAGCAGGGTTCTAAGGATGGATTCCTGGAAACCCCACCTCACATTCCCATTGGCTCCTAGCACAAGGCAGGTTTGTTCTGCTGGCTCTGGGGAGAGCTACCCAGGGGGCTGGGTTGAAATGGACTCTTATAATAATGCACCATAATGTGGGTTTGTTTCACTTGAGGCCCTGGAATGTGGCAGTGGCTTAGCGGCCCTGCAGTATTCTCCTACCAAGGGGGTTTTACACAGCTCCCAATAGAAAGTTTCCATGTGGAGACCAGAGGTGTTCTGTCTTGTGCCTCAAGAAACCCCCATATGCTGGTATTCAAAAACAGGCCTCTGGGGAGAGATGCCTGCAAACCTAAGCTAGGGTTCAGATTAGGGCATAGGGGCATGTCTGGTTCAATCTTCTGTCTCCTGTGACAAATGTCTGCTTGTCTGAATGGAGGTCATTTCTCAGGTTGTGTCAGCAATGCCTTTTTGTCCAGGGTGGACTACACAATTGGGATGGCCTGGGGAACTTGTAGGTTTCTCCTAATCTGTAGGTTTTTGGCCAATGGAATAAGCACAGTTTCCTTCAAGAGGGCAGGCAAAGGCCTGTGGTGTGGCTCCAGAGGCCTCAGCCTGTAGTTTGTGTGGGCCAGAGCTGAGGGGACATAAATCTGAAAACACATACTCATGTTAGGTTTTGAGCCAATTGTATGGCAGGCACGATCTACAGACCGTGAGGGGACTTCCTCAGGATATGAAAGAAGGGCGAGTGTGAGGCAGTAGCTCAGGCTTTTGTCTCTGGATTTTGTGTCAATGATGGCCGAGTAATGTCAGGGTGACCTCATGGGCCCTCGACGATTCTCCTTCTCTGGGGATTTGTCCTGGCTCCCACCAGTTTGTTGTCATTCTGTGTGAAGTGAGGAGTCTTGTTTCTATCTCAGGTGTCCCTCCAAAAGAGGGATTCCAGAGCAGAGCCCACGGTACAGACGAATGGAAAACCCAGCCTTTGGTTAGGATTGGGGTTGAGGGGCATGGGAAGCCCGATATGTGGGCCCTTGCTCCAGCCACTGAGAGAACTTATTTGGAGACATGACTCACGCTGAGGGTCCCAATGCGATAATAATTCCTAATATTAAAAGTATAGATGCAATGGCTTGGGTAAGGAAATATTTTGTTGATGCTTCTATGACTCATGGATTTAATTTTTTATTAAAATGGGGATAATAGCTAGTATATTTATTTCTAATCCAATTCAGATTGTCAGTCAGTGAGAGCTTATTAGTACTATAATGTTTCCTGAAATGACAGTTGATATAATGGTAGTAAGGATGGGGAGTTTAATTAGTATGGGAAGGGGATAAACCAACATTTTCAGGGTATGGGCCCGATAGCTTATTTAGCTGACCTTACTGTAGAGTTTGGTGTGAGCTGAGTAGCACAAAGATTTTTGAGTTCTTTTTTTAAAAGATTTTATTTATTCAACAGAGGACACAACCAGGCAGAGAGGGAGGCAGAGAGAGAGAGAGGAGGAAGCAGACTCCCTGCTGAGCAGAGAGCCCGACGTGGGGTTCAGTCCCAGGACCCTGGGATCATGACCTGAGCTGACGGCAGAGGCTTTAATCCACTGAGCCACCCAGGCTTCCCAGATTTTTGAGTTCTTAGGATTAGGTTCAATTCCTATAATTCTAGAAATAAGAGGGCTTGACCTCTATAATTTACTCTATCAAAGTAACTCTTTTTTTCAGACATATTTCTTATGTTTGGGGAGGAATACTTGCTGTTCTAATGAGTAAGGTTACATGTCATATGCATAGTGCTTGGTGTGAGGGGATAAAAATTTTTTCATAATAAATGTATGAGTAGATCACAATAGAATCATAAATAGGATGCTCAACTTCATAGGAAGGAAGTTGTTAGTAGAAGTGTTGTTGTGATAAAATTGATGGAGTATAGTTCTGGTAAGTATGGAGTGTGGAATGCACCAAAAAAAACAGGATAGTTGTAGGATATTCATTATAATAATGTTGGCATATTCACCGAGGAAAAATAGCGTGAATGGTCTGGCTGCGTATTTGACGTTGAATCTGGAGATTAATTCTGATTCTTCGTCTCTTAAGTCAAATGGGGTGCGGTTGGTTTCTGCTAGGGTTGAGATAAAACATATTATGGCTAGGGGGTCATGCTGGGAGGATTAGTCATAGGTGTTCTTGTGTAGTAATAATTGTGGATAGGGCAAAAGAGCCATTTATTTATAGTACTGATAGGAGGATAATGGCTAGTGTAACTTCGTAGGAAATTGTTTGGGCTACAGCTCAAAGGACCCCAATTAGGACATATTTTGAGTTTGAGGCTCATTCAGACCATAAAATAGTGTAAACAGCTAGGCTTGATATTGCTAATATGAATAAGATTCCTAAGTTTATATTGATGAGAGGGTAAGGTATTGGTAATGGGATTCATATGGTTAGGGCTAGTGTTAGGGCTAGAATTGGGGCCATTACAAATATACTGATAGATGATGTTAGGTGTCGTAAAGGTTCTTTAGTGATTAGTTTTACAGCATCTGCAATTGGTTGCAAGAGGCCATAGGATCCTATGATGTTTGGGTCTTTATGGAGTTGTATATACCCTAGGATTTTTCATTCCACTAATGTTAGAAAGGCTACAGCAAGTAGGATATGTACAATTAGTGAAAATATATTAATTATAAACATAATGTTCGGAAGAAGATTTGAACCTCTGAGAACAAAAGTTTAGTTTTACATAATTACTGGGCTCGACCACCCTAACAAGCCCTATCTCTAGGGCTATGAAATGAAGGTGGACTATTGAGATTAAGATTATAACCCCTATTAGTCCTAAGGCATTCTGATAAAATAGGCCTTACTTCTCTTGTCCTTTCTTACTGGGAGAAGTTGTTGTAATAGATAGAAAATGACCTGGATTTCTCCGGTTGGAACTCAGATCACGTAGGACTTTAATTGTTGAAGAAACGAAACTTTAATAGCTGCTGTACCATTGGGATGTCCTGATCCAACATCAAGGTGGTAAACCCTATTGTTGATATGGACTCTCAAATAGGATTGTACTGTTATCCCTAGGGCAACTTGTTCCATTGATCAAATTTCTTGGATCAATAACTGATACTATATTCGACTGGTTTGTCTATATTTGAATCAGTCAGAGGTTATTTTATTCTCCAAGGTCACCCTAACCTAAATTGTTAATCCATTAATAAGATTGCGTTATGCCTGATTGGTGATTAAATAGACTTATGGACTAGTTAATTGAAGATGCATATGGTCTTCTTGTCTTATTAGTTTATTCCCGGCTCTTCATGGGAAGGTCAATTTCACTGATTGGAAGTAAGAGAGAGTTAAACCCTTGTGTGGCCATTCATAAAAGTCCTTATTTAGAGAACAAATGATTATGCTACCTTGCACAGTCAGGATATCACGGCCCTTTAACTTGTGTCACTGGGCAGGCAGTGCCTCCAATACTGGGCATGCTGGAGGTGATGTTTTGGTAAACAGGTGGGGTTTGTGTTTGACGAGTTCCTTTTACTTCCTTTAATCTTTCCTTGTTGCATACTGGTGTTGGGATAACAATTGATTTGATAAATGTTTAATTAGTAGTTTATTTTTATCATGTTGCTAACTATCAGTGAGTATTCATTGACTGTTATAAGCTTATGCAAGGAGAAATGTTTCTTGTTACTCGTACTAGTATTATTGCTTCTATTATTAAATAGAATAGCCCAGTAGTACGTTAGGAGTTGGTTTAAGATTTTTGGAATTAAAAGGGTTGATGGTTGACCTTGAACACTTTCTTAATTGGTGGCTGCTCTTAGGCCTACTATGGTTTTATTTAACTTTACTCTCTAAGTAAGGTTGTATCCTTATTCTAAAAAGCTGCACCTTTTTAGATTATATTTTAAATTTACATTATAATTTTGGGATTTGTTGGGTAAATTTAAAGTTGAACTGAGATTCTATTCTGGGCAACCAGCTATCACCAGGCTCATTAGGCTTTTCACCCTACCTATAAATCTTCTGACTATTTTGCAACATAGGTGAGTTTATCTTTGTGGTTTATTCATGGGTAGCTCGTCTGGTTTGGGGAGAGTTAGCTTAATATCTCTTTGCTAAATTATTCTAGCTAGCTCATTATGCAAAAGGTATAAGGGGTGATCTTTGCTGTTTATTACTTTAAACATTCTTTCATTATTCCCTTATGGTACTTTCTCTATAGCTCCAAGTAAAATTTCTATCTCCTATGCTATAATGATGTAATTGAATATTTTGATTAGAGGCTTATTGTAGTTGTTGAGTTAGTGGTAGGTTGTGCTTGTGCTAGTTTTGGTTCAATGTGGTCATTGGTGTATGAATTCTTGGGTGTTGGCAGGATTCTGTCGATCTCAAAAGGCCAGAGTTCTTCTGTCTGTTGTTGGTCCTTATTGCTACGTCACCTGCCCATGTGTGTGTCAAGGTTCAACATAGGGGCTTGAATTCCAGGGTCAGGATCTGAGAGAGAACACGGGTCAGAGGCAGCACAGAGATGGGCATTGAGCTTTTAGAACTAAATCTCAGATTGGGCTTTTGGGTCATGGGGCAATGTTCTGTGGAATGGAAGGAATCACTAAGTACAGACCACACTTCAAGGGACAAGGTTATGCAAAGTTGTTTAAACAATATATGAGATATCAGAGAACCACTGGGAGGAGAAGGTGAAGACCCCTGTAGGGTTGGTGCCTTGCCCAGAATGACAGACTTGTAAGAAAGCTGAACCAGGTATAAACCTAGCACTTTGTGAGTATCGTCAACATTCAGGCCCTGGATGCACCTAGCCATACACTAGAGGGCTCTGGAGAAAAGCTGTGTTGAAGGCAGGGGCTACAGACATGGAGATGGTTTCAGGGTGAGTGAGCATTGATATCATAGACAGGAGGCATTCCAGGAAGGTCTTGTCTGAGGGGGAGCCTAGGTCATGGCAACCCACTGAGTGGACCCCTATCCACATCACACCAATTGGAAAGGAGGTAATAGGTCTCAGCACCGGATATGCAGTCTCTACTGGTAAGGGTGGATTCTGACCATCAAGCCCCAAGGCTCCAATTCCCTTTTTAGGTTTTGCTTTGAAAATTAGAAAGCCTAAGGTCTTGAGAAATTATGGCCTACCCTTCTGTAGATTGGCTATCATCATCTGGGACTCCAGAATGTGAGCACTGATGAACAGATGTGTGCCCAGAGGAGTGACTGTACAGACACACAAACACATACACACACACACACACACACACACACACACACACACACACGCACGCACGTACACACACACACACACACACACACACAAATACACACAACCCATTAGAGACTGTAGAATGGGATCTGATGAGTAGCAGGCTCAGAGAAAGTTAGAAGAGGAGGAAAAGGTGCTTGGAGTTATTTCCTACCTGTGACACCACTCCTCCTATAACATAGATATTATTCTACATATGCCTGTGGAAATCTGGAGGTAGCCCATGCTAGAATCACTGATATTGAACAAACAAGATGCAGACCACCCTGACAGGGATAATGCCTTATCCAGGGTCAAGGTAAGAGTCGAGAGATGTGTCTGAAGCCAGGTTGCGCCCTGGCTGCACTCAGCCCTTGCTTGGGTGTCTATGGAGAAGGGTGTTTTGGTGTCCCTGTGTACAGATGTGGTCTTGCATGCAGAAAGGGGATGAGTAGATGGCAGCCCTGAGCACTGTCTGTGTAGGTGATAATATCCAGGGTGTACATAGGTAGGTGATCTCTGGCAGTGAAGTCACTTCCTTGACCACAGACCCCAACAGAATATGGAACCACGCAACCAGGCACCCCCATTCTAGTGTAGTCCAGTACCAGATACTTGGCTGGAGACATCTGATATGGAAAGATGTTCTCTTGCTCCGTGCCTAATTCCCAGGTCTCTGTCTTCCAGAAAACCCAGGGGAATAGCTTTTTCTCTTGCTGCAGACTTTGGCCCAAACTTCACCCCCAACACCTGTGGGCATTTGGCAGGAAGTTTCATAAGGTAATACAAAGGATCCTAGACCAGGCCACGACACACCTCTGAACCATTCCAGGGCAGCCCCATCCCCTCCTCTTGACTTTCAGGTAAAGAGGGATATGTGGGGGTTTCTGTCACTGGCTGGAGGAGGTTGCAGGACAGTGGAAACCCTGGTGATCCCTTTATGTTCACCCAAATGTCATGGTGGGCAGGGTGGAAAGACGATTGTGAGGTGTGTCTTACCTGTGCCAGGGCACATCCAAGGCCCTGAAGCTGTGTCACGTTTCTTTCCTTGGTGGGGATGTGTGCATACTGGCGAGTGGTGCATCTGGAAGGGAGTGCCCTGTGTCTGAGGACCAGCAAAGGGAGCCAGACAGGGAACTGAGGCCTCCTGCCTGGCAGCTGAGCACTCTATTTATAGAGCTCCACACAAGAGATGGGGCAGGAGCTGGATGACGAGAACCTCTAATCTACCACCTTGAAGGACAAGAAGGTGCCCCACACTGCATACAGAGTCCAGTGCTGGCTCAGGGTGAGTGCAGGTGCTGGGTAGAACCAACTCCCAGGGTCCCAAAGCAGAAAAAAAAAAAAAGTGTCCCAAGTCCGAGAGCCAGGCTAGTACTGCCCTGGGCAACCCCTAAAGTCCTGAACCTACATCAATCTGTATCCCCATCACCTCCCCAAACTTACTTCCATGGCTCTGTCCCTGTCTTGGCCAAATGCAGCGTCACCATCCACATAGATGTAGGAATATCAGAAAAGGGACTCTAAACGCTATCTCATCCCATTCATCGAGAATCCTTTTGCCCTCTATTATGCATTTTCCTTGGTTGTGATTCCAGGTGTTCCCATTGTCTTGACAGTCCTTCCCCAAGTTCTGCAAGTCTTGCACATTATCATGGTGAGTTGGGAGACTTTACCCAAAGGAATAGGGGGCCCATGGTACTATGACTCCTGCTCTGCCTTTTGGTTGTGAGGGAACACAACCCTCCAGGGTTGTTGGGGCCCCTCCACGTTCAGGAAAATAGATCTCACTGTGCTGCACAACATTGCAGAAGGCCAGTAATTTATCACAGCCATTGAGCCCTGCACTGATGCAGGACTTTGATGACATTCATTCTATTGCCGACTCCCATTGCTGCACTAAACATCCTACATGCCCTAATATCCCTGAGCAGTCTCACCTAAGAAAATGTCTCTGTGCTCTCATCTCAATAATGGGATATATTATCAGAAATCACGGGATCAATGTCGTTCATGCAGGGAGGTGCTATCAATACTCAGCTCACAATGTAACCTGAAATACTATCAAGTTCAGACTTCACGTATTCACTTCTTTGTATGGATGCCAAGAACATATTTTTTTTTTCCTTTTCCGTTAAAGATTTATTAATTCATTGGTGTATGGACTCCTTTGGAAAAGATAGGGGGAGACTGGGGATAAGCAGAGGGAGAGACAGAATATTTATGAACACTCTGCCCTCAGTACAAAGCTCTAAGAGGAACTTGATCTCATGGCATTAAGATAATGACCTGAGCCAAAACCATGACTCCTAGATTTCAGGCAAGGAAACACACAGTCACCTGATTGTTTTTATGACTGTGTACCCACTAGTTCCACCTCTTTCCATAAGTCACTGGGATCTTGGGGGTTCAGTCTGTGCTCCAAACCCCAACCTTCATGGTGGCTATAGCACTGTCTCATGAATTCTCTGTTTCACCTCAGGGGAAAAATGGCTCTCCACTGAAGAGGAGTGAGACCCACGTGCTTTGGACCAACGGGGCCAACCTGCTAAAGAAGTAAATTCATCTGGAGCCTGCCCTCCTAGGAGGAAACCTCAGCTATGCCAACATATTTCTGGGCTCATACCGAGCCTTTGCCACGACCCAAGAGGTGCTGGACCTCCTGTTTGCAAGGATAGCACCCTGAGCCTACCTGCCCAGCGGGATTTGGCCACAACCTCGTTGTGAGATTTGAGAATGTCACAAAACATCCCTAGCCTTGGTTTTCTCCTCTGACTGAGGCAGAGTTATTTTAGGGACTCAGTGGGGTCTTGAAATGAAAGAGCACCTGGGTGTCTGGGCCTGTGCAAAGTTCTGTTAGCTGGCCTCTCCTTATACTCATTTATCATTGTCCTTCTTGTCATGGATGAAGCCTCTGACTTACTCTCACTATCACTGTGGACTTTATCTGAGTGGTTTGGCCACTTAAAAAGAGATATGAGACTATCTGCGGTCTGTGCCTGGGTGAAACCAGAGCAGTGGTCTTCAGGTATGAGCAGGGGGCAGATATCATTCAGATATCTGTGATGGGTTGGTTGGTGCCCTTTCATTCAGCAAGCATTCAGAAAACCCCACTCTGCACATGTGTTCCTATAGGAGCTGAGTGTGAACCCTGCACAGATCAGATAGCACCCCAAGACTCCAGACTAGTCAGGGGTCAGACAGTGACACTGGACACTAAGAGAGGTAACATCCACAGGGCATTTCATTAGTTGTCCCCTGGCTTCCTCTAGATATGGGTGCATTTCAGAAGCAGTGGAATATGTGAGTGAGATTTGGTTGATGAAGGAGGGCCTTCTTTCTCCCCAAGGGTAGCCAGGGGACTGTGAGTTGGAGGGAACCTTGGACACTCAGCCCACACATCTGTGATTTCTTCTTAAGGGTAAAGGTCTGAGGGTTTCCTCTGGAGAAAGGAAGGGGCCCAGGGGATATGTGGGTGTGGGCAATGTGGCAGAACAGAGGGGGCTGGGGAGCAGCTTTAGCCTCTAAACATATTATGGCTAGACGCAGTGAGAGCTCAGGGACCAGACATTTCACACCCTGTGGGAGAATAGTGTCAGTGGAAGGAGATCCACTCATGGCACCTAGTGAAAGAGGCAGCACAAGGCACAGGTGGTGACGTTTGAGGTATTTGAAGGGTCCTGTTAAGGAATAGCCAGAGACAGAGTCCCTTTGTCTCCTCTTTGGATGGCTCTTCACAGAGCAGTGGTATGTGCAGTGACGGTAATTAAGAGGACGGGCACCACCCCTCCCTGGGAACATGAAGTTGAATTCAAGTAGCATGTGCACAAGAAGACAGAGTGGGGAGTGTGTCCAGCACCCCTAAGAAGGACATAAATTCTAATACCATTGATCAAGTACTCACATTTATAGCGGGTTTGCCACCCTGTCATCTCTGACCAGGTTTGTCTCAGGCAGGACTGGCAATTAGCAGGTGGACAAGGACTAGGACTGGCCTTTTACAGGAGCTGGAAGCCTAGGGACAGAGGTTCCCACAGGGATTCCCTGGGATATTGGTTTGGGAGGGTGGGCTATCCTCTGACTCCTCTGCCTAACAGTCTCTTCTTAGGGCCATCTCCTCTGTCTTGATCACACATCAAGGACAATATCCAGAGGATTTTGGCCAGGCCCCAGTGTTTCCCAGCCTGAATATGCTGCTGGCATACCTGGGGCTCAATATGCCAGGCTCAAATTTGGATCACCATGCCCAGCTTTTGCTCTCCCAGCTGCAATATCTTGAGCCCGCGGAGCCAGGTTCTGGGTATGAGAAGGGCTGGGATGAATGGTGTGGGCCCGTGGAGGGTTCTGTGTGGGCCACACTGAGTAGGCTTCCATAGAGTGCAGCTGGGCCGAGCAGAGTGAGGAGTCTCAGATCCCTGTCCCCAAGGTCTTTAGTCAGGAAGAACAAGCAGGGATTGGTTCCTGGACACAGACAACATTGAGTGGTGGGGAAAGTTTCCTTTATTTCTAAGGGACATGGGAAGTCAATCATCATGATTATATTTTCTTTTCATGGAGCTACAGCACTAGTTCCATAGCAAGATCCTGAACCACCTCAGGAAATTCGCCCAGCTCCCACTGGGTCACCCGCTGTATCTTCAGAGACAAAGCTGGCGCACCCCATCCCTACTGCTGGATCGCACCCCTCAGCAAGAGCAGTGGGGACACCTGCCATGTTGGGTCCAGTGTAGGTGGTACCCAGGGCTCTAATTCACTCTCCTGAGATGAAGAGATGTCAGCCCCTTTTCCTGACCTGGAGGTCCAGCAGGGTCCTGCCACTGCTCCTGGGGTTCCCAAGAGACTCAGGACAGCACGTATCTCAGTGGAATAACAAGCCTTAGCCCCCAAGCAGCATCTCATGCTGGCCGGAACTGGCTGGATGGATTCCCCTTCCCTGTCCTTCTCTTTTCTGTAATTTTTGTGTTTTGTATAAATATGTACAATGGCTTCATAGATTTTGGTCGTATAAATAAAGTAGAAATTGTGATCACTTCAACGTTTACTCTGATCCTTTTCAATGTTATATCGAGGTGCTTTTAAGTAAAGTAAGGGCATTGCACAACCATTTACAAGTAGAACATTTTCATCACAGAGAAACCTGGACTACTGATTGCTCACTGCTCATTCTCTCATTCGAGTCCCTGCAACCACTGCTCTTCTCTCTGTCTTTGGTAATTTACCTCGTCTGGGATTTTCATGTTCCTGCAATTCGACAATACGGCCTTTTCTGTCTGGCTACAGCACATAAGAGCAATACATTTTTTTCAGTTTTTTTTTTTTTATAAAAATAACACTTTATTACCAACGAATGTTCCTGAAAGAACAATCATGGAAAACTCCAAAATAAACTACTTTCACTATCTTGGTTATTGTCCCCTTTTGTAAAGAAAGCCTGAGTTGCAGAACCTGGGGAAATATATGTGTCCATGAGAAATCTTTAAATTCTTTCTTTTTCCTGCATAGGCTATGTTTAAACTATTCTAACGGGTTTTTTATAAAAAATATTAAAATCATATCCTTTTTTATTTTAATTTTATTTTTTATAAACATATATTTTTATCTCCAGGGGTACAAGTCTGCGAATGGCCAGGTTTACACATTTCACAGCACTCACCATAGCACATACCCTCCCCAACATCCATAACCCCACCCCCCCAACCCCCCTCCCCCATCAACCCTCTGTTTTGTGAGATTAAGAGTCACTTATGGTTTGTCTCCCTCCCAATCCGATCTTGTTTCATTTACTCTTCTCCTACCCCCTCGACCCCCCATGTTGCATCTCCTCTCCCTCATATCAGGGAGATCATATGATAGTTGTCTTTCTCCGATTGACTTATTTCGCTAAGCATGATACCCTCTAGTTCCATCCACGTCGTCGCAAATGGCAAGATTTCATTTCTTTTGATGGCTGCATAGTATTCCATTGTGTATATATACCACATCTTCTTTATCCATTCGTCTGTTGATGAACATCTAGGTTCTGTCCATAGTTTGGCTATTGTAGACATTGCTGCTATAAACATTCGGGTGCACGTGCCCCTTCGGATCACTACGTTTGTATCTTTAGGGTAAATAACCAGCAGTGCAATTGCTGGCTCATAGGGTAGTTCTATTTTCAACATTTTGAGGATCCTCCATGCTGTTTTCCAGAGTGGTTGCACCAGCTTGCATTCCCACCAACAGTGTAGGAGGGTTCCCCTTTCTCCGCATCCTCGCCAGCATCTGTCATTTCCTGACTTGTTCATTTTAGCCATTCTGACTGGTGTGAGGTGATATCTCATGGTGGTTTTGATTTGTATTTCCCTGATGCCGAGTGATATGGAGCACTTTTTCATGTGTCTGTTGGCCATCTGGATGTCTTCTTTGCAGAAATGTCTGTTCATGTCCTCTGCCCATTTCTTGATTGGATTATTTGTTCTTTGGGTGTTGAGTTTGCTACGTTCTTTATAGATTTTGGACACTAGCCCTTTATCTGATATGTCCTTTGCAAATATCTTCTCCCATTCTATCAGTTGTCTTTTGGTTTTGTTAACTGTTTCCTTTGCTGTGCAAAAGCTTTTGATCTTGATAAAATCCCAAAAGTTCATTTTTGCCCTTGCTTCCCTTGCCTTTGGTGATGTTCCTAGGAAGATGTTGCTGCGGCTGACGTCGAAGAGGTTGCTGCCTGTGTTCTCCTCGAGGATTTTGAAGGATTCCTTTCTCACATGAGATCCTTCATCCATTTTGAGTCTATTTTCGTGTGTGGTGTAAGGAAATGATCCAATTTCATTTTTCTGCATGTGGCTGTCC
The DNA here is from genome assembly GCF_902655055.1 of Lutra lutra. Taxonomy (NCBI): domain Eukaryota; kingdom Metazoa; phylum Chordata; class Mammalia; order Carnivora; family Mustelidae; genus Lutra; species Lutra lutra. The sequence continues at coordinate 739,851 of NW_025923848.1, read as the reverse complement.
AATTTTCCCAACACCATTTATTGAAGAGGCTGTCTTTGTTCCATTGGACATTCTTTCCTGCTTTGTCGAAGATGAGTTGACCATAGAGTTGAGGGTCCATTTCTGGGCTCTCTATTCTGTTCCATTGATCTATGTGTCTGTTTTTGTGCCAGTACCATGCTGTCTTGATGATGACAGCTTTGTAATAGAGCTTGAAGTCCAGAATTGTGATGCCACCAACTTTGGCTTTCTTTTTCAATATTCCTTTGGCTATTCGAGGTCTTTTCTGGTTCCATATGAATTTTAGGATTATTTGTTACATTTCTTTGAAAAAAATGGATGGTACTTTGATAGGAATTGCATTAAATGTGTAGATTGCTTTAGGTAGCATAGACATTTTCACCATATTTATTCTTCCAATCCAGGAGCATGGAACATTTTTCCATTTCTTTGTGTCTTCCTCAATTTCTTTCATGAGTACTTTATAGTTTTCTGTGTATAGATTCTTAGTCTCTTTGGTTAGGTTTATTCCTAGGTAACTTATAGTTTTGGCTGCAATTGTAAATGGGATGGACTCCTTAATTTCTCTTTCTTCTGTCTTGTTGTTGGTGTAGAGAAATGCAACTGATTTCTGTGCATTGATTTTATATCCTGACACTTTACTGAATTCCTGTACAAGTTCTAGCAGTTTTGGAGTGGAGTCTTTTGGGTTTTCCACATAGAGTATCATATCATCTGTGAAGAGTGATAGTTTGACTTCTTCTTTGCCGATTTGGATGCCTTTAATTTCCTTTTGTTGTCTGATTGCTGAGGCTAGGACTTCTAGTACTATGTTGAATAGCAGTGGTGATAACGGACATCCCTGCCGTGTTCCTGACCTTAGCAGAAAAGCTTACAGTTTTTCTCCATTGAGACTGATATTTGTGGTGGGTTTTTCATAGATGGCTTTGATAATATTGAGGTATGTGCCCTCTATCCCTACACTTTGAAGAATTTTGATCAGGAAGGGATGCTGTACTTTGTCAAATGCTTTTTCAGCATCTATAGAGAGTGTCATATGGTTCTTATTCTTTCTTTTATTAATGTGTTGTATCACATTGATTGATTTGCGGATATTGAACAAACCTTGCAGCCCTGGAATAAATCCCACTTGGCCGTGATGAATAATCCTTTTAATGTACTGTTGAATCCTATTGGCTAGTATTTTGGCGAGAATTTTTGCATCTGTGTTCATCAAGGATATTGGTCTGTAGTTCTCTTTTTTGATGGGATCCTTGTCTGGTTTTGGGATCAACGTGATGCTGGCCTCATAAAATGAGTTTGGAAGTTTTCCTTCTATTGCTATTTTTTGGAACAGTTTCAGGAGACTAGGAATTAGTTCTTCTTTAGATGTTCGGTAGAATTCCCCCCGGGAAGCCATCTGGAACTGGGTTTTGTTTGTTTGGAGATTTTTGATGATGTTTCAATCTCCTTACTGGTTATGGGTCTTTTCAGGCTTTCCATTTCTTCTTGGTTCAGTTGTGGTAGTTTATATGTCTCTAGGAATGCATCCATTTCTTCCAGATTGTCAAATTTGTTGGCGTAGAGTTGCTCATAGTATGTTCTTATAATTGTCTGTATTTCTTTGGTGTTCATTGTGATCTCTCCTCTTTCATTCATGATTGTATTTATTTGGGTCCTTTCTCTCTTCTTTTTGATAAGTCTGGCCAGGGGTTTATCAATCTTATTAATTCTTTCAAAGAACCAGCTCTTAGTTTTGTTGATTTGTTCTATTGTTTTTTTTTTTTTTTTTTTTTTTTTTTTTTTTTTTTTTTTTTTTGGTTTCTATATCATTGATTTCTGCTCTGATCTTTATGATTTCTCTTCTCCTGCTGGGTTTAGGGTTTCTTTCTTGTTCTTTATCCAGCTCCTTTAGGTGTAGGGTTAGGTTGTGTACCTGAGACCTTTCTTGTTTCTTGAGAAAGGCTTGTACTGCTATATATTTTCCTCTCAGGACTGCCTTTGTTGTGTCCCACAGATTCTGAAACGTTGTGTTTTCATTATCATTTGTTTCCATAAATTTTTTCAATTCTAGTTTAATTTCCTGGTTGACCCATTCTTTCTTTAGAAGGATGCTGTTTAGTCTCCATGTATTTGGGTTCTTTCCCAATTTCCTCTTGTTATTGAGTTCTAGCTTTAGAGCATTGTGGTCTGAAACTATGCAGGGAATGATCCCAATCTTTTGATACCGGTTGAGACTTGATTTAGGACCAAGAATGTGATCTATTCTGGAGAATGTTCCATGTGCACTAGAGAAGAATGTGTATTCTGTTGCTTTGGGATGAAATGTTCTGAATATATCTGTGATGTCCATCTGGTCCAGTGTGTCACTTAAGGCCTTGATTTCCTTGTTGATCTTTTGCTTGGATGATCTGTCCATTTCAGTGAGGGGAGTGTTAAAATCCCCTACTATGATTGTATTCTTTGTCGATGTGTTTCTTTGATTTTGTTATTAATTGGTTTATATAGTTGGCTGCTCCCACGTTAGGGGCATAGATATTTAAAATTGTTAGATCTTCTTGTTGGACAGTTCCTTTGAGTATGATATAGTGTCCTTCCTCATCTCTTATTATAGTCTTTGGCTTAAAATCTAATTGATCTGATATAAGGATTGCCACTCCTGCTTTCTTCTGATGTCCATTAGCATGGTAAATTCTGTTCCACCCCCTCACTTTAAACCTGGAGGTGTCTTCGGGTTTAAGAGGAGTTTCATGTAGGCAACACATAGATGGGTTTTGTTTTTTTATCCATTCTGATACCCTGTGTCTTTTGATTGGGGCATTTAGCCCATTCACATTCAGGGTAAGTATTGAGAGATATGAATTTAGTGCCATTGTATTGCCTGTAAGGTGACTGTTATTGTATATTGTCTCTGTTTCTTTCTGATCTACTACTTTTAGGGTCTCTCTTTGCTTAGAGGACCCCTTCGATATTTCCTGTAGAGCTGGTTTGGTATTTGCAAATTCTTTCAGTTTTTGTTTGTCCTGGAAGCTTTTAATCTCTCCTTCTATTTTCAATAATAGCCTAGCTGGATATAGTATTCTTGGCTGCATGTTTTTCTCATTTAGTACTCTGAATATATCATGCCAGCTCTTTCTGGCCTGCCAGGTCTCTGTGGATAAGTCTCCTGCCAATCTAATATTTTTACCATTGTACGTTACAGACTTCTTTTCCCGGGCTGTTTTCAGGATCTTCTCTTTGTCACTAAGACTTGTAAATTTTACTATTAGGTGACTGGGTGTAGACCTATTCTTATTGATTTTAAGGGGTGTTCTCTGAATCTCCTGGATTTGGATGCTTGTTCCCTTTCCCATATTGGGGAAATTCTCTCCAATAATTCTCTCCAATATACCTTCTGCTCCCCTCTCTGTTTCCTCTTCTTCTGGAATCCCAATTATTCTAATGTTGTTTCGTCTTATGATGTCACTTATCTCTCGAATTCTCCCCTCGTGGTCTAGTAGCTGTTTGTCCCTCTTTTGCTCAGCTTCTTTATTCTCTGTCATTTGGTCTTCTATATCACTAATTCTTTCTTCTGCCTCATTTATCCTAGCAGTGAGAGCCTCCATTTTTTTTTGCACCTCATTAATAGCTTTTTTTATTTCAACATGGATAGATTTTATTTCTTTTATTTCTCAAGAAAGGGCTTTTATATCTCCCGAGAGGTTTGCTTTAATATCTTTCATGCCTTTCTCAAGCCCGGCTAGAACCTTGAAAATCGTCATTCTGAACTCTATATCTGAAATATAACCAATGTCTGTATTGATTAAGTCCCTAGCCTTTGGTACTACTTCTTGTTCTTTTTTTGTTGTTGTTGTGAATTTTTCTGCCTTGTCATTTTGTCCAGATAAGAGTATATGAAGTAGCAAGTAAAATACTAAAAGGGTGGCAACAACCCCAGGAAAATATGCTTTAGCCAAATCAGAAGAGATTCCAAATCGTGAGGGGGGAGAAGGGGATAAAAAAGGGTACAGAAAGAAAAACAATTAAAAAATAAGATAAAAAAAGAAAGCCGATAAAAAATATAAAAAGTAAAATATATATATATATATATATATATATATATATATATATATATTAGATAAACTATTTTAAAAACGTTAAAAAAAAGAAAACGGTAAAAGTTAAAAAAAAATTTAGCAGAAGAAGAGAAAAAAATTGAAAAAGAAAAACAAATTAAATTAACTGCAAGGCTAAAGAATCATGGGGAGAAAGCCATGAGTTCTGTGCTTTGCTTTCTTTTCCTCTGGAATTCCGCCGCTCTCCTTGGTATTGAAACTGCACTCCTTGGTAGTTGAACTTGGTCCTGGCTGGGTTTCTCATTGCTCTTCTGGGGGAGGGGCCTGTTGTAGTGATTCTCAAGCGTCTTTGCCCCAGGCGGAGTTGCACCGCCCTTACCCGGGGCCGGGCTGAGTAATCCGCTCGGGTTTGCTGGGTTTGCTTTCGGGAGCTTTTGTTCCCTGAGCGCTTTCCGTAGAGTTCTGGAAGACGGGAATGAAGATGGCAGCCTCCCGGTCTCCGGCCTGGAGGAGCCGAGTGCCCGGGGCCCCACTCCTCAGTGCGTCCTCAGAGAACAGTGCCCAATGACTCCCGCCACCCTGGCCTCTGGCCGCCCTCCAAGCTGACCGAGCCTGCGACCGGTTCAAGGTAACCCCGAGCTGAGAGTCACTCCTTGGCTCTGTCTCTGTAGTTGGCTTCCCCATTCTAATACCGGTAAGCTCTGCGACACTCAGATACCGATCCTTCTGTGACCCTGCGGGACCTGAGGCCACGCTGACCCCGCCTGGGCTTCACCCCAGTTAAGCCTCTGGAGCAATGTCCCTCAGTGGAACAGACATTTAAAAGTCCCAATTTTGTGCTCCGCTGCTCCGCCGCTCGCCGGGAGCCGGCCCCTCCCCCGCGGTCTATCTTCCCATCGCTTTGGATTCACTTCTCCGCTATTCCTGCCTTTCAGATAGTGGTTGATTTTCTGTTTCTAGAATTGCTGTTCTTCTTCTCTTCGATCTCCCGTTGGATTTTTAGGTGTTTGCAATCTTTAGATAAGCTATCTAGCTGATCTCCCGCTACCTGAAGTAGTCTCAGCTGCTACTTCTCCGCCATCTTGACTCCTCCCTAAAATCATATCTTAAATCATCCCATTTATTTCTAACGAGTCCGGTAATAGAAAATTGTTCCTTAGGTTTTAGCCACACTATGGTTATGTAGTAAAATAATGATTCAAATATGAAGAAAAAAAGACACATTCCTTCTTCTAAGAAATAATATCACATAATGGATGGGGTCCCGATTCCATGATTTTCCCTCTGGGTTGTGTGTGTTTGCATGTGTGTGCACGTGTCTGTGTGTGTGAGTGTGTATCTGTGTGTCTGTTTTTCTGTGTGTAATACTGGGTGGGAGGCAGGGAGAGTTGTAGGCTGGTCTCTTCTTCTACCTACCATCTCAAAAGGTCCCACCATAGATAGGCACTGTCGCTGCCCCCTTGGGCATTCTCAGTGACAGCACTCAAAGCCTCATCATGGAACTGAGCCACTTCCAATTATTTGACTCTCATAATTCAAGTGATAAATATGTCTCTGCCACAAATCTCTGTTTCTTTCTGTCTGACTCCTACAAGTTTCACCACTTGAACTCTTTACATCAGGGACATTTCCCTTGTGCTGATGACGTCAGAAGAGCATGACAACCCAAGGAGTGAGAGGTCCCATGGTAGAGGAACTCTGGGCTCCTGAAAGACCACATGAAGGAGATCAGTTTCTTAGTTTCTGCCATCTCTGAGAGTTTTCCAGAGCTCCAAAAACCAAGGTTTCCTTTTGAGGGGCAGAAGGAGTTCTGTTTTGTGAATAGGATATCCCCCATGTGGAGGGATTCGAGAAAAGGGCTCTGGGTATGGATCTCTGATAACCCAACCTAGGTTTAGCATAAGGGCCAAGGGGCATGGCAGGTCCAATCTCATGGCTCTGGGGCCAGCGGTCTTGGTGGCTGCTTTGAGGATGGGACTCAGGTGTGTCACACTGCACAGTAGTACCCAGGGTGGCATACACATGTGGGTGGCATTGGGGCGGTGCAGTTCTCCCCTAATCTAGGGGTTTGGGGCAGCTCCATAGGTCACAGTTTCAATCTGGAGGGCAGGGAGAGTCCTGCTGTGGCCACAGAGTCCCCGGTCTGGAGGAATTGTGTTACAGGATGCTGAGGACAGAATTTTGAACCCAAGCTAGGTTTATGGTTAGTGGCTAGGGCATGGATAAACGACCTGCAGATGCTGAGGCAAGGTCCCAGATTCTGACATTAGGACAAATGTCAGGAATTTGCTCAGACTCGAATTTGTGTCCACTAGGTCCATCATATGTGTGGGTTGCCTCCTGGGGCCCCAGAGTTTTCTCCTGCTCTGGGGGGTTTTGTGAAGCTCCAAATAATATGGTTTCATTCTGGGGGACAGTTGGAGTCCTGTGTATGGCTCTAGGGTACCCCACATGGAATGATTCGAGAGCAAAGCACTGGGTATGTATGCTGGAAAACTCAAACCAGGGTTCGTGGTAGGGCCTGGGAGCATGGAAAATCTGATGTATGCCCACTGGTGCCAGATCCTTGGTGGCTGACTGGAGGTCAGTGCTCTGGTTGAGGGCAGAATGTGTATTAGCATTCAAGGCCTGCTTACATCAATCAGGTGACTTCAAGTTTTCATGCAGCTTTCTCATAATAGGGGGCTCGCCTGCAACTCAATAAGGCACATTTTCCATCTGGAGGGCAGGCACAGTCCTGTGGTGTGGCTCAGTGTTCCCAATCTGGAGGGCTTGTGGACCAGGATGTTAAGGATGGAAGTCTGAGAACCCAAGTTAGGGCTAAGGTTAAGGCCTAGGGCATTGAAGGCCAGTCTACAGATGCTCAGGCAAGCTCCCCAGGATCTGAGGTTAAGGCAAGTGTCAGGATGTCACACAGGCTAGAGTTTGTGTCCATGAGTTCTGCAATTCATAGGTGGCATAATGGTGGCATGGAGATTCCTCTCACTCTAAGGATTTCACAGTTCCAAATAACTTGGTTTATCTGGGTTGTAGGTTGTGTCCTGTTTCATGGCTCAAGGGTCCCCCATATGGAAAGATTCAATAGCAGGGCTCTACCTATGGATGCCCGGAAACCCAACCTAGTATGACCATTGCAGCCTAGGAACATGGAAGGTTCTATCTTGTGGCTCCGGGTCCAACTACTTGGGGGGCTGAGTTGAAATGGAGACTCATGCTGATGGGTCATAATGCGGGTTTTTTTCCAGGGAGACCTTGGTATGTGGCGGTGGCTCAGGAGCCATGTAGGATTCTCTCCTACCTTGAGGATTTGACACAGCTCCAAAGAGCAAGGTGTCCTTCTGGGGACAGGAGGTGTTCTGTTTTATGGCTGAAGGACCGCATGTTGGACCATATGTTGCTATTCGAGAGTAGGCCTATGGGGACAGAGGCATGAAAACCTAAGCTTGGGTTCAGATTAGGTCCTAGGGCATGTCAGGTTCAATCATCTCACTCTAGGGACATTTTCCTGGGTGTCTGACTGGATGTCAGAGCTCAGAGTGTGACAAACTGCCCATTGTTGTCCAGAGTGATCTACGAAATTTCAGGTGGCCTCAGGAGCCTTGAAGGTTTCTCCTATACAGGAGAATTTTGGCAACTGTGACAGGTACGGTTTCCTTCAGGAGGGCAGGTACAGTCCTGAGGTGTGGCTCTTGAGGCCCCATCCAGGAGGCCATGGGGGCCCAGGTTGCTGGGGACAAAACTATGAAAACACAAACCCGGATTAGGGTTAGGGCTGAGGCTATGGCAGGCTCAATCTGCAGACCATGAGGGAAGGTCCTCAGGATCTGAAATTAGGGCAAGTGTGAGGTGGTAGCTCAGGCTTTTGTCTCCAGATTGTGTGTCTAGCATGGACCCAGAATGTAGCTTTGTACTCAGGGGCCATGGAAGATTTTCCCTCTCTGGGGATCCTGCCTGGCTCCCAATAGTTCAGTGTCATTTTGGGGTAAGGGAAGAGTTCATTTTTCTGTCTCAGGAGTCCCCCAAAACCAGGGATTCTAGAGCTGGGCTCTGGTTATAGGCGCCTGGAAAACCCCACCGTGGTTTAGGATTTGGGCCTAGGCTCAAATCAGGCCCAATATGTGGGCTCCTGGTCAAGCTTTGGAGGACGCTTCTTTGAAAAAGGGGTCAGGCTGAGGATCACAATGCGTGTTTGTGCCCAGGGCGGACCTCAAGAGTGGACGTGGCTTCATGGTTCATGCAGGGTTTTCCTACTCTGAGGGTTTGACACCCATCCCAACAGAAAGGTTTCCTGCCATGGAGAAGGAGGAGTACTCTATTGTGCATCAGTTTCCCCCATATACAGGGATTTGAGATAAGATCTGGGTATAGATGCTTAAAAACCCAGGTTGGGTCGAGATGATGGCCTAGCACAATGGCAGGTCAAGTCTGTCTCATATGCGGCCAGTTCTCTGGGTGGCTGACAGGAGGTTGGGGCTCAGGCTGTGTCAAACAGAACATTAGTGCACATGGTGGCCTAAGAGATTGGGTTGCCCTCGAGTGCCATGTAGTTGGATCCTCCTTTGGGTATTTGGGCAGCCACATAGGGCACTTTTTCTTTCTGGCAGGCATGCTGAGTGCTGTGTTGTGGCTCCAGCAATCCAAATCTGGAGGGCTTGTGGGCCAGGTGTGTGAGGATAAAAGTTTGAAAACACAAACAAGGGTTAGGTTGAGGGCCTAGGGCATGGCAGTCCCAATCTTCAATGGCTGATAGAAATCTCCATAATCTGAGGTAGGGGCGAGTGTCAGACGTTCGCTCATGATAGAGTCTGTGTCCATGATGGCCACCTAATGGATGGGTGGCCTCATGAGACCATGGAGGTTTTCCCACTGTGGGGGTTGTAAGCTACTCCAAACAGCCAGGTTTCATTCTGCAGGACAGGGGGAGTCCAGTTTGATGACTCCAGGAATGCTCCTATGGAAAGATTCAATAGAAGGGCTCTACGGATGGATGCCTGGAAAGACCACCTTGCATTACCATTGCAGCTTAGGAACATTGCAGGTTTGATCTCCTGTCTCTGGGGCCAACTACCCAGGGGCCTGAGTTGAAATGGAGTCTCATGCTGACGGATCACAATGCTGGTTTGTGTCCAGGAAGACGTTGGAATATGGCAGTGGATCAGGGACCATGTAGGATTCTCTGGACCTGAAGATTGGACACAGCTCCAAATAGAAACGTTCCCTTCTGGGGACAAGATTTGTTCAGTTTTGTAGCTCAGGGAACCCCATATGTTGGTAATAGAGACCAGGCCTCTGGGGACCGATGACTGAAAACCTAAGATGGGGTTCATATTAGGACCTAGGGGCATGTCGGTTTCAATCTTCTGTTCTGGGGCCATCTACCTGGGTGTTTGGCTGGAGGTCCAAGCAAAGGGTGTGTCACACTGTGCATTTTATTTCAGGGCAGCCTACAAAATTGTGGCGGGCTCACGGCCTTGCAGGTTTCGCCTAATCTGCAGGATTTTGCAATTGTAAAGGGCACTGTTTCCTTCAGGGGGGCAGGAACACTCCTGCAATGTAGCTCCAGAGGCCACAACCTGGAGAGTGAGTGGGCCAGGTCTCTGAGGACAGATGTCTGAAAATACAAAGTTGGGCTTGGGTTAGGGCCGAGGGTAGGGCAGGCCCGAACTGTAGACCCTGAGGGCAGCTCCTTGGGATCTGAATTTAGGGCGAGGGTGAGGTAGTACCTCAGGCCTTTGTCTCTTGATTTTGTGTCTAGAATTGGCCCCGGAATGTAAGGGTGGCCTCATGGGGCCATGGAAGTTTCTCCCTCTCTGCTATTTTGCCTGGCTCCCAATAGTTTAGTTTCATTCTGGGGGAAGGGACGAGTCCTGTTTTCTGCCTCAGGGGTCCCCTGATAAGAGGAATTCCAGAGCAGGGCCCTGGGTACAGGCACCTGGAAAACCCCAGCTGGGGTCAGGATTTGGGCTTAGGGGCACGGCAAGCCTGATATGTGGGCTTTTGGTTTAACTCTCAAGGGGTTTTACTTGAAACCAGGGCTCAGAGTGAGGGTCTCAATGCGTGTGTGTGCCCAAGGCTGCCCTCCAGATTGGGTGTGGCCTCATGGGACATGCAGGTATCTCCTACTCTGAGGGTTTGACATCCTTCTGAACAGCAAGGTTTCCTCCCACGGGGAAAGAGGAATTCTGTTTTGTGAATCAGGTCCTCCTATATGCAGGGATATGAGATAAGGTCTGCGACAGATGCTTGAAAACCCATGTTGGGTAGAGATAACAGCCTAGGACCATGGCAGGTCCGATCTGCTGCATATGCGGCCAGCTGTCTGGGTGTCTGTCGGGAGGTGTGGGCTCAGGCTGTGTTGGACAAAGCATTAGTGCACAGGGCTGCCTAGGAAGTTGGAGTCCAGGGCGGTGCAGGTTGATCATCATTTGGGGTCTTTGGATAGTCCCATAGGGCACTTTTTCCTTCTGGTGGGCAGACAGAATGCTGGGTTGTGGCTCCAGAATTCCCAATCTGGAGGGCTTCTGGGCCAGCAGTGTGAGCACAGAAGTCTGAAAACACAAGCTAGGGTTAGGTTTCAGGCCGAGGGCACGGCCGGCCCACTCTGAATCAAGATCTCCAGAATCTGAATTAAGGGCGAGTGTCAGACATTCGTTCAGGCTACAGTCTATGTCTGTGATGGCCGCCTAATGGTGGGGCAGCCTCATGAGGCCATGGAGGCTTACCCACCCTTGGGGTTGTGAGGTGCTCCAAACCAAAATGTTTCCTTCTGCAGAACAGGGGGTGTCCTGTTTGATGGCTCAAGAGTCTCCCATTCGGAATGCTCGAAGAGCAGTGCTCTACATATGGATGCCCGGAGACTCATCTCGCATTCCCATTGGTGCCTAGGAACAAGGCAGTTCGATCTGGTGGCTCTGGGGCCAGCTACCAAGTGGGCTGAGTTGAAATGGAGTCTCATGCTAATGGGTCACGATGTCGGATGGTGTCCAGGAAGACCTTGGAATATGGCAGTGACTCAGGGGCCATGCAGGACTCTCGGGCCCTGAGGATTAGACACAGCTCCAAATAGAAAGGTTACCTTCTGGGGATAGGAGGTGTTCTGTTTTCATCCTTGGCTATCCCCACATGTTGGTATTCGAGATCAGGCCTCTGGGCACAGATGCCTGAAAACCTAAGCTAGGGTTTATATTAGGGCCTAAGGACATGTCAGTTTCAATCTTCTGTCTCTGGGGCAATCTACTTGGGTGTCGGACTGGAGGTCGATGCACAGGATGTGTCAGTCTGTGCATTTTATTTCAGGGTTGCCTACGAAATTGGGGTGGTGTCAGGGCCTTGCAGGTTTCTCCTAATCTGGATGATTTGATCAACTATAAAGTGCAGAGTTTCCTTTGGGCAGGCAGGCACAGTCCTGCGGTGTGGCTCCAGGGGCCCCATCATCCCAGTTGTGTGGGTCAGGGCTCTGGGGAAAGAAGTCTGCAAACACAAACACGGGTTAAGGTTAGGGCCAAGGGTATGGCAGGCCCGATCTGCAGACCCTGAGGGAAACTAATCGTGATCTGAAATTAGGGCGAGTGGGATGCAGTAGTTCAGGCTTTTATCTCTGGATTGTGTGTCTTGGATGGCCATGGAATGGAGGGGTGGCCTCATGGGGCAATGGAAGATTCTCCCACTCTGGGGATTTTGCTGGGCCTCCAATAGTTAGTTGTCATTCTGGGGGAAGGGAGGAATCCTGTTTTCTGTCTCAGGGGTCCTCCAAAAAGAGGGATTCCACAGCAGGACTCTGTTTGGGTGCCTGGAAGTCCCCACCGTGGGTCAGGATTTGGCAGAGGGGCATTGCAAGCCGGATATGCAGGTTCTTGGTAAAACTCCCAAGGGGTTTTATTTGAAAATGTGGTTCAGGCTGAGGGTCGCAATGCATTTTTGTGCCCAAGATGACCCTCAAGAGTGGGTGTTGCCTCATGGGACATGCAGGTTTTTCCTACGCTGAGGATTTGACTTCCATCCCAACAGTAATGTTTCCTGCTACGGGGAAGGAGGAGTTCTATTTTGTGCATCAGGTTCCCCCAAATTCAGGGATTTGAAATAAGGTCTGGGGACAGATGCCTGCAAACCCATTTTGGGTAGAGATGATGGCCTAGGGCCATGGCATGTCCTATCTACTGGATATATCTTCAGCTATCTGAGTGGCTGACAGGAGGTCAGGGCCATGGCCCTAGAAAACTACATGGCCCCATGAGGCCACCCAAACATTCGGTGGATCGCATGGACTCAAACACCAGCCTGAGCGACCTCTTTACTGTGACCTTTACCCTACATCCCTGGTTGTTTGCTTCAACATCTGTAGATTGAGTCTGCCAATCTAGGCCTGCCAGACCTAGGCACAAACTCTAACCCGGGCTTGAGTTTTCTGTCTTCTGTTCCAAAGGTCCTGGCCCACAAGCTCTCCAGATAGATAACTGAAGAACCACACCATTGGACTCTGCCTAACCTACAGAAAGAAACTGTGCTCAATGGAGCTGCACAAAACCCCAAGATTAGGAGAAACATGCACGGCCAAAGAGGCCACACCCTTTTAATGGAACCTGTCTCTGGACACTAATGCACATTCTGTCTCTCAGTCTGAGCAGTGACCTCTGGAAAACCACCCACATAGCCACCCACCCACAGCTGTCCCCAGAGTTGGCATAGTGGATCTGCCATGCCCCTAGTCCCTAATGCTAAACCTAGGTTGGTGTTTCCAGGATCCATACCCAGAGCCTTGCTCTCGAATCCCTCCATTTGGGGACAACTGTGACATACAACCAGACTCCACATCTCCCCCAGAATGAAATCATACTATTTGTAGCTGTGCAAATACCCCAGAGCAGGAGAAACCTGCATGGCCCCAGGAGGCTACACACACGTTCAGCAGCCCTAGTGGAAACAAATTCTAGTCTGGTCTGATCGATTGCCTGACACTAGCCCTAACTTTATATTCTAGGGAGCTCGCCTCAGAATCTGCAGATCAGGGATCCATGCCCTACACCCTAACTGTACACCTAACTTAGGTTTTCAGAATCCTATCTCTTGAATCCTGGAACACATTCACTCCAGATTGGGGACTCTGGAGCCACCCCACAGGGCTCACCCTGCCCTTGAGAAGGAAACCATGCCCTATGGAGCCCAACAAAACCCATATATCAGGGAAAACGTGCATGCTCCACGAAGCCAACAACTTTTGTTCTCTACCTTGGACACTAATATGCAGTCTGATACAATCTGAGTCCCGTCTTCCAATCAGCGACTGGGATAGCTGGCCCCAAAACCAATAGATCGGGCCTGCCATGCCCCTAGGCCTAAACCCTAACCCTGGTTTGGGTTTAAGGCATCCATACCCAGAGCTCTCTCCTCGAATACCTCCACACAGGGGACCCCTCAGCCACAATACGGAAGGAAACCTTGCTTTTGCATCTATGTAAACCCTCAAGATTGGAAGAAACCTGTGTTGTCCCTTAGGACACCCCCACTTTTGCAGTTCGCTCTGGACACAAACACCCATTATGACCCTTAGCCTGAGACCCATCTTCAACAAAGCCATATGGGCAGCTCATCCCAGATCCAGGATATAAGGCCTGCCATACCTTTTTTCCTAATCCTAAACGTAGGTTGGGTTTTCAGGCATCTATTCCCAGAGACCTGTTCTCAAGTCCCTCCATACGGGAAACCACGGAGCCATAAAACAGGAGAGCCCTATCTCCCAGAATACACCAAACTGGAACTGTGCAAAAACCTCAAAGCAGGAGCAAACTCCATGGCCCCATGAGGCCACCCACACACTCAGCAAATGGCATGGACAAAAAATCCAACTGGAGCAACCTCCTGACACTTATCTTAACCTCAGATCCCCAGGAGATCGTCTCAGCCTCTATAGATTGGGCCTGTCATTCCCTAGGCCCTAACTCTAGCCTGGCTTTGGTTTTTAGAGGCCAGTGCCAAGGTCATGGCCCACAAGTCCTCCTGAGGGACAACTGCAGAGCCACACCATGGGATCTGCTTAACATATAGAGGAAACCATGCTCAATGGAACTGCACAAAATCCCAAGATTAGGAGAAACATGAAGGTCAATGAAGCCACCGCGACATATGAAACCCGACCCTGGACACTAATGCACATTCTGTCCCACACCAGGAACCCTGTCCTTCAGTCAACCACCTATGTAGCTTGCCACAGAGTCAGCAGATCATTCTGCCATGCCCCTTGTCCCTAATGCGAACACTAGGTTGGGTTTTCTGGCATACATACCCAGAGCCCTGCTCGCAATTCCTTTCATATGGGGATCGCTGAGCCATACAACAGGACTCCACCTCTCCCCGAGAAGGAAACCATGCTATTTGGAGCTGTGCAAAACCCACAGAACAGGAGAAAGCTCCATGGCCTCAGGAGGCCCCTACACATTCGGCAGCCCTAGTAGACCCAAATTCTAGTCTGCTCTGAGTGAATGCCTGACACTCGCTCTAAGTTCATAGTCTGGGGAGCTTGCCTCAGCATCTGCATATTGTGGATTCATGCCTAGGGCCTAACCATACACTGAGCTTGGGTTTTTAGAATTCCATTCCTTGAGTCCTAGAGTGCCAGCCCTCCAGACTGGGGACTCTGGGGTCACACCACAGGACTCTCCATGCTCTCCAGAGGGAAACTGTGCCCTATGGAGCTGCACAAAACCCCTAGATTGGGGAAAACGTGCACTGCCCACTATGCCATCCCAGTTTCATACACTAGCATAGACACTAATATGCAGTCTAACACAACCTGTGTCCCGTCCTCTGATCAGCCACTAGGACAGCTGGCCCCAGAGCCAGCAGATCGGACCTGTCATGCTGCTAAGCCCTATTCCTAACCCTAGGTTTGGTTTTCAGGCATCCACAACCAGCGCCCTCCTCTCGAATACCTCCATACAGGGGACCGCTGAGTGCCAAAAAGAACTTCTCCTGTCCCCCAGAAGGAAACCGTGCTTTTTGGAGCTATGTAAAACCCTCAGATTTGGAAGAAACCTGTAAAGGCCCTGAGGCCATGCCCACTTTTGCAGGCCGCCCCGGGCACAAACACCCGTTGTCCCTTAGCTTGAGCCCCATTTTCAACAAAGCCCAATGGGTAGCTCACCCCAGAACCAGGATATAAGGACTGATGTGCCACTAGGACATAACCCTTATAATAGCTTGGGTTTTCAGGCATCCATACGTGGAAACCTGGTCTCAAATCCCTCCATATGGAGGACCCTGAGTGATAAAACTGAGTGATAAAACTGGACACCAGCTATCTCCCGGATAGACCAAACTGTTTGAAACTGCGCACAAGCCTGCACAGGAGAAACCTCCAAGGCTGCATGAGGCCACGTCACATGCAGTGGGTGGCATGGACACAAACTCCAGCCTGAGCTTCTTCTGACTGGGCCTGCCATGCCCTGGGCCCTAACCCTAACCCTAACCCTAACCCTAACTTGGGTTTTCAGACTTCTTTCCCCAGAGTCCTGGCCCACAAGCCTTACAGAATGGGGACTCAGGAGCTATAACCACAGGACTTTCCCTGCCCTTCAAAAGGAAGCTGTGCCCTATGGAGCTGCACAAAACACCCTGATTAGGAGAAACATGTACGACCTCTGAGGCCCCTCCCATTTACAGAAGCCAGTCTTGGACACTAATACACATTCTGTCATTCATCCTGAGACTCGACCTCCACTCTGCCACCCATGTAGCTAGCCCAAGAGCCAGAAGATCAGACCTGCCCTGCTCCTAAGCCCTCATTCTCACACTAGTTTGTGTTTCATACATATGTCCCCAGTGGCCTGGTCTCAAATCCCTCCATATGGAATAACCCTGAGCCAGGAAACAGAACCTCTCCTATCCTCCAAAAAGATTTCTAGCTGTTTGGAGTTGTGTAAAAACCTGAAAGTAGGAGACACCAGCATGGCCAAGGCCACGCCCTCCTTCTGAGATAGCACTGGACACAAACTTGCATTGTGACCCTCACCCTGTGCTCCATTTACAACTGAGTCCCCCAGGTAGCTCCCTCCAGAGACAGCTCATTGGGCATGCATGCACGGCACCTAGGACCTAATCCTAACCTTAGGTTGGGTTTTCAGGAATCCATACCAAGAGTCTTGGCTCAAATCTCTCCATGTGAGTGACTCCTGAGCCATAAACCAGGTCACCTCTTGTCCCGCAGAATAAAACCTTACAAATTGGAGGTGCTCAAAATCTCCAGGACTTTAGTAACCTCCAAGGCCATATTAGGCTACCCTCATATTTGGCAAACTCATGGACACAAACTCCAGCATGAGCGAACGCCCAAAACTCGCAAAAAACTCACATCCCAGGGTGCTTGCCTCAACCTCTGCAGATTGGGCAGGCCAGGCCCTAGGCACCAAACTTAACCCTAGCTTGGGTTTTGAGACTTCCATCCCAAGAGTTCTGGTCCACAAGCCCTCCAGATAGAGAGCTCCAGAACCATATCATAGGACTCTGCCTGCCCTCCAGAAGGAAACCATGCTCTACAGAGCTGCACAAAACCCCCAGATTAGGAGAAACCTGCAGGGCCAACGAGGCCACCCCCATTTAAGGAACCTGTCCCTGGATACTAATACACATTCTGTCCCTCATCCTGAGCCATGACCTCCAGTCAGCTACCCATATAGCTGGTCTGTGAGTCAGCAGATCAGACCTGCCCTGCCCCTAGTCCCTAATGCTTACCCTAATTTGGGTTTTCAGGCATCCATATCCAGAGCCCTGCTCATGAATCCCTCCATTTGGGGGACCATGAGACATACAATAGGACTCCACCAGGCCCCCATAATGAAATCTTGCCATTTGGAATTGCCCAAAACCCCCTGAGCAGAAGAAACCTCCATGTACTCAGGAGGCCACCTCCACATATGATGGCCCTAGTGGTCATAAATTCTAGTCTGAGTGAAATCCTGACACTCGCCATAACTTCAGATACTGGGGAGGTCGCCTCAGCATCTGCAGATAGGGCCTGCCATGCCAAAGCCTTAGCCTAGACCCTAACTTGGATTTTCAGACGTCTTTTCCAAGAGTCCTGGCCCAAAAACCTTCCGGGTTGGGGACTCAGGACTCACATCACAGGCTTCTCCCTGTCCTCCAGAAGGAAACCATGCCCTATGAGTTGCACAAAAAAACCCCAGATTAGGGGAAACACGCACTGCCCCAATGCTACCCCACTTTCATACTCAACCCTGAACTTTAATGCACAGTTTGACACAACCTGAGTCCTGTCCTCCAATTAGTCACCATCCCTACTTTCCCCAGAGCGAGCAGATTGGATATGCCATGCCCCTAGGCTCTTATCCTAACCCTAGGTTAGTTTTTCAGGCATCCGTACTGACCCATGCTCTCCTAAAGCCTAATGGAACCTCCTACAAAATGCCCTGAGACATTGGGGGCGAGGTTGGTGGCAATGTTTACAGCAGGTGAAAAAGCCATTTCCCTGGGGATTCTGGAGCCAGAAACCCATAGTGTTGGCAAAAAAACAAGAGTCCATCTTTTTGTATCAGATGTCTCCAGCCTAGGAACTCTGGTAGTGGACTACAGTAGAATGTGGGTGCCTGGTTGCAGTGTTCAACATTCTATTGGGGTCTGCGGTCAAGGATATAACTACTCTGCATGAGATCACCTACCCAAATCCATGCTGGATTACAAACTATACAAATAGTGCTCAGGGATGCCATCTGCTCATCTCCTTTCTGCATGCAAGTCCATATCTGTACACAGGGACATGGATACACCTCTATCCACAGGCCCCCAAGGAAGGGCTGAGTGGATACAGGGCGCCACCTGGCTTCAGACACAAATCTCCACTCTTACCTGTTTGTGACCCTGGATAAGTCATTATGCCTAACAGGGGTGGTCTACACCTTGTCTGTACAATACAGATGATTGGAGCATGGACTTCCACCGCATGTCCACTAGCATATGTGGATAATATGTATGATATTGGAGGAGTGGTGTCCCATGCAGGAAATACCTCCAAGCACATTTTCCTCCTCAATTTATATGAGTCTGCTACTGGTCAGATCCCACCCTACAGTCCCTAATGGTGAATGTGAGTGAGTGAGTGTGTGTGTGTGTGTGTGTGTGTGTGTGTGTGTGTGTGTGTGTGTGTGAGTGCATGCACAGTCGCTCCTGTGGAAACATATCTGTTCATCAGTGCTCATATTCCGGCGTCCGAGAAGGTGACAGCCCCATCTACAGAGGGGTGGGCCATACTTTCCTAAGACTTTAGGCTTTCTAATTTTCAAAGCAAACCCTAAAGAAGGGATTGGAGCTTTGGTGCTTGATGGTCAGAATCGACCCTTACCAATAGAGACTTCATATCTTGTGCTGAGAGCTATTAAATCCTTTCCAATGGGTGTGATGTGGATAAGGGTTCACACAGTGAGTTGCCATGACATGGACTCCCCGTCACACAAGAACTTCATGGAATGCCTCCTGTCTATGATATCAATGCTCTCTCTCACCCTGGAACCATCTCCATATCTGTAACCCCTGCCTTCAACACAACTTTTTCCAGAGCCCTTCAGTGAGTCTTAGGTACATCCAGGGCCCCAACTTTGAGGACACTCACAAAGATCTGGGCTCATGCCTGGTTCAACCTTCTAAAAGTCCGTGATTCTGGGCAAGGCACTAACAATGCAGCAGTGTTCACTTTCTCTCAGTGGTTCCTTGAAATATCATATCCTGTTTGATCATCTTTGTGTAACCCTGTCTCATGGAGTGTGGTCTGGACTTAATAATTCCTTCCATTTCATAGAACATGGCCACATGTTGAGATGGTATGAATCCTGCCAAAACCCCTAACTGAACTCAGGTTGTCAAAGAAGCAGGTCCTGCCTTGGTATTTTCAACAACCCCAAAGTACCGAGGGGCTCTGGCAATAGCCCCGAGCTGAGCACTGCTGGATTCCTGAACATAAAATCTCATCTAAGACTGTGAGACAGTGATTGTTGGTTAAGCCACCGAGTGTTGGGTAATGTTGTCACACAGCACTAGGAGTGGGTTACTGATATTGCCCAACTGCCCCAGGCTGTGACCCTTCTCCCTTAACTCTCTGCTCCCCTCTTCAGCTTCCTCTAATCACTCTGGCCTCCTTTCTAACGCCACTGTGGGAACATCATATTCTTCTTCCAATCCTCTGCAACATGGTACCCTCTGCCTGGCTAAATACACTCAGATTTCGGCAGAGCTGCCTCCTTCTTTTCCTGCCACAGGAATTCTCAATGTCATCTCACAGAGCCTTGTTGGAGCCCTCAACTGGTGGAGCTCAGGACCTAGTTGTAGTCCCTTGCTCTTTTCTTATAGAGCAAATGCTCTTTCCATTCACCTTTCAGTTCATGTTTGTTCATCTGCCCCTATAATCCCTGATCACCTAGTGGGAGGAACTGGTTTCCTGATAAGCACTGGCACCACCTGAGTGCTTAGGGCCCAGTGGCTAAAGGAACAGGAGAAAGGATCCAGCACACCACAGACCAGGTCTATTGTCCAAGCCCAATTGATTTGGATCATGTGTAAGTCCTGTTGTTTTCTTTTACTTCCTACATCACCTTTGTATTCCATGTGGGGCTCAAACTCATGACCCTGAGATCAAGTACCTCATGCCCTACTGACTGAGGAAGCCAGTTGCTTCTTTGGTCATTTTATCTAGGCTCTAGGCTGATAACTATCGAAGTTTGCTTGCTTATTTCAACATGTTGTAGGTATATTATGTTATGCTGAACTACCAAATAACTCCATAAATTATGGTGGCATGTTGCCATAGATTTCCTCACATGACAGTGCTGAGTGGATCTTCAGATTGGAGACTGAGATCCTTCATGTGGTCTTTCAGGAGCCCAGAGTCCCTCCTCCATGGACCTTCTCACTCCCTTGATTGTCCAAACACCTCCTACGCCATCAGTACAAGGGGAATGTCCCTGAATTAAAGTGTTGAAGTGGTGAAGCTTGTAGGAATCAGACAGAAAGAAACAGAGATTTGTGGCAGAGACGTACTTATCACTTGAATGATGGAGTCAAATAATTGGAAAAAGCTCAGCTGTTCAACGGTGGGTCTTTGAGTGCTGTCACAGAGAATGCCCAAGAGGACAGCAGTGACAGTGCCTGTCCACTGTGGGTATATCAGGTAGAAGAAGAGCCCAGCCTGAAAACTCTCACCGCTTCCCCCCACAGCATAACACACACACACATACAAACCCACATACAAGCTCACACACAAACCAGATGGAAAATCATTGGAATTGGGACAAAAGCCATTATAGGTCATTATTTAATGGAGAAGGAACTTGTCCTCATTTTGTTATATTTAAATCATTATTTTGCTACATAAACACAGTCTGGCTTAAAACTAAAGAACTGTTTACTCTATTACTTGAATTGTTAGTAATAAATGAGAAGATTTAAGATGTGATTTTAATATTTTTTTATAGTTTGCCCACTAGAATTATTTAAACATGGCCTATGCAGGAAAATGAAAGAATTTAAAGGTGTCTCATGGACCCAGATTTTCCCCGGTTTTTGCCATTCAAGGTATCCTTATGAAAGGCAACATTACCCCAGATAATGAGAGTAGTTTATTTTGGGGCTTCCCATGATGATAGTTCTTCAGGAATATTTGTTTGTAATAAAATGTTACTTTTATAAAACAATGAAAAAATTATATATCTTTCTTATATTCTATAGCCAGACAGAGAAGGCCATATTGTAAGATTCAAGTCACAAGGCTGGGATAGCTATGTATTTCCCCCTTAGGACCACCTTTGCTGGATCCCATAGGTTTTGCACCAAAGTGTCTTCATTCTCATTGGTTTCCATGAATTATTTAAGTTCTTTTATTTCCTGGTTGATCCAAGCATTCTTAAGCAAGGTGGTCTTTAGCTTCCAGGTGTTTGAATCCCTTCCAAACTTTTCCTTGTGGTTGAGCTCCATTTTCAAAACACTGTAATCTGAGAATATGCAGGGAATAATCTCAATCTTCTGGTATCAGTTGAGCCCTGATTTGTGACCCAGTGTCACAGTGACCAGTGTGTGGTCTGTTCTGGAGAAGGTTCCATGTGCACTTGAGAAGAATTAGTATTTTGTCGTTTGAAGGTGTAATGTTCTGTATATATCTATGAGGTTCATCTGGTCCAATGTGTCATTTAATGTTCTTGTTTCTTTATTGATTTTCTGCTTGGATGATCTATTACTGAGAATGGTGTGTTAAGATCCCCTACTATTAATGTATTCATATCAGTATGACTCTTTATCTTGATTAACAGTTGTCTTATGTTGTTGGCTGCTCCCTTATTGGGGGCATAAATATTTACAATTGTTAGATCTTCTTGGTGGATAGAACCTTTAAGAATGATTTAGTGTCCTTCTGTATCTCTGACTACAGTATTTAGTTTAAAATTTAATTTATCTGATATGAGAATCGCTACCCCAGCCTTCTTTTCAGGCCCATTGGCATGAAATATTCTTCTCCATCCCTTCACTTTCAGTCTGGATGTACCCTTAGGTTCAAAATGGGACTCTTGTAGACAACATATACATGGGTCCTGTCATTTTATCCAATCTGCAACCCTGTGCCATTTTATGGGCACATTTATGCCATTCACGTTGAGAGTGATTATTGAGAGTTACTTTTTTATTGACATCGTGTTACCTGTGAAGTCTTTGTTTCTATAGATGTTTCCATAAATTTCTGTTCAATGATATTCTTGTTTTTTTTTTCCTCTTGTATAGAACTCCCCTTAATATTTCATGTAGTGCCAGATTGGTGGTCACATACTCTTTTGAACCTTGCTGGTCATGGATGCTCTTTATCTCTCCATATATTTTGAATGTCAGTGTTGCTGGATAAATTATTCTTGGCTGCATGTTCTTCTCATTTAGTGCCCTGAATACATCTTCCTAGTCCTTTCTGGCTTGCCAGGTTTCTGTGGACAGGTAGGACGTTATTCAGATGGGCTTTCCTCTGTACATAAGGAAGAACTTCCACCTAGCTGCTTTCAAGAGCTCCTGTCTACAATTATGATTCATCAGTTTCACAAGAAGGGGTTTCGAGGTCTTTCTAGATTCTATGATCTTGGGGGGAGACCTTTCCGCCTCTAGTAAATGAACACTGGTACCATTCTCCAGGCTGGGAAAAATTTCATAGGGAATTTGTTCAACTATATCCCCTAGTCTTCTTTCTTTCTCCTCCCCCTCAGGGATTACAATAATTCTGACATTGAAACATTTTATAGCGTCATTTATTTCCCTAATTCTATTTTCATGTCTTCTAATCTGTTTGTTCCAGGCTTCCTCCTGATCTTTTTGCTCTATCAGTTTGTCCTCTAGATCACTAATTCTACCTTCTGCTTCTACCTTCAATTACCCTAGCTGTTAGAGAATTAAGATTAGATTGGAACTCATTGAGAGCATTGTTAACATCATCCCTGGTGGCTTTCACTTCTGCTCTAACCAATTCCATTTTGTCATCAAAGGCTTTCTCCAACCTAGTCATTGCCTGGATAATTCTTAGCCTGAATTCCCTTTCTCACATACTGTTTATGTCCATATCCAATATCTCTGATGGAGAGGGCATAGTCTCTGAATTTTTTCTCTGTTGGGCATTCCTCCTCCTAGTATTTTGGTGAGAATTGGCTGAAGGGATGTGTAACAGAATGTATAAACCCTGTTGCAGGCAATATGCACTCTGGAACACTTCTTAGCTGTAGGGTGTCCCCAGCAAAAAGAAAGAAATAGCGAGAGAGAGAGAGAGAGAGAGAGGAAAAAAATGAAAAAAAAAAAAAAAAAAAAAAAAAAAAAAAGACCCGGCCTGAAAGGGGCCCAAAGGTAAGATTTATAAAGTATACAAACTAAAATGGACAAACAAACAAACAAACAAACAAAAATAAATGACAAGGAAAAAAAAAAAAAACGCAGCCAAAATGAACCCCATGTATAAGATTTATATACCACCAGAGCAAAAACAAATACACAGAAACAGTAACAGAAGAAAAAGATGGGAGTGTGGTTTTAAATTCTCTTTATCTTAAACAAAGATATCTATCTTAAACAAGATATCTCTTAACAAGAGATATCTTTGTTAAAGGACTCAAATTTCCTGAGATGAAGGGGGATTAAGCTGGTTTATATATAGTAGTAGTATTGATTGGGAAAAGGAGATTACTTTGAAGCATATCTATATGAATATTAAAAAATAAATAAAATTTTAAAAAGAGGAAAGCATAAGAAAAACACAGGTAATGTTTCAAAAAAGTTCAATGTAAGTATTATTATGGAATTTGTTTTACTGAAGCTCTCTTTGTGATGGTATATAGGTTAAAATTATTTAAAACATTGAAAAGAACAGAATAGTGGGAATGAATTAAAAATAAAATTTGTATCTATGAAGTAGTGGTGTTTGCCCTCTTATTTTTGTTTTATTTTTGTTTTTGGTTGGCTTTCTGGGGTAGGGGCCTGCAGCTTGATTTTTCCGGCAGTCTTGCTAGAGTCGAATCCTCCTACCCAGTTTCAAGGGACTGGGCTCTGAGGAAACCGGTTGTTCAGGCTTTTGTTCACTGGAGCTTTTTGCTTTATGTTTTGTTTTGTTTTGTTTTTCTCTCTTTGGCAGATTTTGCCAGTTCTTTGGAGGTTTAGAAGTAAACAAACTGCACCCAGACCTCTGTCTCAAAAAGAAGCCTCAGTCTGTTCCACTCTGGGTGCTCCAGGGCACATAAATTCCACCTCTGTGGCCATAGGGCACATCCCCAGTCATGGTCTCAAGCATCAGAGGAACTCCCACTTTTATCCAAAACCACGGGAAGTACTAGTCCAGAGAGCTGGCTTCCAGTGGCTGCCTCCACCGCTGCTGTCTGGGCAGGCCCAGACCTCCAGAGATGTCCCAAGCAGAGATAGTACACTGAGATTTTCCCTCTTGTCCAAGCTAGAAGTGTTCAGACTCTCCAGGTCCTAGAGAGCACTGGCTAGTGCCTGTGCAGAACTCTCTTAGGGGAGGAGTATTTGTTGCTGGTCCTACTGTTTCCGCGTGAAGAGTGAAAAATTCTATGGTTCTAGAGAGTTCAGGCTGGCATCCACAATAGACTCTCTCACGTGCACCACCACTCAGATGCTCTCATGTACAACAGCAGCTCAGGGAACAAGGCCTGGCTTTTCCGCTACATTCACTCTGGCTCAGCACCAGTGGTGGCCATCCTGGGTCCCTGGGCTTAAGACTCTGTCCCTAACTACCCGATTCCACCAATTTCCCCTTAAGACCTTTTCCTCTTTTTCAGTGCTTTCAACCAGATTCCAACTTAATGCTGGTTCCCAATCACAGGGCACTCTCATATTCGGGTATTACTTTCTAATGGATGACTTCTGGAGGCTCCCTCCCCGTTTTGTTTGTCTCCCAATATCTGTCAGATATTCCCACTCCACTTTACCTGTCCACTGGAATCTTATGCCCCCTTAGAGATCCAGAAGTGTATAATTCTAATCTCAGGCTGATTTCATGGGTGATCAGAGTTATTTGGTAGATAATCAGCTCACTTTAGGGGACCTGTTAGAACAGCACCTCCTACTTCTCCGCCATCTTGTCTCCACCCAATAAGAGAGACAGAATCCTCAAGCACACTCTGCCTTAGGTATGCAGTCCAACGAGGAGATCTATCTCAGTATGCTGATAATCTGACCTGACCAAAACCATGGCTCTTGGGATTCAGCCAAGGAACCACCCAGTAACATGACTATTTTAATGTCTGTGGGCCCTCTTGTTCCACCTCTTGACGTAAGTCACTGGGAAAATGGGGGATTGGTCTGTGCTACAACCCCTAAACATCCTGAGGGCTACAGCACTGTCTAATGGCCCCTATGTTTCACCTAAGGGGAAAAATGGCTCACCAATGAAGAGGAGTGAGACCCACGTGCTATGAACAAATGAGGCCAACCTGCTAGAGAAGCAAACAACTCATTGGGTGCCAGTCCTAGGAGAACTCAGCTACGTTGACATATTCATGGGTTCATACTGAGCCTTTGCCACACCCAAGAGGTGCTGGACCTCCTGTTTTCAAGGTGAACACCATGCCGATAACTGCCCAGTGCAATTTGGCCACGACCTCATTGTGAGTTTGGGAATGTCCCAAAACTTCCTAAGCATCAGTTTTCTCCTCTGATTGGAGGAGAGTTATTTTGAGGACTCAGTCGGGTTTTGAAGGGAAAGTTTAAATGGGTTCCTATGGCTGTGCAATGGTCTGCTAGACAGCCTGTGTTTGTGTTCATTTAACATGGTCCTACTTTTCATGATGAAGCCACTTCCCTATGCCTCACTATCATGATGGTCTTGATCCAGGCTGTTTGGCCATTCAAAAGGAGATCTGAGACTCTATCTGGGGTCTGTGCCTGAGAGAAAGCACAGGAGGGGTCCCAGGGGTAAACAGTGAGCCCAGGTCCACTGAGATATGATTGGCTGGATAGGGTCCTTTTCATTTAGCAAGCATTCAGAAAGCCCCACTCAGCACAGGGTCTCCTCTAGGAGCTGACTGTGAACCCTGCACAGAGCAGACAGCACCCCAAGGCTCCAGACTAGTCAAGGATCAGACAGTGACACTGGACACGATGACAGGTAGCATCCACAGGACATTTCATGTGGTGCTCCCTTGCCTCCTCTATATATGCTTGCATTTTCTCCAGTTATGATGGGGTCGGCAGAGTGCAAGAGCAGAAGCATATGTGAGTGAGCTTTGGCTAATGCGGGAGGACCTCTTCACTCCCACAGGGCAGCCAGGGGACTATGAGTTGGAGGGACTCTTGGGCCCTCATGCCACACATCTGTGATTCCTCCCTAAGGGTAAATGTCTGAGAGTTTCTTCTGGATAAAGGAAAGGGCCCAGGAGAGCTGTGGGTTTGGGCACTGTGGCAGAGCAGATGGGGCTGGGGGACAGCTTTAGCCCCTAAGAGAATAATTCAGAACCCAGCCCACGCCCAGGCTTGACTCTCCTTCAATCCTAAGATCCAGAACAGAAGCTGTGGGGACCATCACACTCAGCAATCTGTTAGAACCTGTATGCTGGGTACTCACAGGGTACTCGGGAGACCCAGTGAGTATGCAGCGACCAAACATTGCACACCCTGTGGGAGATTAGTGTCAGTGGAAGGAAACCTACTCGTGGCACCTAGTGAAAGAGGCAGCAGTTGGGCACATGAGGTAATTCTTGAGGTATTGGGAGGGAACTGGGAATGCCTGGCTAGAGAGAGAGTCCATTTGTTCCCTCTTTGGTTGGATCATCACAGAATGGTGGTGTGAGCAATGAGGTTAATGAAGAGGCCAGACACCACCCCTCGCTGGGCACATGCAGTTGAATTCAAGTAGCAAGTGGGCAAGGAGACAGACTGAGAAGTATGTCTAGCTCCCCTGGGAATCACAGATGTACTCACACCATTGATCAAGGACTCACACTCATAAAGGATTTTTGCCAACCTGTTATCTGAGACCAGGCCTGTTTCAGGCATGACTGTCAGATAACAGTTGGACAAGGACTAGTACTGGTCTCTGACAAGACCTGGAAGCCCAGGGACCCAGGTTCGCACAGGGGTTCCCTGGGATATTGGTTCGGGAGTGTGCCCTGTCCTCTGACTCCTCTGCCCAACTGTCTATCCCCAGGTCCATCTCCTCCATCTTGAACACATGGCTAGAACAATAGCCCGAGGATTTTGTCCAGGCCCCAGAATTTCCCAGCCTGAATATGTTGCTGCTATACCTGGGGCTCAGTATGCCAGGCTCAGTTTTGGAGCACTGTGCCCAGCTTCTGTTCTTTTTTTCTTTTTTTTTTTTTAAGATTTTATTTATTTATTTGACAGAAATCACAAGTAGGCAGAGAGTCAGGCAGAGAGAGAGGAGGAAGCAGGCTCCCCGCTGAGCAGAAAGCCCGATGCGGGGCTCGAACCCAGGACCTGGGATCATGACCTGAGCCGAAGGCAGCGGTTTAACCCACTGAGCCACCCAGGCGCCCCTCAGCTTCTGTTCTTATAGCTGCATCAGCTTGAGTCCACAGAGCCAGAATCTGGCAGTGAGAAGGGTTGGGCTGACTGCTGTGAGCCTGTGGAGGGAACTGGGTGGGCCACACTGTACAAGCCTCCATAGAGTGCCATTGGGCTGAGAGTAGTGAGTAGTCTCAGATCTCTGTCCCCATGGTCTCTAGTCAAGGAGAACTCCCAGGGATTGGTTCTTGGACACAGACAGGATGGAATGGTGGAAAATTTTCCTTTATTAGAAGGTACATGGGAAGTCAATCATGCTGATGATACTGTCTCTTCATGGAGCCATGAAACTAGGCCCAGAGCAGGATCCTGAACCACCTCAGGAATTCGGCCCAGCTCCCAATGTGGCACCCACTGTATCATCAGAGAGAAAGCTGGTCCACCCCATCCGTGGTGCTGGAGCTCACCCCTCAGAAAGAACAGTGGCACCACCTTCCCTGTTCCAGGTTGTAGTCAGGGCTCTAATTCACTCTCCTGAGATGTCAGCCCCTTTACCAGACCCGGAGGTCCAGAGGGGTCCTGCCCCTATTCCTGGGGTTCCTGAAGTGCTCAATCCCGCAGCAGTCTCAGTGGAATAACTAGCCTCAACCCCCAAGCAGCAGCTCATACTGGCTGGAACCCCACGGATCTATTCCCCTCCCTGTATTTGCTCTCCATGTAATTTTTCTGTTTTGTATACACCTGCATAATGGCTTAATAGATTTCTTATATTAAATGAAGTTGAATTTGAGTTTACATAGAAGTTTATTCTGATCCTTTTCAATCGTATATCAAGGTGCCTTTAAGTACATTAAGAGTGTTGCACAACCATTGACTTGTAGAACATTTCCATCACAGAGAAACCTGGACTACTTATTACTCACTGCTCATTCCCCTGCCTTAGTCCCTGCAACCACTGTTCTTCACTCTGTCTCTGGGATTTTACTTCCTCTGGGATTTTCATGTGCCTGGAATCCTACAATATGGCCTTCTCTGTCTGGCTAAAGAACATAAGAAAGATACATATTTTGTTCAATGTTTTATAAAAATAACATTTTGTTACAAAAGAATGTTCCTGAAAGAACAATCATCATGGGAAGCCCCAAGATAAACTACTTTCATTATCTGGGTTAGTGTTCCCTTTCATAAGGACACCTTAAATGGAGAAACTGGGGGAATGTCTGGGTCCATGTGACAACTTTAAATGCTTTCATTTTCCTGCATAGGCCACATTTAAACTATTATAGTGTGCTTTTTATAAAAAGATATTAAAATCACAATTAAATCTTCCCATTTATTACTCACAAATGAGTAACAGAGTAAATTTTTATTTAGGCTTTAGCCAGACTGTGTTTATGTAGTAAAATAATGTTTTAAATATGAAGGAAAAAAGAAGCATTTCTTCTCCAAGAAATGATGGCCCATAATGGATGGTGTCCCAATTCCATGATTTTCCCTCTGGGGTGTGTGTGTGTGTGTGTGTGTGTGTGTGTGTGTGTGTGTGTAACACTGCAGGAGGCAGGGAGAGTTTTTGACTGGGCTCTTGTTCTACCTAATGTTCCCACAGTGGACAGGCACTGTTGATGTGGTCCCCTTGGGCATTCTCAGTGACAGCCCTCAAAGCCCCATCGTTGAACAACTGATCCATTTCCAATTATTTCACTCTCATGGTTCATGTGATAAATATATCTGTGCCACAAATCTCTGTTTCTTTCTGTCTGATTCCTTGAAGCTTCACCCCTTGAAGGCCTTTAGTTCAGGGAGGTTCCCCTGTTACTGATGGCATTGGAGGTGCATGACAACCCAGGGAGTGAGAAGACTCATGTTGGAGGGACTCTGGACTCCTGCAAGACCACATGAAGGAGCTCAGTCTCCAATTTGAAGATACACTCAGCACTGTCACATGGGGAAATCTATGGTGACATGCTACCATAATTTGGGGAGTAATTTGGTAATTCATCATAACATAATATACCTACAAAATGTTGAAATCAGCAAGTAAATTTCGAGAGTTATCAGCCTAGAAATTAGAGAAAATGACCAAAGGAGCACCTGGCTTCCTCAGTCAGTAGGGAATGGGATACTTGATCTCAGGGTCATGAGTTTGAGTCCCACGTGGAACACAGCGTTGATGTAGGAAACACGAGAAAACAGCAGGATTTACACATGACCAAATCAATTGGGCTTGAACAAAAGTTCTGGTCGGTGGTGGGCTGGATCCTCTCTCCTGTTCTTCAGCCACTGGGCCCTGAGCACTAAGGTGGTACCCGTGTTTATCAGGCAACCAGTTTCTCCCTTGAGGAGCTCTGGGTATAGAGGGGCAGATGGACAAATGTGAACTGAAAAATTGAATGGAAAGAGCACTTTCTCCATAAGAAAAAAGCAAGGGACTACAACTGGGTTCTGAGCTTCAACAGGTGAGGGGGCCAACAAGGACATCTGAGATGATATTGACATTTACTGTGGAAGGAAAAGAAAGAGACAGCCCTGCACAAGTCTGAGTGTATTTAGCCCGACAAAGGGTCCCATGGTGCAGAGGATTGGAAGCAGAAAATGATGTTCCCAGAGTGAGGGTTAGAAAGGAGGCCATGGTGAATGGGGGAAGCTGAAGTGAGGAGCAGAGAGGAAAGGGAGGAGGACCATGGCCTGGGGCAGGTGGACAGTATCAGTACCCTGCTCCTAGTGCTGTGTGACCTTATTACCCCACACTTGGTGGCTTAAACAAGAAATACTGTATCACAGATTCACAGGAGACTATAAGTACAGGAGTCTAGCAGTGTACAACTAGGGGGTCCTGCCAGACCCCCTCAGTACTTTGGTACTATTTCCAACACCAAGGCTGGGCCTGCTTCACAGAGAACCTGAGCTCATTTAGGGGTGTTGGCAGGATTCAGTCTGTCTCAAAAGGCCTGAGTTCTTCTGTCTGTTGTTGGCTCTCTTTTCTAGGGCACATGCTCATGTGTGTGTCAGGGTTCAACATAGGGGCTTGTATTCCAAGATGAGGATCTGAGAGAGAACACAGGTCAGAGGCAGCATGAGGATGGCCAATGAGATTCTAGAATTAATCTCAGATGGAGCTTTTTCATCATGTGCCCATGTTCTGTGGAATGGATGGAATCTCTAAGTCCAGACCACATTCCAAGAGACAGGGTTACAAAGATGTTTACACCGGATATGTGTTTTCATGGAACCATTGAGAGAAGGTGAAGACCCCTGCAGGGTTAGTGCCTTGCCAAGAATCACAGATGGTAAGAAAGCTGAAACAGACATGAACCCAGCTCTTTGTGAGTGTCCTCAAATTTGGGGCCCTGGATGCATTGATCTAATCACTTGAGGGCTCTGGAAAACGTTGTGTGGAAGGCAGGGGCTAGAGATATGGAGAGGGTTTCAGGTTGAGGGTGAGCATTGATATCGAAGACAGGAGGCATTACAGCAAGATCTTGACTGAGGGGGAGCCCAGGTCATGGCAACCCACTGAGTGGACCCCTATCCACATGACACTCATTGGAAATGAGGTAATAGCTCTCAGCACAGGTTATGCAGTCTCTAGTGGTAAGGGTGGATTCTGACCATCAAGGCTAAGGCTCTAATCCCTTTTTTAGTGTTTTCTTTGCAAAGTAGAAAGCCTAAGTTCGTGGGAAACTATGGCCCGTCTCTCCGTAGATGGGACTGTCACCTTCTGGGACTCCAGAATTTGAGCACTAATGAACAGATGAGTGTCCACAAGAACGATTGTGCATACACACACACACCCCATCAGGGAATGTAGGGTGGGATCTAATGAGTAGCAGAGGCAGACAAAGTGATAAGAGGAGGGAAATGTGCTTGGAGTAATCTCCTACATGTGACACCACTCTTACAATATCATAGACAATATTCCACATATGCCTATGGACATCTGGATGAAGTCCATGCTAGAATCATCTTTATTGTACAGATGAGATGCAGACCACCCTTGACAGGGATAATATCTTATCCAGGGACAAAAACAGATAAGAGTGGAGAGTTGTGTCTGAAGCCACGTGCGGCCCTGGCTGCACTCATCCTTTCCCTGGGGGTCGGTGGAGAGGGGTGTGTTTTTGTCCTGACTTACGGATGTGGCTTTATATGCAGAAATGAGATGAGCAGACAGCAGCCTTGAGCACTGTTTGTGTAGGTGATAATCCAGGGTGGACTTGAGTACGTGATCTCAGCCAGTGAAGTCACTTCCTTGACCACAGACCCCAACAGAATTTGGAACCCCTCAACCAGGCGCCCACATTCTAGTGTAGTTCAGCACCAGAGTTACATGGCTGGAGACATCTGATACAGAAAGATGATCTCTTGCTGCTTGCCTACTTCCTGGGGCTCTGGCTTCCAAAAACCCCAGGGAATGGCTTTTTCAAATACTGCAGACATTTGCCCAAACCTCATTCCTAGTGCCTCAGGGCATTTGGTAGGAGTGCCATAAAGTGATTTGAGAGCAGGGTTCTGGATAAGGGTGCCTGAAAACAAACATAGGGTTAGGATTAGGGTTTCAGGGCTTGGCAGGTATGATCTGCTGTCTCCTAGGCCAGCTGTCCCAATGGCTGATTGGAGGACAGGACTCAGGTTGTGTCAGTCTGAGCATTACTGTCCACAGTGGTGTAGAAAGTGGGAAGGCTTCTGGGTCATACACTTTCCCCCTAATCCAGGGTATTGTGTAGTTCCATAGGGCATGGTTTCCTTCTGGAGAGCAGGGAGAGTCCTGCTGTGTGCCTCCAGAGTCCCCAAACTGCAGGGCTTATGTTCCAAGATCTGGGGACAGAAGTCTGAAAACCCAAGCTAATTTTATGGTTAGCTTCTAAGGCATGGATCACCTATCTGCAGATGCTGACAGGAGGTACCCAAATTCTGTAGTTAGGGCGAGGGTCAGGCATTTGCTCAGACTAGAATTTGTGACCATTAAGGCTGCTGTGTGTTGTATGCTGTATGCTGTATGCTGTATGTTGATGTGGGTTCCTGAGAACATGGAGGTTTCTCCTGCTCTGGGGGTTTTGCACGGTTCCAAAGAGCAAGGTTTCATTCCTGGGGAGAGGTGGAGTCTTGCTGTGTGACTCTAGGGTCCTCCATATGGAGGGATTCAAGAGCATGGCTCTGGGTATGAATGCTTGAAAACTCAACCTAGGGTTACGGTTAGGGCCTAGGGGAATGGCAGGTCTGATATGCTGACTCTGGCACCAGCTACATGGGTGACTGACTGCAAGTCAGACCTCAGGCTGAGGGACTGAATGTATATTACTGTCCAGGGTAGGCTTCCACAATGAGGGGTTGCGGCTTCAGGCCCGTGCCGCTTTCTCCTAATGTGTGGGTTTCGTGCAGCTCCACAGGGCACCTTTTTGTCCTGGAGAGCAGGCAGAGTCCAGTGTTCCCTACCTGGAGGGCTTGTGACCCAGGACTTTGACGACAGAAGTCTGAATACCAAAGCTAGGGTTAGGATTTAGGCCTAGGGATCCACAGGCTAAATCGGTGGACATTGAGGCGAGCTCCCCAATATCTCAGGTTAAGGGGAGTGTCAGGAGTTTGCTCACTGGAGTTTGTGTCAATGATAACTGCCTTACGTGGGAGTGGCCTTATGGGACCATGGAGTTTTCTCCTGCTCTGGGGCTCTTGCGTAGATCCAATTAGCTTGTTCTATTCTGGGGGATAGTTGGTGTCCTGTTTTATTGCTCAGGGATCCCCCGTATTGACAGATTTGAGAGCAGGGCGCCAGGTATGGTTGCCTGAAAACTCACACTAGGGTGAGGATTAGGTCCTTGTGGCATGGAAGACCTTATATCCTGGCTTTGGAGGAAGCTACCCATGGAGCTGTGTTGAAAATGGGGATCAGACTAAGGGTCACAATAGGTGATTATGGCCAGGGCAGTCTGCAAAAGTGGGCGTGGCCTCAGGGTAACACTGGATTCTTCCAACTCTGAGAGGTTTACAAATCTCCAAAAACCAAGGTTTCTTCTGGGGGGCAGAAGGAGTTCTGTTTTGTGGCTCAGGGGTCCCCATGTGGAGGGATTCGAGAGAAGGGTTCTGGGTATTGATGCCTGCTAATCCAAGCTAAGTTTAGCATAGGGGCCTAGGGGCATGGCAGTTCCATTCTGCTGGCTCTGGTGCCAGCTGTCCCGGCGGTTGATTGGAGAACAGAACTCAGGTTGTGTCAGACTGCACTTTAGTTTCCAGGGTGACGTACGAAAGTTGGGTGGTATTGGGGGCCATGCACATTTATCCTAATCTAGGGTGTTTGAGCAGCTCCCTAGGGCACGGTTTCCTTCTGGAGTGCAGTGATAATCCTCTGGTGTGGCTCCGGAGACCCCAGTGTGGAGGGCTTGTGTTTCTATTCTCTGGGGACAGTGGTCTGAAAACCCATGCTAAGTTTATGATGATGGTCTAGGGAATTGATCATTGATCTGCAGATGCTGATGCTAGGTCCCTGGATTCTGAAGTTAGGGAGAGTGTTAGGCATTCGCTCAGACTAGAATTTGTGTCCACTAAGGTTGTCCTATGTGTGGGTGGCCTTCTTGGGCCATAGGAGTTACCCTTGCACTGGGAGTTTTGAGCAGCTCCAAATAGTATGGTTCTATTCTGGGGAACAGTTTGAGTCCTGTTGTATGGCTCAGGGGTCCAACATATGGAGGGATTTGAGAGCAGTTCTCTAAGAATGGATGTCTGAAAAACCAACCTATGGTAAGGATTAGGGACTAGGGGCATATCAGGTCCGATCTGCTGACTCTGAGGCTGACGGAGTGGGAGATGACTAGAAGTCAGGACTCAGGTTGAGGGGCAGAATGTGTATTAGTGTCCAGGGACAGGTTTAGTAAGTGGGGGTGGCCTTGATGGCCATGCAGGTATCTCCTAATCTCGGGGTTTTGTGCAGCTCCATAGAACACAGTTTCCTTCTGGAGGGCAGGCAGAGTCCTATGGTGTGGCTCTGAAGTTCTCTATCTGGAGGTCCTCTGGCCCAGGACTCTTGGGACAGAAGTCTAAAAACCAAAGCTAGGATTAGGGTTCGGGCCTATGGCATGGCTGGCCCAATGTGAATACGCTGAGGCAAGCTCCCAGGGATGTGAATTTAGGATGAGTGTCAGGCATTCCCTCAGGATGGAGTTTGTGTCCATGAGTTCTGCCAAATATGGGGGTAGCATCAAGTGGCTACAGAGGTCACTACAGCCCTGGCGATTTCGCACAGCTCCAATCAGCAAGGTTTTATTCTGCAGGATTCTAGAATTCCTTTTTATGTCTCTGGGGTCCCCCATATGGAGGAATTTGAGGCAAAACTCTAGGTATGGATTCCTGAAAACTGAACCTTGGGTTATGAAAAGGGCCGAAGCATACATCATGCCCAATCAGTTGACTCTGGGGTGAGCGACCTGGGGAGTTGAGTTATAAACGCAGCTCAGGCTGAGGGTCATAATGCGGGTTTATGTCCAGTGAGTCCTCTGAAAGTGGGGTTGTCCAGGACCATGCGTGTGTATCCTGCTCTGAGGATTTTACACAGCTCCAAATAGCAAGGATTCCCTTTGGAGGGCAGGAGGAGTTCTGTTTCCTGGCCCAGGAATCTCCCATATGGAAAGGTTTGAAACCAGGCCACTGGGGACAGATGTCTGGAAACACATGCTAGGGTTAGAATTAGGGCCTACGGGCATATCAGGTTTGATCTGCTGTCGCTTGGGCTAGGTTAGTGGGTGACAGATTGGAGGTCTGGGCCAAAGAGGAGTGACAGAATGTATATTAGTGTTGAGAGCCAGCTTCCATCCATGGGGGTGGTTTCAGTGGCCGTGCATATTTCTCCTCCTCTGGGGGCTTTGTGCAGCTCAGTAAGGATGGTTTCCTTCTGGAGGCAGGGAGAGCCCTGTGGTGTGGCTACTAAATCCCCGATCTGGAAGACATGTGGACCAGGACTCTGGGGAAAGAAGTATGAAAAAACAAGGTAAGGTTTGCCTTAGGGCCTAGGGAATAGCAGGCCCGATCTACAGATGTTGAGGGGAGCTCCATAGGATATGAAGTGAAGGCAATTGTTAGGCATTCATTCAGACTAGAATTTGTGACCTCTGGGGCTGCCAAATTTTGAGATGGCCTCCTGAGGACATGGAGGTTTCTCCCACTCTGGTGGGTTTTGCGCAGTTACAAATAAAAAGGTTTCTTTCGCGGGGCAGGAGGAGTTGTGTTTTGTGGCTCAGGGGTCCCCCATATGGAGGGATTCAAGAAAGAGGCTCTGGTTATGGATGCCTGAATACCCAACATAGGGTTAGGATTAGGGCCTTGGGGCATGGAAGGTCGGATCTGCTGGCTCTGGGGCCAGCTATCCTGGTGGTTGTTTGGAGGACGGGACTCCAGTTGTGTCAGACTGCACATTAGTGTCCAGGGTGGTGTAACAAAGTGAGGTGGCATAAGGAACCATGCAAGTTTCCCCCACTCTAGGGGTTTTGTGAAACTCCCTAGGGCACAGTTTCATTCTGGAGGGATGGGAGAGTCCTGTGATGTGGCTCTGGAGACTCCAATGTGGAGGGCTTGTGTTCTAAGACTCTGGGGGTGGACGTCTTCAAACCCAAGCTAGGTTTAGGGTTAGTGTCTAGGGCATGGATCACCTATCTGCAGATGCTGAAGCAAGGTCACTCAGTCTACAATTTGTGTCCTAGGGCCGCCGAATGTGTTGGGGGGGGGCCTCCTGGCGCCATGGAGGTTTTTCCTGCTCTGGGGGTTTTATGCAGCTCCACATACTGTAGCTTCATGCTCAGGGAGAGGTGGAGTCCTGTTGTATGGCTCAGGGGTGCCTATATGGAGGGATTTGAGAGCAGATCTCTGGGTATGGATGCCTGAAAACTCAACCTAAGGCAATGGTTAGGGCCTAGGAGCATAAAAGGTCTGAACTGATGACTCTGACACCAGGTACGTATGTGGCTGACTGGAAGTCAGTACTCATGTTGAGGGACAGAATGTGTATAAGTGTCCAGGGCCGGCTTCCATCAATGGGGGGGGGGGGGGGCTTCGGGGTTTCTTGCAGCTTTCTCATAATATGGGGTATTGTGCAACTCCATAGGGCATGGTGTCCTTCTGGAGAGCAGGGAGAGTCCTATGGTGTGGCTCCTGAGTCCCCAATCTGGAAGGCTTGTGGGCCAGAACTCTACAGAAAGAAGTCTGAAAACCCAAGCTAAGGTTTGGGTTAGGGCCTAGGGCATGACAGGCCCGATCTGCAGATGCTGAGACAAGCTCCCCAGTATCTAAAGTTAGAGCAGATGTTAAGCCCTCACTGAGACTAGAATTTGTGACAACTGGGGCTGCTGTATGTTGAGGTGGCCTCCTGAGGACATGGAGGTTTCTCCTGCTCTGGGGTTTTGGGCAGTTCTATATAGCAAGGTTTCACTGGGGGACAGGTAGAGGCCTGTTGTATGGCTCAGGGTTCCCCCATGTGGAGGGATTTGAGAGCAGGTCTCTGGGTATGGATGCCTGAAAACTCAATCTAGGGTTAGGATCACGGCCTTGAGGCATGGCAGCTCTGAACTGCTGGCTCTGGGGCCAGCAGTTGTCCCGATGTCTGATTGAAGGATGTGACTCAGGTTGTGTTGGACTGCACATCAGTGTCCAGGGTGGCGTGCAAAAGTGGGGTATCATTGAGTCCATGCATGCTTGCCCTAATCAAGGGGTTTTCTGCAGCTCCATAGG
Source organism: Lutra lutra (assembly GCF_902655055.1). Classification (NCBI taxonomy): domain Eukaryota; kingdom Metazoa; phylum Chordata; class Mammalia; order Carnivora; family Mustelidae; genus Lutra; species Lutra lutra. The sequence goes on along the minus strand of NW_025923848.1, from coordinate 703,123 downwards.
CCACAGATTCATTCTGGAGAGCAGGAAAAGTCTTATGGTGTGGCTCCGATATCCCCAGTCTGGAGGGCTTCTGTTCCAGGACTCTGGGCATGGAAGCCTGAAAACCCAGGCTAGGTTTATGGTTACAGCCTAGGGCATGGGTCCCCAATCTGCAGAGGCTGAGTCTGTGTCCCCGGATTCTGAAGGTAGGGAGAGTCAGGCATTTGCTCAGACTAGAATTTGTGTACTATGGATGCTGAACGTGTTGGGGGCCTCCTGGGGCCATGGAGGTTTCTCTTGTCGGGGGGAATCTGCGCACCTCCAAATAGTATGGTATCAATCTTGGGGAAGGTTGGAGTCTGGCTGTATGTCTCTAGGGTTCCTGATATGGAGGGTTTTGAGACAGTGCTCTGGATATGGATGCCTGAAAACTCATCCTAGGGTTAAACTTAGGGCCTAGGGGCATGGCAGGTCCGATCTGCTGACTCAGTCACCAGCTACATGGTGGCTGACTAGAGGTCAGTGCTTTGGTCAGGCTGGAGTGTGTGTCCATGAGATCCGTCGAATCTGGGAGTGGCCTCATGGGGATATGGAGTTTTCTCCTGCTCTAGGATGTTTGCCTATTTAAAAAATACCTTGTTCTATTCTGGGGAATATGTCCTGTCCTGTTGTATGGCTCAAGGGTCCCCAAAATGGAGGGATTCTAGAGCAGGGCTACAGGTATGGATGCCTGAAAACCCAAACTAGGGTTAGGATTAGGTCCTAGCTGCATCACAGGCCTTTGATCCTGGCGCTTGTTGAAGGTAGCATGGGTCTGTGTTCAAAATGGGGCTCAGAATAAGGGTCACAATGGGTGTTTGTGTCCCGGGTGGCCAGCATTAAAGGGTGTAGCCTCAGGGGCAATGCAGGTTTCATCTAGCTCTGGGGGATGTCCATAACTCCAGAAAGCTTCTGGGGAGCAAGAGGAGTTCTTTGTGGCTAAGGGGTCCCCCATGTGGAGGGATATGAGAGGAGGGCTCTGGAGATCGATGCCTGAAAATCCAACCTATTATTACAATCAGTGTCTAGGGGAATGGCCAGTCTGATCTGGTGACTCTGGTGCCAGCCACGTGGGTGGCTGATAGAAGGTTGGGGCTGAGGTGGAGGGACATAATGTGTTTTGTTGTCCAGGGCCAGCTTCTGAAAAGGAGGGTGGCTTTGGGGTTTCGTGCTGCTTTCTCCTAATCTGTGGTTTGCTTGCAGCTCCATAGGGCACATTTTCCTTCTGGAGGGCAGGAAGAGTCCTGTGCTGTGGCTCCAGAGGACCCACAAGAGGGCTTGTGGACCAAGACTCTCTGGACGGAGGCTTGAGAACCCAGCTAGGACTAGCCTAGCGCATGGCAGGCCCAACATACAGAAGCTGAGGCAAACTCCAGGGAATCTGAGGTTAAGGCATATGTCAGGATGTTGCTCAGGCTGGAGTTTGTGTGGAGAGATCTGCCAACTGTAGATTTGGCCTCATGGGGACAATGATTTTTCTCCCGCTCAGGGGTTTTTCTGCAGTTCCAAATAGCTTGGTCTCTTCTGCAGGGTAAGTTCTGTTTTTTTATGAATCAGGGTTCCCCCCTATGGAGGGATTCAAGAGCAGGGTTCCTGGCATGGGTGCATGAAAACCCAGCCTAGATTTTGGATTTAGTCCTAGCGGCATGGCAGATCTTAGATCCTGGCTCTGGGGCTAGGTACCCATGCAGCATTGTACAAAATGCGGCTCAGGCTAAGGGTCACAATTGGTATTTGTGTCCAGGATGGCCAGCAAAATTGTGCGTGGCCTCAGGGGCAATGCAGGACTCTGCCATCTCTGACGGTTGTACATAGCTCCAAAACAAAGATTTCCTTCCTGGTGGGCAGGAGGGGTTCTGATTTGTGGTTATGAGGTCCCCCATGTGGAGGGATTCGAGAGAAAGGCCCTGGGTACGGATCCCTGATAATCCAAGCTAAGTTTAGCATAAGGGCCTAGGGGCATGGCAGGTCCGATCTCCTGGATCTGGGCCCAGCTGTCTCAGAGGCTGCTTGGAGGACGGGACTCAGGTGTGTCAGACTGCACCTTAGTCTCCAGGGCGGCATACGCAAGTGGGTGGCATTGGGGGCGGTGCTTCTTTGCCCTAATCTTGGGGTTTTGTGCCGCTCCAATGGGCATGGTTTCAATCTGAAGGGCAGGAAGGTCCTGCTGTGTCTACAGATTCCCTAATCTGGAGGTCTTGAGTTCCAGGACTCTGGGGAAAGAAGTCTGAACCCCAAGCTAGGTTGATGGTTAGTGTCCAGGGCATGGATTACCAGTCTGCAGATACTGAGGCGAGGTCCCAGATTCTGAAGTTAGGTAGAGTCTCAGGTATTCGCTCAGACTAGAGTTTGTGTCCTCGAGGGACGTCATATGTGTGGGTGCCCTCCTGGGGCCATGCAATTTGCTCCTGCTCTGGGGGTTTTTCTATGCTCCAAATAGTATGGTTTCCTTCTGGAGGAAAGGTGGAGTCCTGTGTATGGCTCTAGGGTCCCCCATATTGAGGGATCCGATAGTAGGGCACTGGGTATGTATGCCCAAAACTTAACCTAGGGTTAGTGGTAAGGCCTAAGGCCATGGACAGCCCAAAATAGTACCACTGGCACCAGCTACTTGGTGGCTGACTGGAGATCAGTGGTCTGGGTGAGGGCAGAATGTGTACTAGTGTCCAAGGCCAGCTTCCGTCAACGGGGTGGCTTTGGGGTTTCGTTCAACTTTCTCTTCATATGCGGGTTGCATGCAGCTCAAGGTACATTTTCCTGCTGGAGGGCAGGGCCAGTCCTGTGGTGTTGCTCAGTGTTCCCTATCTGGAGGGCTTGTGGAGCAGGACTTTGAGCATGAAAGTCTGAGAGCCCAAGCTAAGGCTAGGGTTAGGGCCTAGGGAATGGCAGACCCAATCTACAGATGCTGAGTTGAGCTCCCTGGGATCAAGGTGAAGGCTAGTGTCAGGATGTCGCACAGGCTGCAGTTTGTGTCCATGAGTTCCACGGTACTCAAAGGTGGCCTCATGGTGGCATGGAGTTCCTCCCACTCTGGGGATTTTGCAGTTCCAAATAGCTTGGTTTATTTCGGTCTGTAGGCGGTGTCCTATTTTATGGCTCAGGGGTCCCCCATATCGAGGGATTCGAGAACAGCCATCCGGGTAGTGATGCCTGAAAACCCAACTGAGGGTTTTGATTTGGTCCTCGTGGCATGGCAGGCCTTCTAGCCTGGCTCTGGGCCGAGGTAACCTTGGGGCTATGTTCAAAAAGCGCTCAGGCTAAGGGTCACAATGGGTGATTGTGGCCATGGCCGCCTGCAAATGTGGGCCTGGCTTCAGGGGCAAAGCAGATTTCTTCCATCTCTGATGGTTTTCCATAGCTCCAACAACTAAGCTTTCCTTCCTGGGGGTCAGGAATTTTGTTTTATCATTCAAAGGTCACCCATGTGGAGGGATCCCAGAGAAGGGCTCTGTGTATGGATGCCTGAAAACCCAATCTAGGGTTAGGATTTCAGCTTAGGTGCATGGCAGATGTGATCAGCTGACTCTGGGTCTAGCTGCCTTGATAGGTGATTGGTGGTCAGGACTTAGGTTGTGTCCGCCTGCACATTAGTCTCCAGTGTGTCATTCGTAAGTTGAGTGGCACTGGGGACCCTTCATGTTTCCCCTAATCTAGGTTTTTTGTGAGGCTCAAAAGGGCACGGTTTCAATCTGGAGGGCAGGGATCATCCTGTGCTGTGGCTCCTGAGTCCGCAAATTGGAGGGCTTGTGTTCCCAGACACTGGACACCGATATCTGAAAACCCAAGCTATGTTTTTGTTTTTGGTCGAGGGCATGGATCTCTGATCTGCAGAAGCTGAGGCAAGGTCACCGGATTCTAAATTGAGGGAGTGTCACGCATTCACCCTCACTAGTATTGGTGTCCTAGGGCCGCCGAATGTGTTGCAGTCCTGGACACAAACTCCCATTGTGATCCTCAGCCTGAGACAAATTTTGACACACCATTCAGGGTACCTAGGCCCAGAGCCAGTTCATTAGTCCTGCCATGTCACTAGAACCTAATCCGAAACCTTGGTTGGGTTTTGAGGCATCAATCCTGGATCCCTACACTCAAATCACTCCATATGGATTTGAGCTATAAAAGAGGACACCACCTATCTCCCAGAATAGACTAAGCTATTTGGAGCTGTGCACAAACCCCAGAGCGAGAGAAAACTCCATGTCCTCAGGAGGCCACCTCAATATATGGCTGCTCTAGTGGTCACAAATTGTAGTTTGAATGAAAGCCTGACACTTGCCTTAAACTCTGATACTGGGAAGCAAGCTTTAGCATCTGTAGATCAGGCCTGCCATGCCTTAGGCCCTAACCCTAGCCCTAGGTTGGGTTCTCACACATCCATACCAAGAGCCCCGCTCTCGAATCCCTCCATATGGGGGACCCTAGGTCAAAAAACAGGACCTCACCTGTCCCCCAGAATGAGAACTTCCTATTTGGAACTGTGCAAAACCACCAGAGTGGGAGAAACCTCTCTGGGCTCAGGAGGCCACCTCAACAACAGTTGCCCTAGTGGACACCAGTTATAGTCTGAATGAAATTCTGACACTCTCTTAACTTCAGATCCCCAGAAGCAAGCTTTAGCATCTGTAGTTCAGGCCTGCATGCCCTAGGCCCTAATCCTAACCCTAGTTGGAGTTTTCAGACTTCTGTCAGCAGAGTTCTTCCCCACAATCCCTCCAGCTTGGTTATTCCATAGCCACACCACAGGACTGTGCCAGCCTCCAGAAGGAAGCTGGGATCTTTAGAACTTCAAGTAACCTCAAGAATGGAGAAATCTACAAGTCCCCTGAGGACACCACAATTTTGTAGGAAGCCTAGGACATAAATGCACAGTCTGAAACACCATGAACAACAACCTCCCATCAGACACCCAGGTAGATGGACCCAGGGAGAGAAGATTGAACCTGACATGCTCCTAGGCTCTCATGCGTACCCTAGTTTAGGTTTTCAGGTATCTGCCCCCAGAGTTCTGGACATGAATACCAACGTTTGGAGTACCTATGAGCCAGAAAACCCAACACCTCCTAGCCCCAAAGGAAACATTGCTATTTGGAGCTTTGTCAAACTGTCAGTGTAGTAGAATCCTACATGGGTGCTGAGGCCACTGCCACATTCTAAGTTCACCCTGGACACAAAGCCACATTGTGACCCTCAGCGTGAGACACCTTTCCAAATCAACCCCCTGGATAGCTCACCCCATAGACAGCAGATAAGACCTGACATGTGCATGCCAAGTTCATGGTGCCATGCTCCCAAGCCAAAATCCTAACGCTCAGTGGGGTTTTCCAGGAGCCCGGACACAGAGCCCTTCTCTAGAATCCCTCTTTCGGGGACCCATGAGACGGAAAACAGGGCTCTTCCCTTCCCCCAGAATGACAACAAACTATTGGGAGTCTGGCAGAATCCCCAGAGAGGGAGAATCTTCCATGCCCTACGAGGCCACCCCTCTATTTTGCAGCAATTCTATACACAAAATCCAGAGACAGACACCTCAGCTACCGCCTCCCACTCACCCTAATCTCAGATCCCGAGGAGCTCCCCTCAGAGGATACAGATTGGGCCTGCCATCACCAGGGCCCTAACCCTAACCCAACTTTTGTTTGCAGACTTCTGTCCCCAAAGCCCTGGCCGACACACCTTCCAGGAAGGGGTCTCCACACCCACACCAAAGGACTGTGCCTAACATCCCAAATGAAACTCTGCTCATCACAGTTGCCCAAACTCTCCTGATTGGGAGAAACCTGCAAAGCCCCTGAGCCGACCCCAATCTCGTAGGTCGCTCTGGACCAAAATCCAGACACAACCTGAGCCCTGATCTTCAGGCAGACACCCAGGTATATGGGCCCAGAGAGAGAAGATTGAAATTGACATGGCCTAGGACTTCATCAGAATCCTAGCTTAGGTTTTCAGTCATCTGTCCCCAGTGGCCTGTTCTTGAACACCAACAGACTGTCCAACTTGTGGTCCCTGAGCCACAAAACACGACAACTCCTCTTCCCAGAAGGAAACCTTGCTCTTGGGAACTGTGTCCAACCCTCAGCATAGGAGAATCCTGCATGGTCCCTGAGCCACCGCCACATTCCAAGGTCTCCTGTGACACCAAGCAGCATTGTGACCCATCAGCTGGAGACTCCATGTCAACTCAGCCTCTTGGTACTTCGCCACAGAGGCACCAGATCAAACCTGCCATGTTCCTCGGCTACAATGGTAACCTGCGGTGGGCTTTCCAGGCACCCATGTGGAGAGCTCTGCTATCCAATCTTTCCATATGGGTTAACAGGGAGCCATCAAACAGGACTGCCCCTGTCCTGCATATGGAAACCTGTTTGGAGGAACTCACGAACCCCAGCATGGGAAAATATGTATGGTCTCCTGATGACACACCTCCATGAGTCGGGCATCATGGACACAAACACCAGTGTGAGTGGGCATCTGACACCTGCCCTAACGCAGGTGCTGGAGATCTTGAATCAACCACTGCATATTGGAACTGCCATGCCCTCAGACCTGAACCTAACCCTAGCTTGTGTTTTCAGACTTCTGTTCCTCACACGCTTGGCCCCCAAGCCCTCCAGATTGGGAACTCTGGAGTCACAAGGCAGCATTCTGCCTGCGCACTGGAGAGAAGAAGTGCCCTATGGGTCTGCCCAGAAACCCCGTATGAGGATCAACCTGCACGGCCCACAAGGGACCCCAAGATCCTAGGTTGCCCTGTGCACTATTGCTCTGTCTGACTCAGTCTGAGGCTCGACCTCCTGTCAGCTACTAAGATAACTGGCCGCATATCCAGGAGATGAGACCTGCCATGTTCCATGGCCATCTTCTCTACCCAACTTGGGTATTCAGGCATCTTTCCCCAGGCCTTATCTCCAATCCCTGCCTATGGGAGAACTTGATGTACGAAAGAGTACTCCTCCTTCCCCATGGCAGGAAGCCTTGTGTTTGCATGGGTTTCCAACCCTCAGAGTGGGAGTCACATGCATAGTCAAGGAGACCACGCCCACTCATGAGGGTCGCCCTGGGCACAAACATGCATTGTGACCCTCAGCCTGAGCCCGTTTTCAAATAAGGCCTCTCGGGAGATGCACCAGGAGCCTGCATATTGGGCCATGGTGCCATGCCCCTAGGCCCAAATCCTAACCCTCAGTGGGGTTTTCCAGGCATCTGGACCCAGAGCCCTTCTCTGGAATCCCTGAAATGGGGGGACCCCTGAGACAGGAAAAGAGGACTCTTCCCTTCCCCCAGAATGACACCAAACCATTAGGAACTGGGCAAAATGCCCAGAGAGGGAGAATCTTCCATGGCCCCATGAGGCCACCCCTCCATTCCACGGCCATCCTAGACAATAAATCCAGATACAAGAGCCTAGCTACTGCCACCCACTCACCCTAATTTCAGATCCCGAGGAGCTCCCCTCAGGGGCTGCAGATCAGGAATGCGATCCCATCTCCCCTAAACCTAACTCGAGTTTGTGTTTGCAGACTTCTGTCCCTAAAGGCCTGGCCCACATGCCCTTCAGGGAGGGGCCTCTGGAGCCACACCGCAGAATTTTGTCTGCACTCTGAAGGAATCTCTGTCCGTTGTAGTCCCCAAACCCTCCAGATTGGGAAAAACCTGCAAGTCCCTTGAGCCCTTCCCAATTTCTTCGTCTGCTCTGGACAAGAATGGGCAGTCTGACACTCCCTGTGCACCTACCTCCAGGCAGACATCCCGGTCAATGGCCCTGAGTCACATGATAGAACCTGGAATGCCCCTAGGACCTCATTGGAACCCTAGGTTAGTTAGTTTTGTCCACAGAGGCCTGTTCTGGAATTCCAACATGTTGTCCAACATGTGGTCCCTGAGCCACAATACATAACACCTCCTGTCCCCAGAAGGAAACCTTGCTCTTAGGACCTGTGTCCAACCCTACAAGTGGGAGAATCCTACATGGCACCTAGGCCACTGCCACATTCTAAGGTCTGCCTGGACAAAAACCAGTATTGTAACCCATCAGCATGAGACTCCATGTCAACTCAGCCCCCTTGGTACTTCGCCCCAGAGCCACCAGATCAAACCTGCCATGTTCCTTGGATGCAATAGTAACACAAGATGCTCTTTCCAGGAATCCATGCAGAGAGCTCTATCAAATTGTTCCATTTGGTGGACCCTGGAGCCATCAAACTGGACTCCCCTTTCCTGCAGATGGAAACCATGCTGTTTGGAGCAGCTCACAAGCCCCGGCATGGGAAAAAGTTCATGGCCTCATGAGGCCACCCCTCCATTAGCTGGCCATCATGGACACAAAATCCAGCATGAGCGAATATCGGACACTCACCCTTACCCAGGTGCTAAAGATCTCGAATTAGCTGCTGCACATTTCAACTGTCACGCGCTCAGCACTGATCTTAATCGTAGCTTGTGTTTTCAGACTTTCGTCCTCACACTCCTGGACTGCAAGCCCTCCAGATTGGGAATTCTGGAGCCACAATACATAATTCTGCCTGCCCACCAGAAAGAAGAAGTGCCCGATGGGTCTGCCCAGAAAACCCACATGTGGATAACCTGGCACGGCCCTCAAGAGCACCCCAGTAACAAAGACTGCCCTGTGCACTAATGCTCTGCCTGACATAGGCTGAGTCCCGACCTCCTGTTAGCTACCCAGATAGTGGGCCCCATATCCAGCAGGTGGGGCATGCCATTACCCGAGGCCGTCATCTCTACGCAACTTGGGTATTCAGTTATCTGTCCCCAGACCTTAGCTAAAACCCCTGCCTATGGGGAAACCTGAAGCACAAAAGACTACTCCTCCTTCTCCGTGGCAGGAAACCTGGCTGTTGGGATGGGTGTCAAACCCTCAGAGTGGGAGTCAGCTGCATGGCCTATGAGACCATGCCCACTCATGAGGACCGCCCTGGGCACAAACAGGCATTGTGACCCTCAGCCTGAGACTGCTTTCAAACAAGCCCCCTCTGTCGCTGGACCAGGAGCCTGCATACTGGGCCTGCCACACCCCTACACCCAAATCCTAAACCTCGGTGGGGTTTTCCAGGCGCCTGGACCCAGAGGCCATTTCTGGAATCCCTGTTTTGGGGCGACCCCTAAGAAGGAAAACAGCACTCTTCCTTTCTCCCTGAAAGACATCAAACTATTGGCAGCTGGGCAGAATTCCCAGAGAGGAAGAAACCCCCATTGCCCCATGAGGCCACCCCTACTTTCCGCGGCCCTCCTGGACACACAATCCAGACATAAAGGCCTGTGCTACTGTCTCCCAGTCACCCTAATTTCAGATCCTGAGGTGCTGCCCTCGGGGACTGCAGATTGGGCCTGCCATCACCTCGCACCCAACCCTAACCCGAGTTTGTGTTTGCAGACTTTTGTCCCCAAAGCCCTGGTCCACATGCCCTTCTAGATGGGGCCTCTGGAGCCACACCGCAGGACTGTGACTGCCCGCCCAAAGGAAACTCTGCCCGTCACAGGTGTCCAAACCCTCCGCATAAGGAGAAACTTGCCAGGCCACTCAGCACACCCCAATTTCTTAGGCTGCTCTAGACAAAAATGTGCAGTCTGACTCACCCTGAGCACCTACCTCCAGGCAAAAACCCAGGTCAATGGCCCTGGGTCAGAAGATTGAACCTGACATGCCCCTAGGACCTCATCACAACCCTAGCTTAGGTTTCCAGGCATCTGTCCCCAAAGTCCTGTTCTGGAATACAAAGAGATGATCCAACATGTGGTCCCTGAGCTACAAAACAGAACACCTCTTTTCCCTAGAAGGACACCTTTCTCTTGGGATATGTGTCCAACCCTCAGCATAGCAGAATCCTGCATGGATACTGAACCACCGCCACATTCTAAGGTCTCCCTCGACACAAACCAGCATTGTGACCCATCAGCATGGGACTCCACGTCAACTCAGCTCCCTTGGTACTTTGCATCAGAGCCACCAGATTGAACCTGCCATGGCCCTAGGCTACAATGGTAACATGAGATTGGCTTTCCATGCATCCATGCAGAGAGCTATGCTATCCAATCTTTCCATTTGGGGGACCCTGGAGCCATCTAACTGGACTCCGCTTGTCCCACAGAAGGAATCCTTGCTGTTTGGAGCAACTCACAAGCCCCAGTGTGGGAAAACCTCCATGGCCTCATGAGGCCACCCCACCATTAGTCAGCCATCATGGACACAAACTCCTGCGTGAGTGAACGTCGGACACTCGCCCTTACTCAGGTGCTGGAGATCTCGAATCAGTCGCTGCACATTGCAACTGCCATGCGCTCTGCACTGATCTTAACTGTAGCTTTTGTTTTCAGCCATCTGTCCTCACACTCTTGGACCGCAAGCCCTCCAGATGTGCAATTCTGGAGCCACAATACAGAATTCTTCCTCCCCACCAGAAAAAAAGTGCCCGATGGATCTGCCCAGAAACCCCATATGAGGATCAACCTGCACGGCCCTCGAGAGCACCCCAGTGGCATAGTCCACCCCGTGCACTAATGCTCTCTCTGACACAACCTGGGGCTGGACCTCCTGTCAGCCACCCAGATAGCGGGCCCCATATCCAGCAGTTGGGACCTGCCATGGCCCGAGGCCTTCATCTCTATGCAACCTGGGTATTCAGGCATCTGTCCCCAGACCTTAGCTCAAATCCCTGCCTATGGGGAAACCTGAAGCACAAAAGACTACTCCTCTTTCTCTGTGGCAAGAAACCTGGCTGTTGCGATGGGTGTCAAACCCTCAGAGTGGGAGCCAGCTGCATGGCCCATGAGACCACGCCTTCTCATGAGGGCCGCCCTGGGCACAAACAGGCATTGTGACCCTCAGCCTGAGCCTGCTTTCCGACAAACACCCTCGGTCACTTGACCAGGAGCCCACATACTGTGCCTGCCATGTCCCTCGGCCCAAATCTGAACCCTTGATGTGGTTTTCTAGACGACCAGACCCACAGCCCTTCTCTGGAATCCCTGTTTGGGCGGGACCCCTGAGGGGGAAAAGAGCACTCTTTCCTTCCCCCTGAAAGACGCCAAACTCTTGGGAGTCTGGCAGAATCCCCAGAGAGGAAGAATTGCCCTCGGCCCCATGAAGACACCCCTACATTCCGTGACCATCCTGGACACACAATCCAGACATTAAAGCCTGGGCTACTGCCTCCCAGTTGCTCTAATATCAGAGCCAGAGGAGCTGCCCTCAGGGTCTGCAGTTCTGGCCTGTGATCACCTCGATCCTAACCCTAAGCTGAGTTTGTGTTTGCAGACTTCTGTCCCCAAAACCCTGGCCCATAAGCCTTTGTGCCCAGAGACCTGGCCAACAAGCCCTCCAGATTGGGAACCCCTGAGCCACACATAAGGACTCCACCTGCCATCCAGGAGGAAACCCTTCAGTTCAGAGCTTCCTAGAACCCTTAGATCGCAAGAGGCCAGCATGCATTCCTGGGGCCACTCTCATCTCAGACAGCCCACATGACAACAAAACCCAGATCTTGAAGTGCTGCTTGACCCTCATTCTCAACTCAGCCCTTCAGGGAACCCACCTCAGCACTGGGAGATTGGATCTGCCATGCCCCTAGGCCCTAACCCTACGTTGGCTTTTCAGGTTTCAGTCACTAAGAACTGGCCCCCAAGCCTTCCAGATTGGGGACACCTGAGCCACACCCCAGGACTCTGGCTGCCACCCAGGAGGAAAGCATGCCCATTGGAGCTGCACAAAACCTTCAGAGCAGGAGAAACCTGCATGCCCCCCAAAAGCCACCCCAACCATCAGCAGCCCCCGGCCATAAAGCCAGATTCTGCTGCAGTGCTGGACATATGCCCTCCACACAGCCCTGAGGGGAGCCCGCCTCATCACTGGCAGATTAGGCCAGACTCCACATCTTCCCCAGAATGATATCATATTATTTGGAGCTCCACAAATCCCCCAGAGCAGGAGAAACCCCCATGGACCCAGGAGGCCACACACACATTCAGTAGCCCTAGTGGAGACAAATTTTAGTCTGGTTTGTGCGAATGCCTGACACTCACCCTAACGTCATATACTGCGGAGCTTGCCTCAGAATCTGCACATCGGGGTTCCATGCCCTACACCCTAACTGTACACTGAACTTAGGTTTTCAGAATTCCATCTCTTGAGGCCTGGAATGCAATCCCTCCAGATTGGAGTCTCTGGAGCCAGTCCACAGAACTTACCCTGCCCTGCAGAAATCATGCCCTATGGAGCCCCCAAAAACCCATAGATCAGGGCAAATGTGCATGCCCCATGATGCCACACACTTTCATTCTCCACCCTGGACACTAATGCAGTCTGAAACAACCTGAGTCCCGTCCTGCAATAAGCCACCAGAAGAGTTGGCCCCAAAGCCAAAACATCGGACTGCCATGCCCCTAGGCTTGAATTCTATCCCTGTTTGGGGTTTCAGACCTCCATACCCAGAGCTCTCTCCTTGAATACATCCACAGAGGGGACTCCTCAACTACAAATCAGAAATCTTCCTGGTTGCCAGAAGGAAACTTTCTTTTTCATCTATGTAAACCCTCAAGATTGGAAGAAAACTGTGTGGACTCTGAGGCCACGGCCACTCTTGCCAGTTGCTCTGAAACAATCACCCATTATGACCCTTAACCTGAGACACACTTTCAACAGAGCCATATGGGTAGCTCATCCCAGATCCAGGATATAAGCCTGCCATGCCTCTTGTTCCTAACCCTAAACGTAGGTTGGGTCTTCAGGCATCTATTCCCGGAGCCCTGCTCTCAAGTCCCCCCATATGGGGAATCACTGATCCATAAAACAGGACAGCACATATCACCCAGAATACACAAAACTATTTGGAACTGTGCAATACCCCAGACCAGTTGAAACTCCAAGGCCCCATAAGGCCACCCACATACTCTGCGAATGGCATGGGCAAAAAATACCACTGGAGCAACCCCTGACAGTCACCTTAACCTGAGATCCCCTGGAGCTTGCCCAGCATCTGAAGATTAGGCCTGTGATGCCCCAAGCCCTAACTCTAACCCTAGCTTCGCTTTTCAGACTTCTGTTCCAAGAGCCCTGGCCCACAAGCACTCCAGAGAGAGAACTCCAGAACAACACCATGGGACTCTGCCTACCCTCCAGAAGGAAACCATGTTCATTGGAGCTGCACAAAACTCCCAGATTTGGAGAAACCAGCACTACTACTGAGGTCACAGCCATTTATGAACATGACACTGAACCCTAATCCACATTCTTTCCCACAGCATGAGCCATGTCCTCCAATCAGCCACCTACATAGTTTGCGCCAGAGTCAGTAGATCATTCTGCCATGCCCCTTGTCCCTAATGCCAATCCTAGTTTGGGTTTTTAGGCAACCATACCCAGAGCCCTGCTCTCGATCCTTCTGTATGGGGACCCCTGAGCCATATAATAGGACTCCACCTCTCACCGAGAATGAAAGCATACTATTTAGAGGTGCACAAATGGCACAAATGGCAGGAGATACCTCCATGGCTCCATGAGGACACCGACACGTTCTACAGCTCTAGTGGAAACAAATTCTAGTCTAGTCTGAGTAAAAGCCTAACACTCGCCCTACACTCAGACACTGGAGAGCTCGAATCAGGATTTGCAAATAGTTGACCCATGCCCTACACACTAACCATAAACTGAACCTGGGTTGTCTGAATTCCATCCCTTCGATCGTGGAATGCAAGCCCTACAGGTTGGGACTCCAGAACCAGCTCACAGGATCCTCCCTGCCGTCCATAGGGAAACCATTCCCTATGGAGCTGCACAAAACCCCTCTATTAGGGCAAATGGAAGAGATTATACTAAGTGAAGTAAGCCAAGCAGAGGGAGTCAATTATCATATTGTTTCACTTATTTGTGGAGCATAAGGAATAACATGGAGGACATGGGGAGAGGGAGAGGAGAAGGGAGTTGGGGGAAATTGGAGGGGGAGACTAACCATGAGAGACTGTGGAATCTGAAAAGCAATCTAAGGGTTTTGGAGGGGCGGGTGTGGGACATTGGGTGAGCCTGGTGGTGGGTATTCTGGAGTGCACACATTGCATGGAGGATGGGTGTGGTGCATATGCAATGAATTCTGGAATACTGAAAAGTAATTTAAAAAAAATTTTAGAAGGAGATACAAGACTCTATATGAGGACTGTGCCTTGGACGCTCATCCCACACACCTGTGATTCCTCCTGAAGTGTGAAGGTCTGAGAGTTCCTTCTGAAGAAAGGAAGGGGCCCGTGGGAACTCTGGATGTGGGCACCTTTGCAGAGCAGAAGGGGCTAGAAGACAGCTTTAGCCCCTATGGGAGTTATTCACCACCCAGCGCCCCCCACCCCAGTCCTGAATAAGCACCAATCCAGGGACCCAGAACAGAGGGTACAGGAAACATCACACTTAGCAATCTGTTAGAACCTGGACACTGGGTGCCCAGAGGGTGCTCAGAAAACCCAGTGAGAGCTCAGAGACCGGATATTCCACACGCTGTGGGAGAATAGTGTAGGTAGAAGGAAACCCACTCATGGCAACTAGTGAAAAAGGCAGGAAAAGGGCAGAGGAGGTAACATTTGAGGTACTGGGAGTGTCCTGGGAAGGCCTAGCTAGAGACAGAGTCCCTTAGTTCCCTCCTTGGTTCGATTTTCACAGCACAGTGGCATGTGCAGCAAGGGTAATTAAGAGGCCAGACACCACCCCTCTCTGGGAACATGCAGTTGAATTCTGTGGCAAGTGGACAAGGAGACAGACTGAGGAGTGTGTCCAGTTCCCCTAAGAAGAACAGAAATGCTCACAGGATTGATCAGGACTCACATTATAGCGCCTTTTTGCACCCTGTCATCTATGATGAGACCTGTCTCAGGAAGGACTGCCAGATCACAGGTGGACAAAGACTAGGACTGGTCTCTGATAGGAGCTGGAAGCTCAGGGACCCAGGTTCCCACAGGGGTTCCCTGAGATATTGGTTTGGGAGTGTGCCCTGTCTTCTGAGTCCTCTGACCAACAGTCTCTTCGCAGGGCCTTCTCCTCCATCTTGAACAATTGGCTAGAACAATAACCCGAGGATTTTGACCAGCCCCCAGAATTTCCCAGCCTGAATATGCTGCTGGCACACCTGGGGCTCAATATGCCAGCCTTAGATTTGGAGCACCATACCCAGGTTCTGCTCTCCCAGCTGCAACAGCTTGATCCCACGGAAGAGAGTGTCTGGGAATGAGAAGGGCTGGACTAACAAATGTGGTCCTGTGGAGGGGCTGAGTGGGCCACAGTGGCCAAGCCTAGACTACACTTGAGCTGAGAGGAGTGAGTAGTCTCAGATTCCTGTCTCCATGGTCTTTAGTCAGGGAGACCTCCCAGGGATTGGTTCCTGGACACAGAAGACATTGAGTGCTGGGGAAAGTTTCCTTTTTTTAGAATGGACATGGGAAGTCAATCATGCTGATGATACTTTCTCTTCAAGACGCTAAAGCACTAGGGCCAGAGAAATATCCTGAACCACCTCAGGAACTCACCCCAGCTCCCACTGTGGAGCCCGCTGTATCTTTGGACACAAAGTTGGCCCACCCCATCCCTGGCAATGGAGCTCACCCCTCAGCAAAAGCAGTGGCACCACCTCCCCTGTTGGGGCCAGTGCAGGTGGTAGTCAGCGCTCTAATTCACTCTCCTGAGATGGAAGAACTATTAGCCCCTTTACCTGACCCAAAGGTCCAGCAGGGTTCTGCCCATGCTCCTTTTTGGTTCCTGAGGGGCTCGAGTCAGCACTTGTCTCAATGGAATAACCAGAATGAGACCCCAAGCAGCAGATCATGCTGGCTGGAACACCAAGGATTGAATTCCTTGCCCTCTCTGTAATTTTTGTATTTTGTATACACTTGTAAAATGGCTGAATAGATTTTTTTTCATTAAATAAAGTATTATTAGAGTTTATTTATAAGTTTACTTTGATCCTTTTCAATGGTATATTGAGGTGCCTTCAAGTACTTTAAGAGTCTTGCACACTAATTACTTGTAGAACATTTCCATCACAGAGAAACCTGGGCTACTTAACACTCACACACTCACTGCTCATTACAGCACCCCAGTCCCTGAAATCACTGCACTTCTCTCTATCTCTGGTACTATACCTCATCTGGGATTTTCATGCGACTTGAATCCTACAATATGGCCTTCTCTGTCTGGCTACAGAATATAAGAATGATACATAGTTTTTTTTCATTGTTTTATAAAAGTAATATTTTATTACAAACGAATATTCCTGAAAGAACTATCATCTTGGGAAGCCCCAAAATAAGCTACTCTCATTATCTGGGGTAGTGTTCCCTTTCATAATAATATCTTGAATGGCAGAAAAGGGGGGGGGGAATTCTGGGTCCATGATACACCTTTAAATTCTTTCATTATCCTGCTTACCATTTTAAATTATTCTAGAGGGCAATTTATAAAAAATATTCAAATCACATCTTAAATCTTCCCATTTATTACTAACAAGTCAGGTAATAGAGTAAATAGTTCTTTAGATTTAAGCCAAAAGGTGTTTATGTAGTAAAATAATGCCTTAAATATGACAAAAAGAAGACAAATTCCTTCTCCAAGAAATAATCACCTGTAATGGATTTTGTCCCATTCCAATGATTTTCCCTCTGGGCTGTGTGTGAGTGTGTGTGTGTGTGTGTGTGTGTGTGTGTGTGTGTGTGTGTGTGTGTTACGCTGTGGGGAGAACTTAGTGAGAGTTTTCAGGCTAGGCTCTTCTTCTACCTGATATCCTCACAGTGGACAAGCACTGTTGCTGCTGTCTTCATGGGCATTCTCAGTGAGAGCACTCAAAGACCCATCATTGAACGACTGAGTCATTTCCAATTATTTGACTCTCATCACTCAAGTGGTAAGTACGTCTGTGCCACAAATCTGTTTCTTTCTGTCTGATTCCTACAAGTTTCACCACTTGAACACTTTAGTTCAGGGACATTCCCCTTGTATTGATGGCGTCAGGAGTGCTTGACATTCAAGGGTGGGACAAGGCCCATGGTAGAGGGACTCTGGGCTCCTGAAAGACCACATGAAGGAGCTCAGTCTCCAATCTGAAGACCCACTCAGCATTGTCATGTGAAGAAATCTGTGGCAACATGCCACCATAATTAGGGGAGTTATTTGGTAATTCATCATAAGGGAATATAACTAGAACATGTTGAAATCAACAAGCAAATGTCCGTAGTTATCAGCCTAGAACCTAGAGATAATGACCAAAGAAGCACCTTAGTTCCTCAGTCAGTAGGGCACGAGGTACTTGATCTTAGGGCCATGAGTTTGAGCTTCACATGGAATACAGAGTTGATGTAGGAAACAAAAGGAAAAACAGGACTTACACATGACCCAAATCAATTGGGCTTGGAAAATAGAGCTGGTCTGTGGTTTGCTGGATCATCTCTCCTGTTCATTCAGCCACTGGGCCCTGAGCATTCAGGTGGTGCCTCTATTTATAAGGCAAACAGTTTCTCCCTCTAGGAGCTCAGGGTTTAGACGGGCAGATGCACAAACATGAACTGAAAAGGTGAATGAAAGGAGCATTTGCTCCATGAGACAAGAGTAAGGGACTAAACTGGGTCCTGAACTCCACTGAGGGAGGGATCTGACAAGGCTGTGCTGAGATGACATTGAGAATTCCTGTGGCAGGAAAAGAAAAAGGCAGCCCTGCCGAAATCTGAGTGTATTTAGCCTGGCAGAGGGTACCATGGTGCAGAGGATCAGAAGCAGCATATGATGTTCCCAGAGTGGGGGTTAGAAAGGAGGCCAGGGTGCTAGAAAGGAGGATGCTGAAGTGGGGAGCAGAGAGGAAAGGGAGGAGGACCACGTCCTGGAGCAGGTTGACAGTACCAGTACCCTGCTCCTAGTGCTATCCCACACTCAGTGCCTTAACCAACAAAAACTATCTCACATTCTCTGAGGAGTCTTTAAGTACAGGAATCCAGGAGTGCTTACCTAGGGGCTCCTGCCAGAGCCCCACAACACATTGGGGCTGTTAATAACGTTAATTCAGGACCTGCTTCACTGAGAATCTGAGCTCACATAGGGGTGTTCACAGGATTCAGTCCATCTCAAAAGGCCGAGTTCTTCTGTCTGTTGTTGCCTTCCTTGCTAGGTCCTGGGCCCATGGGTGTATAATAAGATTCAGCATAGGGGCTTGTACTCCAGGGTGAGGATATGAGAGAGAACACAGGTCAGAAGCAGCATGGTGATGGGCAATGAGCTTTTAGAGCTAAATATCGGATGGGGCTTTTGGGTTACGTGTCCATGTTCTGTGGAATGGAAGGAATCATTCAGTCTAAACCACACTCCAAGGGACAGGGTTACACAAAGATGATTAAACAAGATATGAGATTTCAGGGAAGTACTGGGAGGTAAGGTGAAGACCGCTGCATGGTTAGTGCCTGGCCCAGAATCACAGACTGTTAAGAAGGCTGATACAGGCATGAACACAGCTCTTTGTGAGTGTCGTCAAAGTTGGAGCCCTGGATGTAGCTAGGACTCACTGCAGGGCTCTGGAAAAAGTTGTGCTGAAGGCAGAGTCTACAGACATGGTGATGGTTTCAGGGTGAGAATGAGCATTGATATCATAGACAGGAGGCATTCCAGGAAGTTCTTGTATGAGGGGGAGCCTAGGTCATGGCAACCCATTGTGTGTACCCCTATCCACATCACACCCATTAGAAAGGATTTAATAGCTCTCAGCACAGGATATGAAGTCTTTAATGGTAAGGGTAGATTCTGGCCATCAAACGCCAAAGCTCTAATCCCCTCTTTAGGCTTCGATTTCAAAATTAGAAAGCCTAAGGCCTTGGGAATGTATAGCCCACCCCTCTGTAGATGGGGCTGTCACCTTCTCAGACACCAGAGTATGAGCACTGATAAACAGATGTGTGCCCACAGGAGTGACTGTGCATGCTGCTCTCTCTCTCTCTCTCTCTCTCTCACACACACACACACACACACACACACACACACACACACACACTTCCACACAACATTAGGGACTGTAGGGTGGGATCTGATGAGTAGCAGACTCGGAGAAATTGAGAAGAGGAGGAAAATGTGCTTGGAGATATTCCCTACATGAGACACCATTCCTCCAATATCACAGATATTATTCCACACATGCCTGTGGACATGTGGAGGAAGTCCATGCTACAATCATCTGTATTGTACATACAAGATGCACACCTCCCAGGACAGGCATAATGGCTTATCCAGGTTCTCAAACAGGTAAGAGAGGAGATTTGTGTCTGAAGCCAGGTGGGGCCCTGCTGCACTCACCCTTCCTTGGGGGCCTGTGGAAATGTATGTGTTGGTGTCATTGTGTACAGATGTGGCCTTGCATGCAGAAAGAAGATGGGCAGACAACAGCCTGAGCACTGTTTGTGTAGGTGATAACCCAGGGTGGATTGGGGTGGGTGATCTCAGGCAGTTTAGTCACTTCCTTGACCACAAACCCCAATAGAATTTGGAACACCGCAACCAGGTGCCCACATTCTAGTGTATTCCATTACTAGAGTTCCTTGGCTGGAGACATCTGATACAGAAAGATGTACTCTTGCTGTCTGCTAATACTATGGGGCTCTGCTTCCAGATCCCCAGGGGAATGGATTTTTCACATGCTGCAAACATTGCCGCCAACCTAACCCCCAATGCCTCAGGGCATTTGGTAGGACGTTCCATTATGCATTAAGAGAGCAGGGCTCTAAATGGATGCTGGAAAATCTAACCTAGAGTTAGGATAAGGTCCTAGGGGCATGGCACGTCAATCTGCTGCCTTTGTGCCAGCTACATGGGTGTCTGTCTGGAATTAGTACTCAGGTTGAGGAACAGAATTGTACTAGTGACCAGTGCTGGCTTTCGTAAATGGGAGGGGCTTTGGGGTCTCTTGAAGTTGTCTCATAATCTGGGGGTTTCATGCAGCTCCATAGGGTATGTTTTCCTTCTGGAAGGTAGGCAGAGTCCTGTGGTGTGACTCCAGTGTTCCCTATATGGAGTGCTTGTGGACCAGAACTCTGAGGAAAGAAATATGAAATACCAAGCTAAGGCTAGGATTGGGGCCTAGGCATGGCAGGCCCAATCTACAGATGCTGAGGCAAGCTCCCCAGGATCTGAGTTTTAGGCAAGTATGAGGGGGTGACTCAAGCTGGAGCGTGTGTCCATGAGAACCATCAATTTTGGGGATAGTCTCATGGGTTCATGGAGTTTTCAAAAGCTCTGTGTTTTTTGCTCAGTTCCAAATAGTTTGGTTTATTCTGGGGTATAGGTGGTGTCCTGTTTTATGGCTCAGGGATCCCCCATATGGAGGGATATGAGAGTAGGGACTGGTTATGGATTCCGGGAAAGCCAGCCTAGGGTCTGGGTTAGGGACTAGGGTCATGTCAGGTCTGATCTGCTGACTCTGGGGCCAGATACATGGATGGATGGCAAGATGTCGGTGCTCAGGCTGAGTGACTGACCTGAACCAGGTTCCGAAATCGGGGGTGTCCTCTTTGGCTGTGCAGGATTCTCATAATCTGGGCTTGTTTGCAGCTCCCCAGAGCACCGTTTCTGCTGATGGGCAGGCAGAGCACTGTGCTGTCATTCCAGAGGTCTCTATCTGGAGGGCTTATGGGCCAGGACTCTTGGGACAGAAGTCTGAAAACCCAAGCTAGTGTTAGGGTTAGGGCCTAGGGAATGACCAGCCAGATTTGCAGACGCTGAGGCGAGCTCCCTGGGATGTAAATGGAGGGTGCTTGCCCGGCATTGGCTCAGGCTGGACTTTGTGTCCACGCATTCTGCCAAATATAGGAGAAGCCTCATGTGGCCATGGAGGTAGACTACAGCCCTGTTGGTTTTGCGCAGCTCCAATTAGTAAGATTTATTTTACAGAACAGGAGGAGTCCAGTTTTATTGCTCAGGTGTCTACCATAAGGAGGGATTCTTGAACAGGGTTCTGTGTATGGATAACTGACAACCCAACCTAGGGTTAGGATTAGGGGTTAGGGGCATGGCAGGTCCCATCTGCTGCCTCTGGGGCCAGCTGTCCTGGTTGCTGATTGGAGAATGGAACTCAGGTTGTCAGAATGCGAATTAGTGTCCAAGTGGCATACAAAATTGGGGTGGCATCAGGGGCCGTGCCGGTTTCCATAATCTTGGGGTTTGTGCAGCTCCATAGGGCACAGTTTCATTCTGTGGGGCAGGCCGAAACATATTTTTGGTTCCTGAGTTCTGTATCTCAAGTACTTGTGGGCCAGGACTCTTGGGACAGGAATCTGAAAACCCAAGATAGGGTTAAGGTTAAGTCCTAGGGCATGGTTGACTCAACCGGCAGACTCTGAGGAAGACTCCATGGATTGTGAATTTAGGGTGAGCATCAGGTTTTCACTCAAGGTGGACTTTGTGTCCATGATTTCTGCCAAATATGGGGGTGGCCTCACATGCCCATGGAGGTTACTAGAGCTGTGGTGATTTTGTGCATCTCCAATTAGCAACGTTTTATTCTGCGGGACAGGAGGAATCATGTATTATGGCTCAGGGGTCACCCATATAGAGGGATTTGAGCCAAGGCTCCGGGTATGAATTCCTGAAAACCCAATCTTGGGTTCAGATAAGGACCTAGGGCATGGCATGCCCAATCAGCTGTCTCTTGGAGGAGCTACCTTGGGGACTGAGTTGTAAACGCAGCTCAGGCTGAGGTTCACAAATCAGCTTGTGTCCAGTGAGTGTGTCCAGCGACAGAAACTGTAAAATCTATGTGAATACATTTAATAGTAAAGGGACATGATTTACATGTATAATATCTCATTGAAAAACATAAAAGAAAATGAACCAATTAAAACCATATCATAGTCTTGAATAGGAAGTGTTAATACCATTAATATGTCAGTTGTTCCAAAATTAATGAGTACATGTTAATGCCATCCTCATAGAATTGCAATAGAGCTGAACTTCTGGGGCAGGAAAGGAGTTTGAGAAGAACTGACAAGTAAGGGACCTTATAGTTTCCATTATAAAAATGCCTAAGAATCACTGAGAAAATTTTGGAAAAGAATAGTGAACAAAAACTTTCTTATCAGTTATCACAACACATTATATAGACTCTGGAAGGCGTCACTGGCATTGAAATGGAAAGTAAAGCAGTGAAAACAAACTCGAGATTTCAGAAATAGATTCTGGTATGTATGAGGAGAACACAACACATGGAAATCCTTAAAATGCTACAATCAGCATTATCATCCTTATGATAATCAAGATCATCATTATATGATCCCAGTTATCATTATCATCATAACATAACTTACCAATAAATTATTCCCAGCACTGAGCAAATTCATATTAATAATGTTTGAATGGAGCTGATACAATAGTGAGACATCAATAATTGACTGCATTTTATTTTTTAAAATCTGGAGAACTTTGTGGAGGTTTTGACTACTAATGACATATAGATAAGTGAGGTAACACATGTCAACACTCTGCAGATGAGAAGGACTTATGTAACTGCTATCACTGACCTTAACATTACTTTATAACTTGCAAGGTCACAGCAATATAAAATAGTGATTTACAGTGCATATGACATACATGCATGTTGGTAAAGTGCTAAACCACTGTTCTGTCTGTAGGAGAGGTACAAGATAATCTTACATTTGTATGTATGCAGCCAAACTCTGATGGGTGAGGGATCAGGGAGGGGCATTATTAACACTCTCAAGAAGACCAAAACTATTTTGGTAAAGACATACGTTTATATATCTCCTGTGAGAAAAGCCCTGAGCCAAGGTTTACATTTAAATATTTGACTTCAAGGAGTGTACCAGCTCACACAAGGCAAGGCAAACCTATGACCTGAATGATTTGCCTTGCTTTCATTAATACAGTCTCATTCTCTATGCGTTTTCTCAGAGGTAGTAAAAGAAAGTAGAATCTGTTTTACATAGGATAAGACTTTTTGTAAGCCCTGGTATATTGTTTTCAGGTGGGAATGAGGTTTTTCTTTGGGTTTAATGGCTCAATATGTTGAAAACGCATTATAGTCTAATTTACTTAGGATGATATTCCATTCCTTCAGAAGGAATTCATTCAGAACTAGATATATTATTTTACATTTTAATAGATAGGTTTCATTATAGTAGTGGGTTGTAAGTGAGGAACACATTTACTAGCTTGTCTGTAAGCATTTGCAAAGTTGATAAATTCTATGTGCCTTTAACATAGCACACTTTTGGGTGTAACAAGAGCTTTATTTTCCTGTTTTGCTTCTACTCAACTATGTGCAAAGTAGCAATGGATAAATCATTTTGAGACTTACCCTATAGGAGCAACACCACACCTGCCATTGAGAATGATATGTTAATAATCTTTCAGTGTAGGGGGACTTTGTGTTTTCAGTTGAGAATAAAGATCATATAATGGAAAAATAAATACATCTTTTTATTACAAGCTATCACCCAGACATTAGCTATATTAGCTATATATATATATATATATATATATATATATATATATATATATATGTAATATAGCTCTAATAGCTATATTAGCCAATGGAAATGCACCGTTAGTCTACCTATAAAAAATTACTTCTGCTGAAGCTTCAATCTGAAGATATAAATTTCAGGTATGCCACACATCTAGAGGATACGGAGGTACTCTCAGGGAATGTGAGCCCACATTGCCCTTTTGCTCCATAATTTTACTTCAGATTGGATCTAATATCAATATCAACAAAAACTGAAATATGAGTGCTTACTTTGTGTCAGCTATAAATGCTTCCCAATGTGTTGTTCCATTTAATGTGTACTAACTTCTGTTATAAACCAGTTTACCTATGATAAAACACAGAATCAGAGGATTTTATATAAAGGTTTGCAGAAATTAACCACAATTAAGTCTGTGTGGTTGTCTCTTTCATAAAAATCAGTTTGCAGTCTGCTGAGACATCTAAAAAAAGGTAGTGCTCCTTTGACACTCTGTTGTTGAACTTCGCAGATAACCATGGGAGGTCCAACGTGAACACAAAGGAAGAACACGATCTCACCTCCTCACAAGGACAAATTTATAACTATATATGGAATAATTCTCACTGAAAAAGAACTAAAACTAGATGAATAACTCCTTCCACAGCTAGGGATAAAAGGACCACATTAAGCTGGGTGTGAGAGAGAGAGGTAAGTTCTTGCCTATAACCCCAACCAAGCACATGGACACACAATAAGGAGGGATATCAGAGTAATGAAACTTCTCTCCAAGAAACAAGATGTTTGTGCACCACATGAGGCACCCCAACCTTTGAGACTTGCATCGGAAAGACAAATCTGTCTTTAGAAACAAATAAGCTTACACCCACATGGCCAGAGGGCCTGCGGTTATCTGAGATACAGATCTTTTTATAAGATTGTATCCATTTATTTGATAGAAAGAGAGATCATGAGAGTGGGGGAGAGGGGCAGAGGGAGAGAGACAGGCAGACTCCCCACTGAGTAGGGAGTCCAAAAGGGCCAGATCCCAGGACCCCAGGATCACGACCTGAGCAAAAGGCAGGCAATCCCAAAACAGATGCTTAACTGACTGGGCCACTCAAGTGCCCCTGAGAGACCTTTTGAGGGACTTTTGCATGGACTCACTTGTCCTGGGATTCAGCACAAAGGCAAAAGTTTGGGAAGTGACAAGATGATAAGTGAAGGAGATGCATTTGTTAATTTTGAAGTATCTCTTGGAGGGGTGGGACCAGTAGAACTTTGAAGAAAATGGTAAGTGCCACTTTTGCATTCTCCTTCTGTCTTGGTAGTGCTGGTGCCCAAGACACAGCCTTGGTAACACTGCAGGCATGCCTAGATCAGTACTCATCTCTGCAGTAGATGTCCCCTGTTCTAGCACTCTTCACTTGTATCAATAATGCCTCAAATATGTCCTACCCTCATCACTTTCCCAAGGTCTTGCTATGGGCAAATGCAGTCCACACAGGTGATGCCTCTCGATTGCCTGGCTCTGGAGGTCAGAGGGATGTGTATTTCTGGGCCCCATGCAACTGCTACAATCAGGAAGTCAGTTCAGAATAGGCTATCACACCCAGTGCACTGCACAAAGGCCAATGGAAATTCACCCTTAGTCTACCTATAAAATAATTACTTCTGCTGAAGCTTCAATCTGAAGATATAAACTTCAGTTATGCCACACATCTAGAAGACACAGAGGTGCTCTCAGGGAATGTGAGCAGAGAGCCACCATCTTTGTGTACTCCCTTGGCCTCACCAAAGCAAAGAGTTACCTCCCAGAAAGGAACATACACTCTTCTGAAACATCAATTCTTGCAAATAAGTGGTGAAGACAACTCCAGATCTCTTGGTCTGAAAATCAGCAGAGTCTATGATTATGGTCCCACAGAACTGTATATGTGTTTACATAAGCTAAAAGCAGTTGCCTAAGGATCTGGCTTCCAGTCAGCCTGAAGCTGAGTGTTGACTGAGATTCTTCCCTTTAGAACACTATAAGCCTTGGTACACCGTCAACAGTTAATACTTAGGAAGAACAAATGAAGCTTCTGAGACAATTACAAAGGTTTGAGAGACTACCAAGTGCTCTGTAAGTTTAATGATATTTTCTCTCCTACACAAGGCCACTCCCTCACATCTAGGAGAGGTAACTGCTTCACATAATACACAGAAACAATCACAGAGAGTGAGATAAAATAAAAAGAGAGAGAAATGACTATATTCCAAATGAGAGAACAAGACACAAGCTCAGGGGAAAAATTAATGGAAATAACTAATCTACTTGATAAAAAAATTCAAAGTAACGGTTATGAAGATTCTCACCAAACTCAGGAGAAACTCACAAGGTGAACACTGTGAGAACTTCAACAAAGAGAAAGAAAGTATACGAAAGTACCCATCAGATGTCTGAGGAATACAACAACTAAACTAAAAAGTACATTAGAAAGGTTCAACAAAATACTGGATGAAGCCAACTGATCAGCAAGCTCAACAACAGGGCAGCATAATTCACCAAACAGAAGAACACAATGAAAGTAGACTTTAAAACGTGAAGATAGCTTAAGAGGCTTATGGGACAAGATCAGGTGGAATAATATTCCCACTATAAGGGTTCCAAGAGGAAATGAGACAGGGCAGAAAACTTATTTGAGGAAATAATCGTGGAACATTTCCTTGATCTGGAAAGAAAAAAGACATTCAAGTCCATGAAGCAGAGAGAGCTCCATTTAAGGTATAGAGATCCACACTAAGACATTAGTCAAAATTTCAAAAGTTAAGAGAGTATCTTAAAAATGGTAAGTGATAAACATCTTGTAAACAAGGGAAGCCCTATGAGACAATCATCTGATTTTTCAGCAGAAACTTTCCTGGCCAGGAGAGAATGGCATGCCATAGCCAAAGTGCTCAGAGGAAGAAAGTTCCTTTTGCATATAGACCAAATTCATTTAAGAGATATTTACAGAACATACCATAGAAAGGTAGCAGAATACACATTATTTTTTAAAACTAATACAAAATAAAACAAGATAAAACAATTGTATTTTCAAGATAAGTTTTAGGTTCACAGCAAAATTGAGTAGAAATGACAGTGAATTCCTATATATTCCTCATTTCCAAAAATACACAACCTCTCCCACTATACATATCTAGCATGATAGGATACATTTTTTATGACCAATGAACCTAAGTTAACGTGTCATTAGCTTCCAAAGTCAATAGTTTACCTTAAGATTCACTAATGATGTCATATATCATGTGGCTCCTGATAAATTTATAATCAGGTGTATCTAACATTATAGTATCATACTGAACATTGTCACCTTAAAAATCCTCTCTGCTCTGTCTATTCATCCTTTCCTCCCATCTAAACCCTAGCAAACACAGATACTTTAACTGCTTCACCATTCTTATTGGTACAAAATGTCATGGTGGAGTCATGCATATAATTTTCATACTGTCTTCTAAACTTAATAATAGGTATTTAAATTTCTCCATATCTGTGCATGTCTTGATAGCAAATTCTTTGTAAAACTGAATCTCATTTGATATAATAAAGGTTTTTCTGTGTTTTTTTTTCCTTTAATGTATTTGCCCACTTAAACAACCTTAGTGGATTCCAAGTTCTTGGCAATTATGAATAAAACTGCATTAACCCCCTCACTTTAAATCTGGAGGTGTCTTCGGGTTTAAAATGAGTTTCTTGTAGGCAACATATAGATGGGCTTTTTTTTTTTTTTTATTAATTCTGATACCCTTTGTCTTTTGATTGGGGCATTTAGCCCATGAACATTCAGTGTAACTATTGAGAGATATGAATTTAGTCCCATTGTATTGCCTGTAAGGTTACTGTTACTGTATATTGTCTCTGTTCCTTTCTGACTTACTACTTTTAGGTTCTCTCTTTGCTTAGAGGACCTCTTTCAATATTTCCTGTAGAGCTGGTTTGGTGTTTGCAAAGTCTTTCAGTTTTTGTTTGTCCTGGAAGCTTTTAATCTCTCCTTCTATTTTCAATGATAGCCTAGCTGGATATAGTATTCTTGGCTGCATGTTTTTCTCACTTAATGCTCTGAATATATCATGCCAGCTCTTTCTGGCCTGCCAGGTCTCTGTGGATAAGTCTGCTGCCAATCTAATATTTTTACCATTGTACGTTACAGACTTCTTTTCCTGGGCTGCTTTCAGGATTTTCTCTTTGTCACTAAGACTTGTAAATTTTACTATTAGGTGACGGGGTGTAGACCTATTCTTATTGATTTTAAGGGGGGGTTCTCTGAATCTCCTGGATTTTGATACTTGCTCCCTTTACCATATTGGGGAAATTATCTCCAACAATTCTCTCCAATATACCTTCTGCTCCCCTCTCTCTTTCTTCTTCTTCTGGAATCCCAATTATTCTAATGTTGTTTCATCTTATGGTGTCACTTATCTCTCGAACTCTCCCCTCATGGTCCAGTAGCTGTTTGTCCCTCTTTTGCTCAGCTTCTTTATTCTCTGTCATTTGGTCTTTTATATCACTAATTCTTCCTTCTGCCTCATTTATCCTAGCAGTGAGAGCCTCCATTTTTGATTGCACCTCATTAATAGCTTTTTTGATTTCAACTCGGTTAGATTTTAGTTCTTTTATTTCTCCAGAAAGGGCTTTTATATCTCCCAAGAGGGTTTCTCTAGTATCTTCCATGCCTTTTCCGAGCCCGGCTAGAATCTTGAGAATCATCATTCTGAACTCTATATCTGACATATTACCAATGTCTGTATTGATTAGATCCCTAGCCTTTGGTACTGCCTCTTGTTCTTTTTTTGGTGGTGAATTTTTCCACCTTGTCATTTTATCCAGATAAGAGTATATGAAGGAGCAAGTAAAATACTAAAAGGGTGGCAACAACCCCAGGAAAGTATGCTTTAACCAAATCAGAAGAGATCCCAATTCGTGAGGGGGGAGAAACAGGATAAAAAGAGGTTCAGAAAGAATAAAAAAAAGAAACAATTAAAAAAAAGAAAATGAATAAAGAAAAGATCTAAAAAAAGAAAAAAAAAATATATATTAGATAAACTAGTTTAAAAAGATTAAAAAAGAAAAGAGTAAACATTAAAAAAAAATTGGCAGAAGAGAAAAAATTGAAAAAGAAAAAAAAATTACATTAACTGCAAGGCTAAAGAATCATAGGGAGAAAACCATGAGTTCCATGCTTTCCTTTCTCCTCCTCTGGAATTCCGCTGCTCTCCTTGTTATTGAAACTGCACTCCTTGGTAGGCGAACTTTGTCCTGGCTGGATTTCTTGTTGATCTTCTGGGGGAGGGGCCTGCTGTAGTGATTCTCCCTCAGGCGGAGTTGCACCACCCTTACCAGGGGCCACACTGAGTAATCCATTCCGGTTTGCTTTTGGGAGCTTTTGTTCCCTGAGCGCTTTCCGTAGAGTTCTGGAGGATGCAAATAAATATGGCGGCCTCCCAGTCTCTGGCCTGGAGTAGCCGAGAGCCCGGGGTCCCACTCCTCAGAGCGCCCTCAGAGAATGGTGCTCAATTACTCCCATCACCCTGTCCTCTGGCCGCGCTCTGAGCTGACCGAGCCTGCGACCAGTTCAAGGTAACCCCAAGCTGAGAGCTCACTCCTCTACTCTGTCTCTGTACCTGGCTTCCCCGTTCTAATACCTGTAAACTCTGTGACACTCAGACACCCCCAATC
The DNA here is from genome assembly GCF_902655055.1 of Lutra lutra. Classification (NCBI taxonomy): domain Eukaryota; kingdom Metazoa; phylum Chordata; class Mammalia; order Carnivora; family Mustelidae; genus Lutra; species Lutra lutra. The sequence continues at coordinate 673,917 of NW_025923848.1, read as the reverse complement.
CTTCTTTGACCCTGCGGGACCTGAGGCCACGGTGATCCCGCGTGGGCTTCACCCCGGTTTAGCCTCTGGAGCGATGTCCCTCAGTGGAACAGACTTTTAACAGTCATGATTTTGGGGCTCCTGGGTGGCTCAGTGGGTTAAAGCCTCTGCCTTCGGCTCAGGTCATGATCTCAGGGTCCTGGGATCGAGCCCCGCATCGGGCTCTCTGCTCCACAGGGACCCTGCTTCCTCCCCTCTCTCTCTGCCTGCCTCTCTGCCTAATTGTGATCTCTCTCTCTCTCTGTGTCAAATAAATAAAATATTAAAAAAAAAGTCCTGATTTTGTGCTCCGTTGCTCCACCACTTGCCAGGAGCAGGCACCTCCCCTCTGCAGTCTATCTTCCCATAGCTTTTGATTCACTTCTCCGCCAGTCCTACCTTTAAGAAAGTGATTTTCTGTTTCTAGAATTGCTGTTCTTCTTCTCTTCGATCTCCCATTGGATTTGTAGGTGTTTGTAATCTTTAGATAAGCTATCTAGCTGATCTCCTGCTACCTGAAGTAGTCTCAGCCTGCTACTTCTCCACCATCTTGGCTCCTCCCCCCGACTATTTTAATTTTGAAAGCAAGTAACTTTTGTGCTATTCACTGTTAAGAATAGTTTTTAATATTCACAAGAGAATGTTCACGTAAAAGATTATATATATATATATATATATATATATATATATATATATATGGAAAAAAGACAATATCTACCAGAGGCAATAGTTTGGAAGAGACCAATCTCTAAATGTAATATATTTCCATACATATTGAGTTCTGAAATTATAGATACAAGATCATGATGTAACTGGGAAATAGTCCATTGAAATTGATATTTCTGTTTTAAGCAAATTTAGTCACATTGTCCATTGCTAAAATAATTATAATTTTTGCAGGGGTAGCACAATACAAATTATGTTAAAATTTAAAATACAATAGCTAAAAAGCCTGATTTTAGTTTAGTACATCTAGTTTAGCACATTTCATGTAGTACATTTAGTATAATAAAAAATGAAGGGGTGCCTAGGTGCCTTAGTAAATTGAGCTACAGACTTAATTTCAGTTCAAGTCATGATCTTGGGGTGTTGGAATGAGCCCCATATCATGTTCTGAGCTCAGTGTGGAGTCTGCTTGTCCCTCTCCCTCTGCTCCTTCCCCTGCTCATATGCATTCTTTCTCTCAAATAAATACATAAACTCTTTTTTATTTTTATTTTTTTATTTTTTAAAGATTTTATTTATTTATTTGACAGACAGAGATCACAAGTAGGCAGAGAGGAAGGCAGAGAGAGAGGAGGAAGCAGGCTCCCCGCTGAGCAGAGAGCCCGATGTGGGACTCAATCCCAGGACCCTGGGATCATGACCTGAGCTGAAGGCAGAGGCTTTAACCCGCTGAGCCACCCAGGCGCCCCAATAAACTCTTTTTTAAAAAAATGAGAAGTAGACAAAACATGGCAATTGCAAATGAAATAAAGATATTTAGAGCTTCCAATATCTTAAAATCCCATCATTGTCTTTTATGATTGAATTTAAGCTTATCTTTTCCTGTTTTCCAACGGAATTGCCTTAGTAGTGTGATGACGTTGGTGTCTTTTTCTCCACAGATCATGATATTTGATTACTTTCTTTTTTTTTAGTTAACATATAATGTATTATTTGTTTCAGGAGTACAGGTCTGTGATTGATCAGTCCTAAACATTTAACAACCCTCAACATATCACATGCCCTTTGCAATGTCCATTACCCAGCAACGCCATCCTGTGCACCCTCACTTCATTCTATCAACACTCAGTTTGTTTCCTGAGATTGTTTCTTATGGTTTGTCTCTGTCTCTGGTTTGTCTTGTTCCATTTTCCCTTCCTTTCTCCTATGATCCTCTATCTTGTTTTTTTCTAATTCCTCATATCAGTGAGATCATATGATAATTGTCTTTCTCTGATTGACTTATTTTGCTTAACATAATACCCTCTAGTTCCATTCATATCATTGCATATGCAAGAGTTCATGGTTTTTTGAGGGCTGCATTATATTCCATAGAATATATACACCACATATTCTTTATCCATTCCTCTGTTGATGGACATCTAAGCTTTTCCCATAGTTTGGCTATTGTGGACATTGCTCTATATGTATTCAGGTGCATGTGCACCTGCAAATCACTATGTGTGTATCTTATCAGTAGTGGAATTGCTGGGTCATATAGTAGCTCTATTTTAACTTTTTGAGGAACTGCATACTGTTTCCCAGAGTGGCTTCACCAGCTTGCATTCCCACCAATAGTATAGGAGGGTTCGCCTTTCTCCACATCCTCGCAAATGCCTGTTTTCTCCTGACTGGCTAATTTTAGCCAATCTGACTGGTGTGCAGTGGTATATCGCTGTGGATTTGATTTGGATTTCCCTGATGCTGAATGATGATGAGCACTTTTCCATGTGTCTGTTAGACATTTGTGTGTCTTCTTTGCAGAAATGTCTGCTCATGTCTTCTTCTCATTTCTTGATTGGATTATCTGTTCTTTTAGGTGTTGGGTTTTATAAGTTCTTTATAGATTTTGGATACTAGCCCTGTATCTGATACGTCACTTGCAAATATCTTCTCCCATTCTGTCAGTTGCCTTTTGTTTTGTTGAATGTTTCCTTTGCTGTGTGAAAGCCTTTTATCCTGATGATGTCCCAATAGTTCATTTATGCCCTTGCCTTTGGAAATGTGTGTAGCAAGAAGTTGCTGGGACCAAAGTCGAAGAGGTTGCTGCCATTCTTCTCCTGAAGGATCCTGATGGTTTCTTTTTCCACGTTGAGGTATTCCATCCATTTTGAATCTACTTTTGTGAATGGTGTAAGGAAATGGTCCCATTTCACGTGGCTGTCCAATTTTCCCAACACCATTTGTTGAAGAAACTTTTTTTTTCCAGTGAATACTCTTTCTTGATTTGTCAAAGATTAGTTGGCCATAGAACTGAGGGTGCTTTTTTGAGCTCTTTATTATGTTCCATTGACATATATGTCTGCTTTTGTGCCAGTACCATACTGTCTTAATGATTATAGCCTTGTAATAGAGCTTGAAGTCCAGAATCGGGATGCCACCAGCTTTGGTTTTCTTTTCCAACATTGTTTTCTCTATTTGGAGCCTTTTCTGGTTCCATAAAAATTTTAGGATCATTTATTCCAGTTTTGTGATAACAGTTGATGGTATTTTGATAGGGACTGCATTGATTGTGTAGATTGCTCTAGGTAGCATAGACATTTTCACAATATTTGTTCCTCCAATACATGAGCATGGAACGTGTTTCCATTTCTTTGTGTCTTCCTCAATTTCTTTAATGAGTATTATATAGTTTTCTGAGTACAGATCCTTTGCCTCTTTGGTTAGGTTTATTCCTAAGTATCTTATGGTTTGGGGTGCTACTATAAATGGAAGCCACACCTTAATTTCTCTTTCTTTTGTCTCATTGTTGCTGTTTGGAAAGGCAATTGATTTCTGTGCATTCATTTTATATCCTGACACATTACTGAACTCCTATATGAGTTCTAGAAGTTTTGGGGTGGATCCTTTAGGGTTTTACACATAAAGTGTCCTATCATCTGTAAAGAGTGAGAGTTTGACTTCTTCTTTGCTGATTCAAATGCCTTTTATTTCTATTTGTAACAACAATGTCCATAATAATGAAAGTATGGAGAGAGCACAGATGTCCACTGACAGATGAATGGATAAAGAAGTTGTGGCATGTGTATTCAATGGAATGCTAACAAACCATCAAAAAAACCAAAGTCTTGCCATTTCCAAAGACATGGATGGAACTAGAGGGTTTGATGCTAAGCAAAATGAGTCCATCATTGAAAGAAAATTATCATACAATCTCACTGATAAGGGGAATTTAAGAAAAAAAGGTGGAAGATCATAGAGGATGAGAGAAAATTAAGTGACACAAGATGAAACCAGAGAGGAAGACAAACCATAAGAGACTCCTAATCTCTAGAAACAAACTGAGGGTTGCTGGAGGGAAAGCAGGGGAAGGACTGGCTGTGTGATCGATGTTGGGAAGGATATATATTGTGGTGAGCACTGTGTGTTCTGTAAGACTGATGAATCACCTATCTGTACCCCTGAAACAAATAATACATGATATATTAATAATAAAAAAAGAATAAATAAAGGCACCCATTAGGAGTGTCCCTGATATTAAGGGTTCTCCAGTAAGGCATGCATCTAATACTTTCTCAGTAATTTTCTTTCTAGAAAAATAAAGAGAGTTTTGTACCAAAAGAATTTGGATATCTACTAAAAACAGATTTGCCACTGTCTAACAACAGTAACTAATCATTTTTTGAAAAATAATGTTCAAAATATGGGGCACCTGGGTGGCTCAGTGGGTTAAGGCCTCTGCCTTCAGCTCAGGTCATGATCCCAGGGTCATGAGATCAAGTCCAACATGGGGCTCTCTGCTCAGCGGGGAGCCTGCATCTCCTTCCCCCTCTCTCTGTCTGCCTCTCTGCCTACTTGTGATCTCTGTCAAATAAATAAATAATATTTTTTTAAAAAAGAATGTTCAAAATATTGATTTTTTTTCAACTAAGTCACACTTAACACCTTTCAAATTAAACTTCTCCTATGAAAAACTCATTTGAAATATAATATACAGAACTTATATATGCCAGAAACTTTGCTTATTTAGTTATTTGAATACTGAAGATTGATAGAATGATGTACCAAGCATAGGTTGAAGATACAAAGCAAATACAGGATAAAGTATAAAAAAATAAGATTGGGCAGACATCAAAATCTTTGTTTCCACTTTCAGTAATTTTCAATTTATCAAAAATAAAATTATAAGAAATAAATCTATTTGCTTCGTTTCAACTCTTTATCACCCACATGCTTCTTAACAAGATGAAAAAGCATCGTTTTTCCTTAAACACAACCACCATTACTTTTAAAATCTCATTAAATAAAAAAAATAGTTGTCTTCACTGAGTGGAGAATATTAAATTTACTCAACTTCTCCCAAGAGTCTGCTGCATTTTATACAGCAGCAGGCTAACATTGATAATGCCTGTTAAACTTACATGCTCAGAAGGAGTTAAATGAAGATGAGAAGAGAGTTATGATAGAAGTAAAAGAGAAAATTGGCATCCGCCTTCTAATCTGCAGCATTGGGATTTCCTAGGAAGTAAATGTCATCAGTCATGTCAGTTAATCCACGCTATACCAGTCCCCAGCCAGAGGACAGTCAACCCTAGATGAGGGTAATGGGTAATCACTCTATAACATCAGGGTTATTAGACACAACATTGGGCAGAATGGTCCACTTAAGGATGTGATCATAATGTACAAACAATGATAACCAATGCCAAAGTGAAGTATGACTACCATAATTATACCAGTGTTTGAAATTCACTATACAGGTAAAAAAAATCTGAATAAAGGTCCAGGAGATGGGAGAGGATCCAAAAGCTTAAGGATGGCAGCAAATGGATAAAGGTCAACATGTCAAGGGACAGAATGAGAATCCTGATTTTTTGCCACTTTTCATTAATTGTATTTGCTCACATTTATTTTGCCCCTCCGATTTATGTGGAGCATCAGCATGTGGATGAACAAAAAAATGAAATGTTGTCTAAAAGCACTTAAGATACATTGCATGAATTTAATTCACACTTTGGCAGAATAAATGAGGTGTTTTGGTATCCTTTGCATCTCCCCTAAGCCTCACATGCTCTCCCAAACCCTTGCTTTTGGTTTCAGTCAGCATTTGAAGACTGGTCAACTATATGGTTTTCTTTCTTTTCTCACACTCCTGCTCTTTATTCAAGAAGTGGCTGAAAGGGTATTGAAATGCATACCCCTTCCAGAATTATGAACACTGGAATAGACATAGGATCCATTGTTTGAGATGGTGGCTAGAATGATATTCTGCTAGGATCAAACATTAACATCCAATCCATTCTGCTTGGGGTCATGTTGGATCCCTCATGACATATTATGAATAGGACCAGTGGCTAGTGGAGTGACCTAGTTCGGATTAACAAAGAAGTATGAAACACAAAACATTTCTTGTTCCAGAATTCCCTATACCCTACTCTGTCCCTAACCCAAGATCGTAAAAATTACTTCTAGAAATTCTTCTAATACTTGTATAGTTTTACCTGTTCAATTTAGATTCTTGATCCACTTCAAGATTTTTTATTTTGTATATTTGTATGCTGAGATGTATCATTTTCTCTTTGTTTTTGTATATTGATGTATTGATATCCAACTTTTCTAGCACTAACTGCTGAAAAGAGTCTCCTACAATGCATTCACAACAAAAATCAGCTCTGTTCCATTGATCTCTATGTCTGTCTTTATGTCAACCCCACACTGTTTTAACTAATATAGCTTTAAAGAAAGTTTTGAAATCAGGAAGGTTAAGTGCTTCAATTTTGTTCTACTTTTTCAAATTGTTTTGGCTCTTCTGGGTTCATTTCCATTTAAATTTTCAGGTCAGGTTAACAATTTTTAAAGTATATTTCAAAGTTTAGAATAGTTTTGGGTTTCTGGAAAAATTACAAGGAGAAAACAGAGCATTCCCTTGTACCTCAGACTCAGTTTTCCTGTTATTAACATCTAACATTATTATGGCATATTTGTCAAAATTATAACCAAGATTGACATATTGTAATCAGAAGTCCATACTTCATCTGGATTTCTTCCAGCTTTACCCTCAAGACTTTCTTCCATTCTGGATGTCATCCAGGTACCACATTATGTACATTTAGTTGTCTGCTTAGGCATTTCTTGCTGTGGCAGTTTCTTAGACTTCCCTTGTTGATGGCCTTGACAGTTTTGAGGACTACTCAGAAGTTTTGAGGAGTACTAAGGAATTTTGTAAATTTGTAAAATTCCCTAAACTGTGATTTGTCTGACTTTTTTCACTGGGATATGGGTTTTGGGGAATAAGACCACTGGGGTGAAGTGCTGCTTTTGTCATGTCATACTAAAGATGCATACTATCAGCCAGATATGTCTATCCATTTTAACCGTGATGACCTGGCCAAGATACTGTTTGTTAGATTTCTTTATTTTAAATTTACACTCTCCCCTTCTCCCAGCTTGTATCCAGTACTCTTTGGAAGGAAGTTACTATGGGCAGATTACATTTAAGGAATGGCATACAGGGGTACCTGGGTGGCTCAGTGGATTAAGCCTCTGCCTTTAGCTCAGGTTATGATCTCAGGGTCCTGGGATCAAGTCCAGCATCAGGCTCTCTGCTCATCAGGGAGCCTGTTTCCCTTCTTTCTTCCTGTCTCTCTGCCTACTTGTGATCTCTTCCTCTGTCAAGTAAAGTTAAAAAATCTTAACAAAATAGATGTGGCGTATAGGCATACCTCATTTTATTGACTTCACTTTATAGAACTTTGCATGTACTGCATTTTTTAACAAATTGTTTTTTGGGAACCCTGAGTTGAGCAAGTCTACTGGACACCATTTTCCAACAGCATTTGCTCACTTCATATTTTTTTTTTGTTATCACATTTTGCATGTTTATTTTAAACATTCTCATCATATTTCATATATATTAATATCATCCTTCTAAACAATTTGTAACTCTTTATAAACATATATTTTTATCCCCAGGGGTACAGGTCTGAGAATCGCCAGGTTTACACACTTCACAGCACTCACCATAGCACATACCCTCCCCAATATCCATAACCCCACCCCCCTCTCCCAACCCCCCTCCCCCCATCAACCCTCAGTTTGTTTTGTGAGATTAAGAGTCACTTATGGTTTCTCTCCCTCCCAATCTCATCTTGTTTCATTTATTCTTCTCCTACCCCCTGAACTCCCCATGTTGCATCTCCTCTCCCTCATATCAGGGAGATCATATGATAGTTGTCTTTCTCCGATTGACTTATTTCGCTAAGCATGATACCCTCTAGTTCCATCCACGTCGTCGCAAATTACAAGATTTCATTTCTTTTGATGGCTGCATAGTATTCCATTGTGTATATATACCACATCTTCTTTATCCATTCGTCTGTAGATGGACATCTAGGTTCTTTCCATAGTTTGGCTATTGTAGACATTGCTGCTATAAACATTCGGGTGCACGTGCCCCTTCGGATCACTAAGTTTGTATCTTTAGGGTAAATACCCAGCAGTGCAATTGCTGGGTCATAGGGTAATTCTATTTTCAACATTTTGAGGAACCTCCATGCTGTTTTCCAGAGTGGTTGCACCAGCTTGCATTCCCACCAACAGTGTAGGAGGGTTCCCCTTTCTCCGCATCCTCGCCAGCATCTGTCATTTCCTGACTTGTTAATTTTAGCTATTCTGACTGGTGTGAGGTGATATCTCATTGTGGTATTGATTTGTATTTCCCTGATGCCGAGTGATATGGAGCACTTTTTCATGTGTCTGTTGGCCATCTGGATGCCTTCTTTGCAGAAATGTCTGTTCATGTCCTCTGCCCATTTCTTGATTGGATTATTTGTTCTTTGGGTGTTGAGTTTGCTAAGTTCTTTATAGATTTTGGACACTAGCCCTTTATCTGATATGTCATTTGCAAATATCTTCTCCCATTCTGTCAGTTGTCTTTTGGTTTTGTTCACTGTTTCCTTTGCTGTGCAAAAGCTTTTGATCTTGATAAAATCCCAATAGTTCATTTTTGCCCTTGCTTCCCTTGCCTTTGGTGATGTTCCTAGGAAGATGTTGCTGTGGCTGAGGTCGAAGAGGTTGCTGCCTGTGTTCTCCTCAAGGATTTTGATGGATTCCTTTCTCACATTGAGATCCTTCATCCATTTTGAGTCTATTTTCGTGTGTGGTGTAAGGAAATGATCCAATTTCATTTTTCTGCATGTGGCTGTCCAATTTTCCCAACACCATTTATTGAAGAGACTGTCTTTTTTCCATTGGACATTCTTTCCTGCTTTATTCCAGGGCTGCAAGGTTGGTTCAACATCCGCAAATCAATCAATGTGATACAACACATTAATAAAAGAAAGAACAAGAACCATATGATACTCTCCATAGATGCTGAAAAAGCATTTGACAAAGTACAGCATCCCTTCCTGATCAAAACTCTTCAAAGTGTAGAGATAGAGGGCACATACCTCAATATTTTCAAAGCCATCTATGAAAAACCCACCGCAAATATCAGTCTCAATGGAGAAAAACTGAAAGCTTTTCCGCTAAGGTCAGGAACATGGCAGGGATGTCCGTTATCACCACTGCTATTCAACATAGTACTAGAAGTCCTAGCCTCAGCAATCAGACAACAAAAGGAAATTAAAGGCATTCAAATCAGCAAAGAAGAAGTCAAACTATCACTCTTCGCAGATGATATGATACTATATGTGGAAAACCCAAAAGACTCCACTCCAAAACTGCTAGAACTTGTACAGGAATTCAGTAAAGTGTCAGGATATAAAATCAATGCACAGAAATCAGTTGCATTTCTCTACACCAACAACAAGACAGAAGAAAGAGGAATTAAGGAGTCCATCCCATTTACAATTGCACTCACTTCATATTTCTATGTCACATTTTGGGAATTCTCGCCATATTAAAACTTTTTAATTATTATTTGTTTATGGTTATCTGTGATCAGTGATTATGATTTGCTGAAAGATCAGATAATGGTTAGCAATTTAAGCAATAAATTATTTTTAATTTTTTTGATAAAGTATTTTTAATTTAGGTATGTGCATTGTTTTTTAGGCATAATGTTATTATACACTTAATGTAATGTAGTGCAGTCTGAACACAATTACAGTACCTATTTTATGCATAGGAAACTGAAAAATTTTGGCTTGATTTATTGCAGTGATCTAGAAACAAGACAGAGTATCTATGAGTTATACCTGTATCAAGGTAAGTTATTTGGAACTTTTCTACATAGTAGATATTTCTACTCCCTCCCTCATATATATTAATTTAGTGAATCATTTGTTTATATTAGTATGGATTCATGAATATTGTCTTATATTTTGGAGTTATAATCCATTACTATTTTATTTTATTGCTCGAATTGCTGAAGCTTTGGATTTTAGGAACTTTTCCAGTTTCTTTCTGAATCCCTTTCACATATGCCCAACATTGTGATTTTCATTTTTACTTTTGTTTTGAGCACTTCCTCACTATCTAGCACTGTAAGTTTGTATAAGAAAACGTATACGGGGACCTGGCTGGCTCAGTTGGTAGAAAATGAGACTTTTATCTTAGGGTTGTTAGTTCAAACCCCACATTGTGTGTAAAACCTACTTAAAACAATAAAGAATGGCTTTGATAAAGTAGAAAATTATTAATTAAAAAAAGCATGTAATGAGATCTTGTATTTTGTTTTTTGTTTTCTAGTCCAATATAACAATCTCTTTTTCTTCAGATTTTATGTATATATGTATGTATGTATATATTTTGGAGATAGATATAGAGCATGTGTGAGTTGGGGGTGCATAGGGAGAGGGACAAGCAGACTCCATGCTGAGGTCAGAGCATGTTGTGGGACTCAATCCCACGACTCCGCAATCATGACCGGTGCCAAAATCAAGAGTCAGACCTGAACCAGCTAAGCCACCCAGGCACCCTGACGATCTCTGACTTGTGATTAGAGTGTTTAGTTCACTTAGATTTAATGTAATTTGTGATAAATTTCAGTGTTCATCTGCCATTTTAGTATTTGATATTTACGTCTCATCATTTTATGTCCCTATGATCCTTCTTTATCTCCTCTTTGTGTTGTAAACAAGTATTTTTTATAACACTGTAGTTATTCTACTGTTTTTTTTACCAATACTTTTTTACCAACCACTTTTCATAGTGGTTGCTTTAATTAGAATATCCATCTTTAACATCACAAGCTACCTCTGGTTAATAGTGATTTAATTCTGGGCGCCTGGGTGGCTCAGTGGGTTAAGCCGCTGCCTTCGGCTCAGGTCATGATCTCAGGGTCCTGGGATCGAGTCCCGCATCGGGCTCTCTGCTCAGCAAGGAGCCTGCTTCCCTCTCTCTCTCTCTCTCTGCCTGCCTCTCCGTCTACTTGTGATCTCTCTCTGTCAAATAAATAAATAAAATCTTTAAAAAAAATAGTGATTTAATTCTGGTAAAATCAATTAACTTCCAATCATATCAGCTTCACTGATCCAATGTGCTTCATACTATATATTCAGAATGTATCAACTTTTTGCTTTAATTGCAATATATGATTTTCTTTTTACCCTAAGGTTTTGTTTTTTATTTGTTTGCTTGGTAGTGAATGCTAGTAAAACATCTGTTTCTGCTTATCCGACAGTGTATTTTGCCATTTTTGAGGGATTATTTTGCTGAAATAGAATCTCAGTAGACAAATATTTTCTTTTAGTTCTTTGAACACATCATCCTATTACCTTCTTGACCTTCCTTGTTTCTAAAGGAGAATCGTGATAACATGTTCCCATGTGCAATGGGTTGTTTTACACTTTTACCTTAAGTCATAGTTCCTTTGCCTTTGCCTTAGCACTTTGATTTGATACACAAAAGTTGTGCTTAAGCACCTCAAATTTAGAAGGCTTCCAGTCTCTTCCAATGGAGCAGTGTGTGGGTTGAGAGACGCATTCAAAGTTGTAGTGTTTGAAAAGATTACGCTTTGAAAAGTCCCTCGCCTTTTGCATTTTGTCAGATTTCTAAAGTCAGTTTCTGATGACAAAGCTCAGGAATGAGAGGTTATTTCACCCCTTTTCTGCTTTTTTTATGTGTATGTTCTCCCTCATAAACTTCTAGCCTACTGACTGCCACAAAGCAGAATGTAAACTTGGGTTAACATACTTGCAGATTTTCTCTGTGATTTTAAACCAAGTCTTCTTGTTAAGGTGAGCAAGCTGCAGGTTTTCATTCTCCATCCAGAGCCGTGGTTGACTCTCCTGGCAGAAGTGTGTATTCCTTTTGACGTAAAATTACAATTCTTCCAGATTGATCTGGGTGTGTGTTAAGGGGAAATAGAAAAGGAAGAAGTTCTAGGCAAGAAAATCATTGTCTTCCAGCATTATCATTTGGAGCTCTTGTCATTTTTTAAGGAAACATTTCTTAATTTGTTATACGCTTGTATTCAGTATCCAATGCCTTTAAATGGCTGTCTTTTTCTTTTCCTTATTAATTTTACCCTAAAGACTACATAGTAAAGATGTTTCCTACACTTGTTTGTATTCGTTTTCTACAGAAGGGAATCACCTAGCCTTCTGGAACCATTGTTGGAATTCCCATAATTATTAAATTACTGAGAGGGGGTTCAGTGAAACTGCTGAGAAAAACAAAGTGCTACATTGAGTCGTAGGGAGAAGGGGAAGAGAGTTACGTGTTTAAACTCTAAGTGAAAATTGAATATGCTAGACACCTGCTGAAGACATATGCTTATTCTCTAAAGACTCATGCTTAACACTTACAGATTCATAGAAGGTTGTGGCTTCTCTATGACCCTGTTTATATCTGAAGTTAAGCATGAATTTGTTTCTAATTATTAGTTGCAGATAAAATTATCACGTTTGAACATAGCTTGTGTATTTGTATAAACTGCTCAGATGGGGCGCCTGGGTGGCTCAGTGGGTTAAGCCTCTGCCTTCAACTCGGGTCGTGATCTCAGGGTCCTGGGATCGGGCCCCGCATTGGGCTCTCTGCTCGCAGGGAGCCTGCTTCCCCCCCCCCCCCCCGCCGCCTGCCTCTCTGCCTGCTTGTGATCTCTGTCTATCAAATAAATGAACAAAATCTTAAAAAAATAAAAAATAAATAAAATAAATAATCTGCTCAGATCACAAATGAGTGTTCACCCTGTGTGTTCTCCACACCCTCCTGGCTTTTAATATGTGAGGAAGGCCTGAGTTGTGCTTACAAGCCACCTTCCCTCTCTGGGAGCACTGCCTGGTTGGCTCTAAAGGGCGCTGCCTGGCCATCCATGTCTGTTCCTGTGCTGTTCCAGTGCTATCCTCATTTCACAGCTGAGGAGAGGGTGTGGCGTGGTGTAGGGAAATGACTGGAGATTTATTCTTTATCCTCCCTGCCAGGCTTGGCTCCACTTAACAGCTTGTCTACTCCCCACAGTGTGCTCACTGAAAGGACACTAAAGGGCACTGTTTGGAAAAACACATTTAAATCCAGCCATCTGGGCATAGTGAACTTAGGAATCATTTAAAAAAAATAATGACATTATTAATGACCAACATATAATCATTGAAAATATAATATATGCCATCATATAATAAACACAATATAATTATAACATAAAAATAATAAGCCATGTGAATCACAATGAATGTGACTTTTCTAAGAAATCATTCAACACAGCTTCTCATTTCTGTCTCCTGGCACAGATAGATCTCTATGCTTCGATAGGCACAAAGGAGCAATGCCTGGGAGCGTGGACTATGTGCACAGGATGCCAATCCACTAACCTTAGCTGCATGTATCTGCTAGAGGAGACAATGCAGGGCTTCAAAGACACACCTGCAAAGGCGGCAGCAGTGGAAGGTCCAGGCACCAAGCATGAGTGTGCTGCATTCACTGAGCAGAGAGGCAGGTTCAGCACCACAGCCACCTGCATTGCCATCACTCATTCATGCTCTGCCCGCCTGTCCTCCCCACCCCAGCTGTCTGATTCCCACCCTACTCTGAGGAACTGGCCACCCCCCTTCCCCTATGCAAGGTCAAGCAATCCTTTTCCCTATTCCTGATCCTAGGCCCCCACCCAACTAACAGCCTGCTCCTCCTCACGCCCACCTCTGCCACTGGTTCTGTTCAAAATATGGGCTGGTGAAGTAGGAAGGGCATATGCAGAACCTGTCCAGCACACTGGTGCTGCCATTCCTGCAGCAGCACAGCCATGGGGGCACCCCTATAGGCAAGAGGCCTGGATGTTAGCATCTGCTGGCCTCCTTGCCCTTTGCATTAGACTACCACCAAAAGGCTTTATGAGATTGCCTGGGGAGGCAATAAAATTGAACTCACTGCCAAGTGTGTTTGCTCATGTAAGCCCTCACTACTTATTAATTTTAAGGATTAAAAACAAACTGCCAGGTGTACTGGAGGGTCAGGAACCAGCTTAAGGCCCCAAGGAGAAATCCTGGCCCCTGACAGTAGCATTTTCTCTCTTCCTTCCTTTCATATGTTAATGTCAGGCTGTGATTTCCCAGGTCAGGGATTAAAAACAGGCATTCAGGGTGGGGACCACCTACAGGTGGGATGACTACAGAACACCCTCTCAACCCCTTGCCCCCACCCCACCACCAGGGACATGCCCCTGCCTCCTCCAGAGACATGGGGTCTGGAGCCAGAGAGTGAGCAGTAAGCCAAGCAAGGATTTGCTTTTAACTTGGGTTGTAATAGCAGTTTTGAATATACTTAAATCACACTCCTCTAGACCTGAGCAAATGAAACATTGTACTAACAAAGGAGTAAGACTTGTTTTCACAGTAAAAGAGCACCTCACTAGGATATATATTTCACTTTATAGTATATCATCATGAGAGGATGATTAAATGTGGTTTAAATCTGCTCAGATTTTCATTTCATCCTTAATCTATTCCAGTTTGTTCTCAGATCCTAACCTGGGAGGCCAGTGATGACCACAAAGTTAATTGGTGGATAACACAACTTATGACTTTGGAAAGCCCTGAAGTAGGGACTTGAATCCTGGGGCTGCCAGCCTGTCATGCTTCCATTACTGGGGAGGCCGAGAAAAAGTAAGGCAATCCCAACTCAGGTTTAGCCTTAGCACAAGTACAGCCATCTTAGCTCCGGCAGCCATCTCAGATCCTTGTGCCCAAGGGCTGAGCTTTCCCCTACTTTGCTTTAGTTCCAGAGACCCCCACCCTGTTTTAGTAAGTCCCACGCTGCTTTAGTTCCAGAGACCCTCACCCTGCTTTGGTTCCAGAAATCCCCACCCTGCTTTAGTAACCCAAACCCATAAATACCCCTGCCTTAACTAAGCTCGGGGTCCAAATCCCAACTCCGCTGTGTCAGGTATAGTTGGGCCCAAGCTTAAGTTTGTTAAATAAACCCTCATGTGATTGCATCGGTGATGGCTTTGGTGGTCTCTTGGATGCAAAACCTCAGGTATAACATTCCCTTCCCCAAAATTATTCAGGGTTGAGTTGAGTGTCTTTTGCTTCAGCTTCTGGGCTGTAGCGTTGTTGATGGCTTTTCTGTTACTGTTCTGTTGCTCTCTCTCATAACCTTTTCAAAACATTGAAAATACGGGACATGATTAAGAAATAAATATACAATCAAAAGAGACTATAAATAAAATGCTTCTTATTGTGGTCTCCCAAAGGGGATGATGTGTAAGGCCAAACTGATAACAAACAGAAGCCTATAATTTTTAAAGAAAATCATTGAAGTTTAAAATTTTAATAGTAGAAATGTACATCTGCTTAAAAAGTAATCATATATAAACAAAAGTATATACAGATTTAACATATAATAAATATTATACCATCCTTCTGTAACCTGTAGATGTAAGTTAATTAATGTTTTCATGACTTCCAAAGATTTTGAGACCAAGTACATGTACATGCCCCTTAATGAGAAGGAACAACTGTGCATGCAATGCAGTTTTTTCTGGAGGTTTTCAAATGCTCCTCTCGACCTTCAGATGTGGGTGATGTGTGTCCTTACACAACAGGGTGTCTCTGGGTCATTTCCCACTGTCACATCTGGTGTGAGAGTCTCCTTCTCTCATCAATACACTTAAGATTAATTTCCAAGGAAATGGAGGTCAGGTTCCAAGGAAGTTGAGTCTTACCAGGTTCTGTATTTGAAACTATCTTTACTCCAAGTGCTAGAATAGCTGCATTAAGACATAACATGGGTAAGGAAAGAAGATACAGATCTTCATACCCTTCTCTTGGCTGTGAGAAACAACAGTGAAGTCTCTGAGTTCTGCTCTGGAAGCCCATTAGGCAGTGAGCTGCTGTGACAGGCAAGGCCCCATGTTGAGCCTCCAGGACTGTCCCCTCACTGAGACCAGGTGGGGTTGGGTAGGGGATGAAGAATTGGGCTGATTCTCTCCTCAGTAACGTTAACAGTGCTGACAGCAGCAAGAGTAGTCAACCCTTGAAGTAAACAGTGGTGGCTAAGGCAACAACTCTTATCTCATTGAAAACAAAACAAAACAAACAAACAAAAAACAACAACAACAACAACAACAACACCCAATACCTGAATCTTAACATGAAAAAAGTTTTCACAGGGAAATGGAAATTTTGTGTTGTGTACTCTGGTATGGTGGTGAGGGGCCAGCTAGAAAAGGGAGCCGTGGGGGACCTATGCAACAGGCATGGGTCCCAAAATTCTTGACTGGGGAGGAGGAATATAAAGTTAGACAGCTGGCCACCTGCTTTCTGAGGATGTATGGATCCTTACACAGATTGAGCCTTTTCTATGTACCAATCACTCTGGTGACTATGTCATGTGTATTACCCATTTAATGCAGTGTGTCTGGGACAGCCTTTTCATTATCTCCCTTGGAAAAGGAGAGGCAACAAAGGTTTAGTTTAAGTCCCTGTGGCAGTTGGAACTTCAAACACAATGTAATGTACAGATTTTGTATATTACAATGTACAAATGTACAATGTACAGAGAAGAAACGTACAATGTGCTCAGCTTGTGAAGACCATGGAGTGTAGAGGTGACTGCCCTGTCACTGTCTGACAGTAAGCTCTAGATCCAAGATGGGAGTGACCACCAAAATAAGTACCTCACTGAAGAGGGAACTTTGCAATTCTGGGCCAAATCCTTCTGTGATTTTAATATAAAAAGCGCTTCTGCCTCATTCACTGTCCTTCTCATAGTCTTCATTTGGGACTGAATCTCTGTAATAACATTGTAAATTTATATCTGTCTTGTCTTTGTTCTTTTATTTCTACAGTGAGGGATTCTCTAGTGTCTTCTATGCTTTTATTAGCCTGTCTGGTATATTTGAATAATTGTTTTAAATTCTAGTTCAGATATTTGACTTACATCCATAGTGATTCAATCCCTGGTAATGAATTCTAACTCCAGCTCTTTCTTTTCAGGTGAATTTCTCCATCTCATAATTGTGTTAAGAAAAGAAAGGAAAGGGGTGCCTGGTGGCTCAGTGGGTTAAGCCTCTGCCTTCGGCTCAAGTCATGATCTCATGGTACTGGGATCAAGCCCCACATCGGGCTCTCTGCTCGGCAGGGAGCCTGCTTCCCCCCCTCTCTCTGTCTGCCTCTCTGCCTACTTGTGATCGCCCTCTGTCAAATAAGTAAATAAAATCTTAAAAAAATAGAAAAGAAAAAAGAAAATACAATAAGAGTGATAAAACTAAATAATATGAATTCAAAAAGGAATACAAATTATTTTTTTTAAAGATTTTATTTATTTATTTGACAGAGAGAAATCACAAGTAGGCAGAGAGGCAGGCAGAGAGAGAGGAGGAAGCAGGCTCCCCGCTGAGCAGAAAGCCCGACGTGGGGCTCGAACCCAGGACCTGGGATCATGACCTGAGCCGAAGGCAGCGGCTTAACCCACTGAGCCACCCAGGCACCCCAAGAATACAAATTATTTTTAAAAAAAGATGAAAAATAAGAAAAAAAACTGAAAAATAATAAATAAATAAATAAATAAATAAATAAATAGCTAAAAAAAAAAACAAAATACAAAGAATGCTTCCTAGTGTTTTCCCTAAAAGTTCAAGCTCTGCAGCCCTCTATGATCAGTAAACTTGACAGGAGGGAGGCGTTTGTGATGGTCTTCTGGGGGAGGGGTCTGTTGCATTGATTCTCAGGTGTACTTCAGCTGGTGCACATGCAACTCTACTAAGAAGAGGCAGAACTCAATGTAATCAGCCCCAGATTCCAGTATGTGGCCCTGTATTTCTCCCTGAAGGCTTACAGCACAAATGGGTGGGATGAATATGGCTTCACCATGCTCTCTACCCAGGAGCTGAAAATTTGCACCCAACTCTTCAGTGAGCTCTCACAGAAAAGCATTCCATCAGTCTTACCTCCTTGGTTTCTGTCAGAATTCTGTGTTCACCCAGCCAGCGCCAAGCATTTTTATCTCAGGCACGTGAATGAGTTCCAAATACAATTTCTATGGATTTCTGTGGCACAGAGTCATGCTGTACCTCCTGGGTGTTGGAGACCTTGCCATGCTTCTGTTTTTTGTTTGTTTGTTTGTTTGCTTGCTTGCTTGTTTGTTTTGGTTTTGGTGGACTCCTCCCAGGAATGTGGTCGCCCAACAGTGCTGTGATTTGAGGTTTAGGACTACATAGAGCAAAAAGTCAGCACCTAACCTCATGATTTTCAGACAGCTTTCCCCAACTGATACCTGAGGACTCTGAAACATTCAGACCCCAACTGTTCTTCTTGTGACCCCCAGGATCCTCATGTTCCCTCACCTGCTTAATGATTCCACCCTGCTTCACCACATAAGCACCTTTAATCCGGGGACATCCCCCACAGTAGCAAATTCTCAAAAGTTTTAATTGTGTAGTTCTTTGATGATAGAACTTTGCAGTAGCCTCATTAACCCGGTTTCCTCCCCTCTGCTATATCCACAGCTATATCACCCACACAACTTATTCCCACCCATGACAGTCAAACTCCAAAGCTGCAGTATGCAGCACAGTGGGCTGGAGATAGCTCTTGGAGTAGTTCAGGATCTTGTTCTGGGGATGTTGCTGGTGCTGTAACTTCATGAAGAGAAAGTGTCCACACCATGATTGACTTTTCGTGTCCTTCTAAATAAAGGAAAGTTTTCCCATCGCTCAGTGTTGTCTGAGCCCATGAAGCAATCCCTGGGTGTTTTTTCCAGATAGCAGGTCATGGGCACAGGGATCTAATATTACTCATTACTCCTGGCCTACCATAGTTGGTGGAGACTTGCTCTGTTTGACCCAAGCTGGTCCATTCCATATAAACAACCCCTTGTCCTCCTCACCTCAGCATCTCTCTGATTCTCCTCCCTCTCCAACTGACCCCCTCTTCTTCAGTTATTTTCTCTCTAATAAATAAATAAACAAATAAAGCCTACAAATTGTTAAATAAAAGGTTGAGAATAAAGGTGTATATTTAGGCCATCAGAACCTGAATGGAAACAACCTCCTTTGTGTATTTGTCATCTTTCCCTAGTGCTGATGGTGTCAGAGTTGCATGACAACCCAGGTATTGGGAAGGTCTATGGTGGAGGGACTCTAGATTCCAAAAAGACCATATGAAGGAGTTCCATCTCCAAACTGAAGATCCACTCAGCATTTTCATGTGGGGAAATTTATGGTGATATGCTACCAAAGTTTGGGGAGTTATTTGGTAATTCAGCATAGCATAATATACCTACAACATGTTGAAATCAACAAATAAATTTCAATCATTATCAGCCTAGAACCTATGAGAAAATGACCAAGAAGCACCCAGATTCCTCAGCCAGTAGGGCATGTGGTACTGGATCTCAGGGTCATGAGTTTGAGCCCAACATGAAACATAGAGTTTCCATAGGTGGGAAAGAAAGGACTTACACATGACGAAAATCAAATAGGCTTTGGCAATAGAGCTGGACACTGGTGGGTTGGATCCTCTAGCCCGTTCATTCAGCCACTGGGCCCTGAGAACTCAGATGGTGCCAGTGTTTTTCAGGCAATCAGGTTCTCTGTCTAGGAGCTCAGGGTCTAGAAGGGAAGACGGACAAACATGAACCATAAAGGTGAACAAAAAGGACATTTGCTCCATAAGAAAAGAGAAAGGGACTATAACTGGATCATGAGCTACAACAGGTGAGGGGTGTGAGGAGGCAGTGCAGAGGTGACATTGAAAATTCCTGTGGCAGGAAAAGGAGACATCCCTGCACAAATCAGAGTATATTTAGCCTGGCGGAGGGAACCATGGTGCAGAGGATTGGAAACAGAATATAATATTCCTGCAGTGGAGATTAGAAATTAAGTCAGGGTGATGAAGGAAGCTAAAGAGAGGATCAAGGGGGAAGGGGAGGAGGGCCAAGGCCTGGGGCAGGTGGAGAGTATCAGTACCCCACTCCTCGTTCTGTGTGACCACATTAACACACAATCAGTGGCTTAAACAACAGACACTGTCTCATTAGTCTCAGAGGATCAGGAATCCATGGGTGCTCAGCTAGGGTTTCCTGCCAGAGCCTCTCCATACTTTGGGGCTGTTGATAACACTAAGGCAGGACCTGCTTTACAGAGAACCTGAGCTCACTTAGGGGTGTTGGCAGGATTCAGTCCACCTCAAAGTTCTGAGTTCTGTCTGTTGTTGTCACTCATTGGTACATAACATGCACATGTCTGGGTCATGGTTAAACATAGGCCTTTGTACTCCTGAATGAAAATCTGAGAGAGAAGACAGATCAGAGTCAGCATGGGACTGGGCAATGAGCTTTAATACCTGAATCTCAGAAGGGGCTTGTGGGTCATGTAGCCATGTTCTGTGTAATGGTAGGAATAACTAAGTCCAGACCACACTCCAGGGGCAAGGTTACACAAAGATGTGTAAACAGGATATGGGATTTCAGGAAACAACTGAAAGGAGAAGGTGAAGACCTCCGCAGGGTTAGGACCTTGCCCAGAATGGTAAGAAGGCTGAATGAGGCATAAACCCAGCTTTTGAGTGTCCTCAAAGTAGGGACCCTGGATGCACATAGCCATTCACTGGAGGGCTCTGGGAAAAAAAATCTGTTAAAAGAAGTGGTTACAGACATGGAAATGGTATAAGGGTGAGTATGAGCACTGATATTCTAGGTAGCATTACAGCAAGTTCTTGACTGAGGGGCAGTCCAAGGCATGGCAACACACTGAGTAGAACCATATCCATATCACACTCATTGGAAAAGAGGTAATTGTTCTCAGACACGATTTGCAGTCTCCCGGGGTAAGAGTGAATTCTCACCTTCAGAGGCCAAGCCTGCAATCCCTTCTTGCTTTTAAAATTAGAAAGCATCCCCTCTCTCTCTGCCTGCCTCTCTGCCTCCTTGTGATCTCTCTCTCTCTCTCTGTCAAATAAATAAATAAAATCTTAAAAAAATCCTTTAAAAAAATAAAAATAAAATAAAATTAGAAAGCATACGATCTTGGGAAGCTATTATCCAGCCCTCTGTAGGTAAGGCTGCCATCATCTGGGACTCCAGAATTTGAGCACTGATGAACACATGTATACACATATGAGAGAGTGTGCATGTGCATACACACACACACACTCACACACACACACACTTGTGTGTGTGTGTGCATGCATAAACACAGACACACACCCCAGTAGGGACTGTAGAGTTGGATCTGACCAATAGAAGACCCAGTTAAGGTAAGAAGAAGAAGAAAATGTGGTTGGAGCTATTTATTGCATGTGACACCATTGCTCCAATATCACAGATATTATCCCACATATGCCTATGGACATCTGGAGGAAGTATATTCTAGAGTCATCTGTATTGTGCAGACAACATCCAAACCACCCCTGAGAGGGATAATGGCTTATTGAGGAAGACAAACAGGTAATATTGGAGAGGTATTCCTGAAGACACGTGTTTCTCTAAGCTATGGCCCTGGCTGCACCCAGAACTTCGTTAGGGGCCTGTGAAGAGGGGTGTGTTGGTTTCACTGTGTGTCCTACATGCAGAATGGGGATTGGCAGATGGCAACGCTGAGCACTGTATGTTTGGTGTCAATCCAGGAGTGGACATAGGTAGGTGATCTCGGGCAGTGAAGTTAATTCCTTGACTGCAGACCCCAAAAGAATTTGGACCCTTGCAAACAGGCTTCCACATTCTAATGTAGTCTAGCACCAAGGTTACTTGGCTAGATATATCCAATGCTAAAATATGTTTTCTTGCTGTTTGCCTACTTCCCTGGACTCCGGCACCCAGAAACCCTAGGGGAATGGCTTTTTCACATGCTGCAGACACTCATGGTGGCCCAAAACTCACGCATAAAGCCTCAGGATATTTGGCAGGAGGTTCCATAAGGTAATACAGAACAGCCTATGCCAGGGCAAGCCACCCTCTGAGACATCCCAGGGCTGCCTCGTCCTCTCCTCTGCAGTTTCTGGAAAAGAGGGATATGTGGGTGTTCCTGCTATTGGGATGGAGGGAGTGGATACCCCGGTGATCCCTTTATGTCCACACCAATGTCATGGTGGGCAGTGTGGGAAGGATTCCAGAGGTACACCTTACCTCTCTCAGAACACAATGAAGGCCCTGAAGCTGTGCCACATTTCTTTTCTTGTTGGAGGTGTGTGCATACTGGGGTGTGCTGTGTCTGGAATGGAGTGCCCTGGGTCTGAGGACCAGCAAAGGCAGCCAGACAGAGCTCCGAGGCCTCCTGCCTGGTTGCTTGGCACTGGCTTCACAGAGCTCCACACAGGAGATCGGGCAGGAGCTGGATGTTGAGATCTTCTGCTCTACCTCCTTGAAGGTCATAAAGTGCCCCACACTGCCCATAGAGTGCAGCGCTGGCTCAGGGTGAGTGAAGGTGTTGGGGAAGTCCATCCCCCAGGGTCCCAGTGAAGCAGAATGGTACCCATGTCCCAGAAGCCAGACTATTACTCCTGTGGGATCCCTCCTAGAGTCCTGAACCCAGATGAATCTGCATCACCATCTCCTTTTCAAACTTGCCCTCATTTCCCTGCCCCTACCTTGGCCAGATGTAGAATAACTGTCCACTTATTTTTAATAATATCAGAAAAGAGACTTTAAACCATGTCTCAAGATATTCATGTAGAATTATTTTGCACTGTGCTATGTATTTTCCTATCCTGTGCTCCCAGGTGTCCCCACTGACTTGAAAGTCTTCCCCAGGATCTGCAAGTCTTACACATGATCATGGTGAGTTGGAAGACATTTACCCACAGGGACATGTTTCCAATGGTACTATGTCTCTTATTCTGCTTTTTGGTTTTGAATGAACACATCCCTCAGGCCTCTCCAGGGTCAGGGTCAGGGGCTTCATTCTGCTGCACAACATTCCAGAAGGCCAGTCATTTGTTAAAGTGATTGAGCCCTTCAATGATGCAGGAATTTGATGTGATTCTCTTCTATTGCTAACTCACAGTGCTACACGAAACATCCTATATGCCCTAATATTCATAGCTGTCCCATCTAAGAAAATATCTCTGTGCTCTCATCTCAAGAATGGAATATGTTATCAAAACCACAATATAGATGCTGTTCATGCAGGGAGGTGGTATCAATACACATCTCACAATCTGACCTGAGATACTATCAAGGTAAGATATCATTGACTTCAATTTATTGTATGTCTACGAGGAAATGTTTTTATTTTTCCTTAAAGATTTAGGAATTGATTGGTTGATTGAATGATTTGAGAGAGGCAGGGGAAGGAGTGGAGAGAAGCCAAGGGGGAGACAGTATTCTCAAACTGATTCTGCCCTAAGTATGCAGCCCTACAAGGAGCTCAATCTCAGGACATTGAGATCATGACCTGAGCAAAAACCGTGACTCCTAGGATTAAGCCAAGGAACCACCCAGTCACCTTATTGTTTTTATGACTGTGGGCTCTCTTGTCCCACCTCTTGCCATAAGTCACTGGCATCTTTGTGTTTTGGTCTTTGCTCCAACACCTAGCCCTCCCAGAGACAGAACTGACTCATGTCTCCACCGTTTCACAGCATGGTAAATATGGATCACTGATGAAGAGGAGTGAGACCTGTCTGCTATGGACAAACTGGGCCAACCTACTAGAGAAGCAAATACAATATCTGGAGCCTAATTTCCTAGGAAGAGAACTCAGCTATGTCTACACATTCCTGTGCACATATCGAGACATTGCCAGCACCCAAGAGGTGTTGAGCTTCCTTTTTGCAAGGTGAGCATCCTGTCCCTAACTGCTCAGTTGGACTAGGCTACCACTTGCTGTGAGTCTTGGAAATGTCCCAAAATTCCCAAGCCTCAGTTTGCTCCTCTTACTGGGGCAGAGTCATGTTAGGGACTCAGTCGGGTCTTGATAGGAAAGTGCACCTGTGTGCCTTGGCCCATGCAAAGTTCTGCTAGAGGGCCTGTGGTTGTACTCATTTATCCATGTCCTGCTTCTCATGATAAAGCCTCTGCCTCATCCCTCACTATTACTATGATCTTGAGTAGGGCTGTTTTGCCTTTTGAAAGAGATATCTGAGACTCCATTTGGGAGGCCCCAAATGGGTTTGGGTGAAAGCAGAGCAGGGATTCCTGGATTGCAGAGGCATTCCCAGGCCCACTCAGACATCTATGATGGGCTGGTTGGGGCCCTTTTATTCATCAAGTATTCAGGAAGCCACACTAGGTGCAGGTGCTTCCCTACGACTTGACTTTGATCCCTGCACAGAGCAGACAGCAGCCCAGGTCTTCAGACTGGTCAGGAGTCATACAGTGATGATGGACACAATGAGATTTAGCATCCACAGGACATTTCATGTGATGCCCCCTGGCCTCTTCTATATATGGGTGCATTTTTTTTCCAGCTATGATGAAACCAGTATAGCCCAGGAGCAGTGAAACATATGAGTGAGTGTGGAATGATGTAGGAGGGTCTTCCCGCTCCACCAGAGCAGAAAGGGTACCTTGAGCTGGAGGGACTCTTAGATCCTCATGCCACACAGCTCTGATTCCTTTTAAGGGTGAAGGTCTGCAAGTTTCTTCTGTAAAAAGGAAGGGGCCCGGGGAAGCTATGGGTGTGGGTACTGTGGCAGGGCAGAGGGGAATGGATGACAGCTTTAGTTCCTAAGAGAATCATTCCCTATCACGGGGCCCTCTCACCCCTGTCTCTACCCCAATCCTGGGACCTAGACCAGAGTCTGTGGAAACCACCAAACTCAGCAATATGTTGGAACCTGGACACTGGGTGTTCAAAGGGTGCTCAGAAGACCCAGTGAGAGTATAGGGACCAGATATTCCAAACCCTGTGGGAGATTAGTGTCAGTAGAAGGAGACCCACTCATGGCACCTAGTGAAAGAGGCAGCACATGGGCACAAGAGGTAATGTTTGAAGTATTGGGAGGATCCTGGGAAGGCTTGACTAGAGACAGAGTCCATTTGCTCCCTCCTCGGTTAGATCTTCAGAGCACTGGCGTGTGCAGTTAGGGTAATTAAGAGACCAGACACCACCACTCCTTGGGAACATGCAGTTGAATTCAAGTGGCAAGTGCACAAGGAGATAGATTACAGAATGTGTCCAGATCCACCATGTAGGGCAGAAATGGTCCCACCATTCATCAAGATCTCCCACTCATTGAGGCTCTTACCAGCCTGTTGTCTGTAACCAGACCTGTCTCAGGCAGAATTGCCAGATCACAGATGGACAAGGAGTAGGACTGGTCTCTGACAGAAAATAGATGCCCAATGACCCGGGTTACCACAAGTTTCCCTAGGATATTAGTTTGGGAGAGTGCCCTGTCCTCTGGTTCCTCTTCCTAACTGCTATCCCCAGAGCATTATCCTCCTTCTTGAACACATGTGTAGAAAGATATTCTGAACATTGTTACAGCCCCCAGAATTTCCCAGCCTGAAAGTGCTGTTGACATACATGAGGCTCAATATAGCAGGCTGAGACCTGGAACCCCATTCCCAGCTTCTATCACAGCTGCAACACCTTGAGCCTACAGAGCCAGAAGCTGTGGGTGAGATGGAACGGGGGTTGCTGATGTGGTCCTGAGGAGGGTACACTGTGGGCCACACTGAGCAAGACTCCATAGAGTGCAGTCGGGTGGAGAGCAGTAAATAGTCTCAGATCCCGGTCCCAGTGGTCTTCAGTCATGGAGACTTCACAGGGATTGGTTCTCGGATGCAGGCAATATTGAGTGGTCAGAAAGTTTCCTTTATTTAGAAAGGACAGGGGAATTCAATCATGCTGATGATACTTTCTGTTCA
Organism: Lutra lutra; assembly: GCF_902655055.1. NCBI lineage: Eukaryota > Metazoa > Chordata > Mammalia > Carnivora > Mustelidae > Lutra > Lutra lutra. Next base: position 648,063 of record NW_025923848.1, on the reverse strand, counting down.
TGGAGCTACAGCACTAGGCCCAAAACAACAGCCTGAACCACATTAGGAATTTGCCTTAGCTCCTACTGTGGAACCCGCTGTATCTTCTGAGACAAAACTGGCCCCTACCCTCCCTGGTGCTGGAGCTCACACATTAAGAAGAGTGGTAACACCAACTGCCCTGTTGGGGCCAGAGCAGGTGGTGGTCAGTGCTCTAATTCACTCTCCTGAGATGGAAGAGCTACCAGATTTTCGACCTGACCTGGAGATCCAGCAGGGTCTAGCCCCTGCTATTGAGGTTTGTGAAGGACTTGAGCCAGCACCTGTCTCAGTGTAATGACCAACCTCAGCCCACAAGCAGCAGCTCGTGCTGACTAGAACCCCAAGGATGGTTTCCCCTCTTCTGTCATTGCTCTCTTTGTAATTTTTGTGTTTTGTATACACCTGCATAGTGGCTTAATAGATTTTGTTCATTAAATAAAATAGAATTTGAGATTACATAAAATTTTACTGTGATCCTTTTCAGTGGTATATGGAAGTGCCGTTAAATACTTTAAGAGTGTTACACAACCATTTATTTGAAGAACATTTCCATCAAAGAGAAAAACCTGGCCTCCTTATCACTCACTGCTCCTTCCCTCACCCCAGTCCCAGCAACCACTGCTTTTCTCTCTGTCTTTGGTACTTTACGCTCTCTGAGATTTTCATGTGCCTGGAATCCATATTGGCCTTCTCTGTCTGGCTACAGAACATAAGAAAGATACAAAAATCTTTTTTTCAATATTATATTAAAAAACATGTTATTACAAATGAATGTTTCTGAAACTATAATGATCATGGGAAGCACCAAAATGAGCTACTTTCATTACCTGGAATTGTGTTCCCTTTCATAAGGATACTTTGAAAGGCAGAAACCAGGGATATGTCTGGGTCCATGAGACACCTTTAAATTCTTTCATTTTCTTGCATAGGCCACGTTTAAACTATTCCAGAGGGCATATTTTAAAAAATACTAGAATTACATCTTAAATCTTCCCTTTTTTTACTTAAAAAGTCAGGTAATAAAGTAAATAGTTTTTCAGGTTTAGGCAGACTTTATTTATGTAGTAAAATAATGATTTAAATATGAAGAAAATAAGACACGTTCCTACTTCCATGAAATAATCAACTATAATGAGATGGTGTCCCGTTTCCGTGCTTTTCCCTCTGGATTTGGTGTGTGCTTATGCACAAGCATGTGTGTGTGCATAAGTCTGGGGGAGGGCAGCAGGGAGAGTTTTAGGGTTGGTCTCTTGTTCTACCTGATGTCCCTACAGTGGATAGGCACTGTCGCTGCTGTTCCCTTGGACATTTTCAGTGACAGCACTCAAAGCCCCATCTGTTGAACAACTGAGCCATTTCCAATTATTTGACTCACATCATTAAGGTAATAAGTACAGCTGTGCCATAAATCTCTGTTCTTTGTGTCTGATTCCTATAAACACCATTTCTGGAACACAGTTTAACCACATTTTTGAAGGACAGGCTCCATGCTTCTCTATCTATGGTCTCTTTATTCAGCGCAAACTTCCTTGAGAAAGGAGGGAACTGGTGTCTATAGATGAAACCTGAAACCATGAGTACAAGCCAGCAGGGAGTCCATTGGTAGTGGGCATGATCATAGAGCAGGGAAGAGCTTTCCCACATCCCCCTCATGTATCCTCCCCCAAAAGTATCCCTGCCTGTGTCCTGGAACACACATTACCCAGGCCCTGTCTGGAGATATGCTCCAGCCACTCCAGCCCCTTCTGCTCCATAACTCAGATTCTAACCTGAGCAACCACGCCCTGCTCCAGGCCAGCAGAGGAGGGCAGACGAGGCCACTCCTATCAGGTTTCTCCCTGTCTATCCTGACTGGACCACATCCTCTGAGGGAAGAACCTCTAAGGACAGCTCAGGTCAGTCTGTTACAGACTTGTGTCATCCAGATATAGTTTTAGTGGCAATGGCAAAAACCACTTGAACCTGTGTGAACAAGAGAGACCCTTACAAAGCACATTGGCTGCTCATGGAATTCAGGATGGAGAGGGCCTCTACCAAGGGTTTTGGCACTGGATATGGTTCGTCCACAGTCCTTAGGTGCCCCTAGCAATGACAGTACCCCTGCCCCAACTTTGGTATCCCTCAAATTCAGCTTATGTGGAGAGGAGGCTGTGCTTCTAGCTCAAGGTACCATGTGAGATGAAGGGGGAGATCCCTCTCCTCCCACAATTTTGGGTATGGGGGGTCCACTTGATCTGAAGCTGCTGGGGGAGCCATGGTAGTAACCAGTGTCTTCTCTGCCACAAGATGGATCTAACCAGGCACAGAAGGTACATCTTCAGAGAGAGGGCATCTGGGGCTTTCCCTGCAGGAAAAGAGAGAAACACCATTGAATGGGGATTCAGTGAGAAAGGAGAGCTCTGAGCACTAAGGGAAGGGCTGCCATGTGCTGGGGCACTGTCCTATTGGTCAGGGGCACAGGATCTGTGTAGGTTTGTAAGGAGTGGTGAGGCTTCATCCTACCAACAGGTCCATCAAAAACCAAATTCACCTCCAGAAAATACTTTCAACTCTGACCATCCAAAGGTTCTGGTATCCTGGCAAGCAAGGAAGCCTAAGATGCTATGAACCAATGATTATACGATAAGGTGAGATAGAAGACAGTCGTGATGGAAGTGAGGGTGACTCATTTGCCTGCTTCGTAGGGAAACAGCCCCATCACAAAGCACCCCAGCATTAGTTCCAAAAACAGATGACAATTTAGGAAGCTCCAGACTGACAGTCTCCACACTGAGTATTGTCCGTATCCAGGACACAAGCTCTGGGTGAAATCCTGACCCAGGTGTGGCATGGGTCTGATGGATGAGGACCAGTGTTGCGGGATCCCAGCTGAGGGACAAGTCATCCATACTGGATGGGATGAAGGATTTCTGGAAAGACAATTGAGTTACGGGGAGCTGGGCTTGCTGGGCAAGAGGGACAGAGTAAGGCAGATGCCCAGATACCATGGCAGCAGGGGCTCACAGTGAGCTAATTTAAGCAGGTAGAGCCAGGGTTGACTGAGTGTCCTTTGAGAACATGAATCATGTCAGTCAATATCTATAACAATTCCACGAGGAAGGCAGAAATGCTGTCTCTGTTTGACGAATAAGGAAACCAAAACTTTAAGAAACTGCCCCTCTCCATAATCCGCAGTGTGGCAGAGGCAGGATTGAATTCCAGGCCTTGTCTATCCTTGCTGGCCCCACCTGACAAGAAGGCTGCATTCCCAATGCTTCAGAAAGGAGTTCTCAGCTCTGAGGTTACATGAACCTTTGTGCCTGGTACCCAGGGAGAAATGTTATCCTGCCCAGACAAAGGCTGGATGGAACTGGGAGAGTTCTCAGTCCCAAGACCTGTGATCATCAGACAACAGACCCAGGCCAAGCCCCAATCAAAGTGTTATCACTGCCCCCTGAGTTCAGAGAGGTCTCCAGGTCTGGGGGTTTGCATGTGGAGCTTTGCACACCTCTGAGTTCCAGGTCGGGACCGTGTGAATGGATCACAGAGTCCGATAGCACAGAGACAGCAGTTCTAGCCCCTACTCAACCTCTTTGTAGCTGGGTGACCCCAAACAGGGCTCTGAAGCTACAGACCCCATACCTGAATTAGAGTTAGTAATGGGTACAGCTAAGTAAGATGTAGAAAGAAATGACTCGTACAGTTCCTACCTGGTGCCTGGGAGCACGTGGGGATCCCAGAGGAAAGGCAGGTGTGTTGGTGAAAGATTTACCCATGTATCAGTTCTTCCACTTGTTGATTCTGGCATCATCTTTAAGAAACACATGTTAAATCTAAGGTCAGAAATATTTCCTCTCAGGCTTTCTTTTCTGAGGTTTATAGTTTTAGTTCTTAAATTTAGGTCTGTGACCCATCTGGCGTTCATTTTGAGTCTCATGTGAGGAGAGGGTCCACCTTCATTCAGTCATTTATAATTTTATGTATCTGCGTGTACAAGAAGGGACACAGTTTATTCACTGTAGTACCTTAGGTTGTCACTTGTAGGGAATTGTCAATAGAGCCCAACGAATCTTTACAGTAAATAATTCTTGAAGCAATTGTCTAAGATCCTGAAGGAAGTACTAAAGGAAGTTAACTTCTACCTTCTGCAGAGGTGAAGCCATGTCTTTGATAGGAGCACAAACACCCCTCTGGTGGCCATAGGAGACATTGCAGGAGTACCTCAGGGTTCATGACCTGTCTGCAAAACAAGCCACATTCAACCTTGGACATCTTCAAGGATCCCAGAGAGATCAAAAACAATTCTGTAAAATTCAATGTTTTAGGGGATGTCTTCTAGGAAATATATGAAAAAATAGGATTCTTCCCAAGAGCACTATTTTGAAAAGTATTTTCTGAGCAGTTGAGTCAGGCGCTGGGTAAAAGGACAGAAAGCAGAGAAAATGGTGGAAGCCTCACAAGAAGCACAGCTTGTAGGGTGGAAAAGTGTGGGGGAATAACTGGTCTAAGCCACAGCTCTGTATATCCGGTTGAAAGAAAACAGTAAATTGAAAAAAGCCATTTTTATGGATCCCTTTGCTTACACTAACCACAAAACATTTTAGACAATTTGTAAACTATCTCTCAGCATAACTGTATCCTTTTTCCCAGTTAGATAGCATCAACCTATATTCCCAGTTATTTTTTTTTACTTATTAGGAGAACATGATAAGATATATGGAATCCAAAACGATTCTACAAAAATCCTCATAGAACCAACAGATGGATTAACTCAAGCTTAAGAACACAGATACAATATACAAAAATGAGTTTTATCTCTATCCATGAATAACAAGTTATCACTGAGAGAAATTATGAAAATAATTTTCAAATCATAATCAATCAAAAAGATTAAAATACTTACGGATTATTTTCATCAAGAAGGGAAAGACCTGTATACTGAAAACTGTAAATCATTAATAAAAGAATTTCAAGAAGACAGAATGAAGTCGAAAGACATCCCATACTAATAGATCCCAAGAACATATGTAATCCAAAATACACACTGCAACAAGCAATCTCAACATTCAGTTCAAACCCCATCAACATTTAACGTCATTTCCAGAAATAAAAACAGCAATCATACAAAATGAGTAGTACCATGGAAGGCCTTGAATAGCCAAAGCCATATGGAGAAAGAACAAAACTGGAGGCATCATGCTTTCTGAATTCAAAGTGTATTACAAAGCTGTAGAAATCAAAATGGTATAGTATTGATATACAGACAGACACACAGATGAATGGAACATAGTACAAACCCCAGGAAGAAACTAAAACATATGTAGTCAATTCATTTCCAACAAAAGCTCCAAGAATAAAAAATAGGGAAGCAAGTGTCTCCACATTAAGTGGTTTTGGAAACACGGGGCAACCTCAAGTAAAGCAATGCAACTGAATTTCTATCCCAACCCCATCCACAACAACAGTCAACATATAACAAAGACTTCAACAAAACAGCTACACCCATAAAATACCTAAATGAAAATTGGACAGAATGTTATTAACCCCCCACTTTTTTTTTTTTTTTACAAAATAATCTCCATGACCAAAACTTGAACTCAAGATTATGAGATCAAGAGACAGATACTGTGCTGACGGAGCCAGTCAAGAACCTTTTAAAACTATGGAGCACAATATGCAATGGAGAAGTCAAACTCTCTCTTTTCACAGATGGTATGATCCTTCATATGGAAAACCCAAAAGACTCCACCCCCAAACTACTAGAACTCATACAGCAATTCAGTAATGTTACAGGATACACAAATCAATGTACAGAATCCAGTTGCTTTCTTATACACTAACAATGAAAATACAGAAAGGGAAAGTAGAGAATTGATTCCAATTATTATAGCACCAAGAACCATAAGATACCTGGGAATAAACAGAACCAAACAGGTTAAGGATGTGTATTCAAGGAACTACAGGACACTCATGAAAGAAATTGAAGAAGACACAAAAAGATGGAAGACCGCCCCATGCTCATGGATCAGAAGAATAAACATTGTTAAAATGTCTATACTGCCTAGAAGAGCATATACTTTTAATGCCATTCTGATCAAAATTCCACTGGCACTTTTCAAGGAGCTGGAGCAAACAGTCCTAAAATTTGTATGGAATCAGAAGAGACCCCAAATTGCTAAGGAAATGTTGAAGAAAGAAAAACAAAACTGGGGGCTTCATGCTGCCTGATTTCAAGCTTTACTACAAAGCTGTGATCACCAAGACAGCATGGTACTGGCATAAAAACGGACACATAAACCAGGGGAACAGAGTAGACAGCCCAGATATGGACCCACAACTCTACGGTCAAAAAAATCTTCAACAAAACTGGAAAAATATGCAGTGGTAACAGGCCAGTCTCTTCAATAAATGGTGCTGGGAAAATTGGACAGCTATGTGTAGAAAAATGAAAGTCGACCATTCTCTTACACCATACACAAAGCTAAACTTGAAATGGATAAAAGACCATAGTGTGAGGCAGGAATCTATCAGAATCTTGGAGAACATAGGCAGTAACCTCTTTGACATCGGCCACAGCAACGTATTTCAAGATATGTGTCCAAAGGAAAAGGAAACAAAAGCTAAAATGAATTTTGGGGTCATCAAGATCAAAAACTTCTGCACAGCAAAGGAAACATTCAACAAAATTATGAGGCAACCTGCGGAATTGGAGAAGATATTTGCAAATGATGACACAGACAAAGGACTGATATCCAGGATCTATAAAGAACATCTCAAACTCAACACAAACAAAACAGATAATCATGTCAACAAAAGGGCAGAAGGAAGTTGAGGGAAATTGGAAGGGGAGGTGAACCATGAGAGACTATGGACTCTGAAAAACAACCTGATGATTTTGAAGGGGTGGGGTTGGGAGGTTGGGGGAACCATGTGGTGGGTATTAGGGAGAGCACGTATTGCATGGAGCACTGGGTGTGGTGCAAAAACGATGAATACTGTTCTGCTGAAAAGAAATAAAAATTAAAAGAAAATTGCATATTCAGATATTGTTTAGAGAAGTGTTTTGTATATATCTCTAAAGGCTAATTAGTTTATAATGTTTGAAAAGACTCACCCCATTGTTTTTTAAATCATTTTTATTATTTATTTTCAGCATAACAGTATTCATTGTTTTTGTGCCACACTCAGTGCTGCATGCAATCTGTGCCCTCTCTAATACCCACCAACTGGTTCCCCCAACCTCCCACCCCCCCACCTCTTAAAACCCTTCAGATTGTTTTTCAGAGTCCATAGTCTCTCATTGTTCACCTCCCCTTCCAATTTTCCCCAATTCCCTTCACCTAACTCCCCATGTTCTCCATGCTATTTGTTATGCTCCACAAATAAGTGAAACCATATAATAATTGGCTCTCTCTGCTTCATTTATTTCACTCAGCTGAATCTCTTCCAGTCCCGTCCATTTTGCTACAATAGTTGAGTAGTCATCCTTTCTGATGGAGGTGTAATACTCCATAGTGTATATGGACCACATCTCCCTTATCCATTCGTCCGTTGAAGGGCATCTTGGTTCTTCCCACAGTTTGGCGACCGTGGCCATTGCTGCTCTAAACATTGGGGTACAGATGGCCCCCCTTTTCACTACATCTGTATCTTTGGGGTAAATACCCAGTAGTGCAATTGCTGGATCATAGGGAAGTTCTATTTTTAATTTCTTGAGGAATCTCCACACTGTTCTCCAAAGAGGCTGCACCAACTTGCATTCCCACCAACAGTGTAAGAGGGTTCCCCTTTCTCCACATCCCCTCCAACACATGTTGTTTCCCGTCTTGCTAATTTTGGCCATTGTAACTGGTGTAAGGTGATATCTCAATGTGGTTTTAATTTGAATCTCCCTGATGGCTAGTGATGATGAACATTTTTTCATGTGTCTGATAGCCATTTGTATGTCTTCATTGGAGAAGTGTCTGTTCATATCTTCTGCCCATTTTTTGATATGATTATCTGTTTTGTGTGTCTTGAGTTTGAGGAGTTCTTTATAGATCCTGGATATCAATCTTTTGTCTGTACTGTCATTAGCAAATATCTTCTCCCATTCCGTGGGTTGCCTCTTTGTTTTCTTGACTGTTTCCTTTGTTGTGCAGAAGCTTTTGATTTTGATGAAGGACCAGAAGTTTATTTTGGCTTTCATTTCCTTTGCCTTTGGAGACATATCTTGAAAGAAGTTGTTTTCGCTGATATCAAAGTGATTACTGCCTATGTTCTCCTCTAGGATTCTGATGGATTCCTGTCTCACGTTGAGGCCTTTTATCCATTTTGAGTTTATCTTTGTGTACAGTATAAGAGAATGATCGAGTTTCATTCTTCTACATACAGTTGCCCAGTTTTCCCAGCACCAATTATTGAAGAGACTATCTTTTTTCCACTGTATATTTTTTCCTGTTTTGTCGAAGATTAACTGACCATAGAGTTGAGGGTCCACATCTGGGCTCTCTACTCCGTTCCACTGGTATATGTGTCTGTTTTTATGCCAGTATCATGCTGTCTTGGTGATCACACCTTTGTAGTAAAGCTTGAAATCAGGTAATGTGATGCCCCCAGTTTTATTTTTGTTTTTTAAAATTTCCTTAGTGCGTCGGGGCCTCTTCTGTTTCCATACACATTTTGGATTCTTTGTTCCAGCTCTTTGAAAAATAGTGGTGGAATTTTGATCAGAATGGCATTAAAAGTATAGATTGCTCTAGGCAGTAGAGGCATTTTAACAATGTTTATTTTTCCAATCCATGAGCATGGGATGGTCTTCCATCTTTTTGTGTCTTCTTCAATTTCTTTCATGAGTGTTCTGTCATTCCTTAAGTACAGATCCTTTACCTCTTTGGTTAGGTTGATTCCCAGGTATCTTATGGTTCTTGGTGCTATAGTAAATGGAATCAATTCTCTAATTTCCCTTTCTGTATTTTCATTGTTAGTGTATAAGAAAGCCACTGATTTCTGTACATTGACTTTGTATCCTGCCACATTACTGAATTGCTGTATGAGTTCTAGTAGTTTGGGGGGTGGAGTCTTTTTGGTTTTCTATATAAAGAATCATGTCATCTGCGAAGAGAGAGATTTTGAATTCTTCATTGCCAATTTGGATACCTTTTATTTCTCTTTGTTGTCTGATTGCTGTTGCTAGGACTTCTAATACTATGTTGAACAAGAGTGGTGAGAGTGGGCATCCTTGTCATGTTCCTGATCTCAATGGGAAGGCTGCAAGCTTTTTCCCATTGAGGATGATATTTGCTGTGGATTTTTCATAGATAGATTTGATGAAAATCAGGAATGTTCCCTCTATCCCTATACTTTGAAGCATTTTAATCAGGAACGGATGCTGGATTTTGTCAAATGCTTTTTCGGCATCAATTGAGAGGACCATGTGGTTCTTCTCTCTTCTCATATGAATTTGTTCTATCACATTGATTGATTTGCAAATGTTGAACCAGGCTTGTAGCTCAGGAATGAATCCCACCTGGTCATGGTGGATAATCTTTTTAATGTGCTGTTGGATCCTGTTCGCTAGGATCTTGTTGAGAATCTTAGCATCCATATTCATCAATGATATTGGTGTGAAATTCTCCTTTTTGGTAGGGTCTTTGCATGGTTTGGGGATCAGGGTAATGCTGGCCTCATAGAAAGAGTCTGGAAGTTTTCCTTCTGCTTCAATTTTTTGAAACAGCTTCAGGAGAATAGGTGTTATTTCTTTTTTGAAAGTTTCGTAGAATTCCCCAGGGAATCTGTCAGGTCCTGGGCTCTTGTTTTTTGGGAGGTTTTTGATCACTGCTTCAATCTCATTACTAGATATCGGTCTATTTAGGTTGTCGATTTCTTCCTGGTTCAATTTTAGGAGTTTATATTTTTCCAGGAATGCATCCATTTCATCTAGATTGCTTAGCTTATTCGCCTATAACTGTTGATAATAACTTCTGATGATTGTTTCTACTTCCTTGGTGTTAGTTGTGATCTCTCCCTTTTCATTCATAATTTTATGAATTTGGGCTTTCTCTCTTTTCTTTTGGATTAGTGTGGCCAATGGTTTATCGATCTTATTGATTTTTTCAAAAAAACAGATTCTAGTTTCATTGATACGTTCTACTGCATCTCTGGTTTCTACCTCATTGATCTCAGCTCTAATCTTGATTATTTCCCTTCTTATGCGTGGAGTTGGTTTGATTTGTTGTTGATTCTCCAGTTCTTTAAGGTGTAGAGACAGCTGCTATGTTCTGGATTTTTCTATTTTTTTGAGGGAGGCTTGGATGGCTATGTATTTCCCCCCTAGGACCGCCTTTGCTGTATCCCACAGGTTTTGGACCGAAGTGTCTTCATTCTCATTTGTTTCCATGAATTGTTTCAGTACATCTTTGATCTCCTGGTTGATCCAAGCATTCTTAAGCAAGGTGATCTTTAGCTTCCAGGTGTTTGAGTTCCTTCTGAACTTTTCCTTGTTACTGAGCTCCAGTTTCAAATTATTGTGATCTGAGAATATGCAGGGAATGATCTCAGTCTTTTGGTATCTGTTGAGTCCTGATTTTTGACTCAGTATGTGGTCTATTCTTGAGAAGGTTCCAGGTGCACTTGAGAAGAATGAGTATTCTGTTGTTTTAGGATGGAATGTTCTGTATATATCTATGAGGTCCATCTGTTCCAATGTGTCATTCATTGCTCTTGTTTCTTTATTGATTTTCTGCTTCAATGATCTATCTATTTCTGATAGAGGGTGTTATGATCTCCTACTATTAATGTATTCATATCAATATGACTCTTTATCTTGATTAACAGTTTTCTTAATTGGCTGTGCCCATATTGGGGCATAGATATTTACAATTGATAGATCATCTTGGTGGATAGTCCCTTTAAGAATGATTTATTGTCCTTCTGTATCTCTGACTACTGTCTTTAGTTTAAAATCTAATCTGATATGAGAATCGCTACCCCAGTCTTCTTTTGAGGCCCATTGGCATGAAAGATGCTTCTCCATCCCTTCACTATCAGTCTGGGTGTATCTTTAGGTTCAAAATGGTCTCTTGTAGACAACATATGGATGGGTCCTGTCATTTTATGCAATCAGCAACCCTGTGCCATTTTATGGGCGCATTATGCCATTCACATTAAGAGTGATTATTGATAGATACGTTTTTATTGACATCGTGTTACCATTGAAGTCTTTCTTTCTGTAGATTGTCTCTATATTTCTGTTCAATGCAATTCTTAGGATTTTCCCTCTTTTATAGAACCTCCCCTAATATTTCCTGCAGTGTTGGCTTGGTGGTTGCATAGTCTTTTAAGCCTTGCTGGTCTTGGAAACTTTTTATCTCTCTATCCATTTTGAATGTCAGTCTTGCTGGATAAAGTATTCTTAGCTGCATGTTCTTCTCATTTAGTGTCCTGAATATATCTTGCCAGCCCTTTCTGGCTTGCCAGGTCTCTGTGGACAGGTCAGACGTTATTCTGATGGGTTTTCCTCTGTAAGTAAGGAGCCTCTTTGTCCTAGCGGCTTTCAAGAGATTATACCTACAATTATGATTCCTCAATTTGACTATCAGGTGCCTTGATGTTTTTCTGGAATCTATAATCTTGGGTGGAGACCGGTCGGCCTCTAGTACATGAACACTGGTTCCATTCGCTAGATTGGGAAAGTTTTCATGAAGAACTTGTTCCACTATATCTTCTAGACTTCTTTCTTACTCCTCCCCTTCAGGGATTCCAATGATTCTGACATTGAAACGTATCATGGTGCCATTTATTTTCCTGATTCTGTTTTCATGGTTTCTAAGCTGTTTGTTCCAGGCTTCCTCTTGACCCTTTCTCTCTATATGTTTGTCCTCCAGATCACTAATTCAATCTTCTGTCTCAGTTACCCTAGCTTTGAGAGAATTTAGATTAGATTGGAACTCATTGAGAGCATTGTGAAACTCATCCCTGGTAGCTTTTAGCTCTGCCATAACGTTGTGAACATCCTGTCTGGTCGCTTTCAGCTCGGCCCTAATCAATTCCATTTGGTCATCCATGGCTTTCTCCAACCTAGCTATTGCCTGGATAATTGTTAGCCTGAATTTTCTTTCTGACATATTGTCTAGGTTGACAGCCATTAGCTCTGTTGCAGAAGGTCCATCCTCTGTATTTTTCTTCTGTTGGGCATTCCTCCTCCTAGTCATTTTGGTGAGAGTTGACTGAACAGATGTAGCTGGTTGTATCAACCGTGGTACAGTCTGGGTGCACCCTGGAACACTTCTGAGCAATCAGGATAACCCACCCAAATGAGAGAAAAAAGAAAAGAAAAAGAAAAAAAAGAGAGAGAGAGAGAGAGTGAGAGAGACAGGAAAGAAAGGGAAGATGAAAGAGAAGGTTCAGGCCACATGGGCCCCAAGGTAAGATTTATGAGGTATACAAACAAAAACAGAGAAACAAAAAGACTGATAAAAGTATATAACAAGAGAAAAAAATAAATATATGCAAATAAAGGAAGAACCTTTTCGAAAAGAACCCCAAGTGTAAGATTTATATACTATAAAGACAAACACAAAAACACAAGAACACTGGTGGAAGAAAAAGATGGGAGATTGGTTATGAATTCTCAGTGTGGGCGAGGAAGATTGTTTTGATTCTTCCTGGATGTATTTTGATATCTTTGTTAAAGGACTCAACTTTCCTAGGCTAAAGGGGGCTTAAAAATTGATTTACCTATAGGGGTAGTATTGATTGGGGAAAGGCGATTACTTTGAAGTTTATCTCTATATGAATATTAGAAAATAAAAATAAAAAGGGAATAAACTAGACTAAACTAAACTAAAATTTTAAAAAATTAAAAAAATAGAAATGCAAAAGAAAAACACAGGTGTATATATCAAAAAGTTCAGGTTAGAAGGTTATTATGGAATTTGATGTACTGGACAGCTCGCTGTGATGGTAAATAGGTAAAAAAAAATTATCTATAAAAATGAGCCAGAATAGTGGGAACAAATTAAAAATAAAAGTTGTCCTATGAAGTAGTGGTGGTGGTTCTCTTGTAGTCTTTTTTTTTTTTTCTTTCCTGGTTGGTTTTCTGGGGGAGGGGCCTGCCACGTGGCTTTTCAGTCAATGATGTTCCCTGAGTTAAGTCCTTCAGTCACCCTCAAGGAGGTGGGCTCTGAGGAAACCGGTTTTTTCAGGCTTTTGTTCTCTGGAGGTTTTTATGTTTGTTCACCTTTTTTTCCCCCCCTCTGGCCTTGACTGTTTTTGATGTTTTTTTAGGTTTAATGGAAAGCAAACTGCACCCTGACCTCCCTCTCCGAGAGAAGCCTCAGTCTCTTCTTCTGTGGGTGTTGCAGAGCCCATATAAAATCCCCCCTTGGCGGCTGACAGAGCAGGTTCTGAGTCGCGGTCCCTGGGGACGCAGGATCTTCTGCTTGTACCCAAAACCAAAGCAGTGGCAGCTGTTTGGGCAGCTCCAGACCACCAGAGAGGTTCCAAGCAGTGATCGCACACTGAGATTTTCCCGCTGGCCCGGGCTGGGAGTGCCTGGTCTTTCTGGGTCTAAAAGAGCCCAGCTTGCATGCACCTCTTTCAGGGATGGCTGTGGGTCATGCGCGCATCTCAGGCTCTGAGAACAGGGTGCAGGTCCTAAAGCACCAGGATGGGCCTTCGCTCACCTCTCTCAGGGGAGAGTTTGGGGCTCGAGTCTTAGGCTCTGAAACAATGGCGTGTGTCAAAGAGCGCCGGCTGGGCCTTTTTACCTCTCTCAGGGGAGGATGAGGGGCATGGGCATCTCAGGCTCTGTAGCAGGGCTCATGCGTTCTGCCATCCGGCGTGGCTCCATCCCCTCACAGGGTCCAGAACCCACGCAATCTCGGGCACTCTGGCAGCTCAGGGACAAAGACATGGGTTCTCCACTGCACTGTCTCTGGCTCAGTGCCAGGGGAGGCTGTCCTGAGACGGGGGACTTAGGCCACTGTCCCTAGCCACCTGGTTTCCCACAATTTCCCCCTGTGATCATTTGCTCTTTTGGAGTGCTTTCAACCAGTCTCCAAGTTAATGCTGTTCCCCAGACAGAGGGCCCTCCAGCTCGTATTAGGGGTGTTACTTTCCAAGCTGTCACCTCTGGTGGCTCCCTCCCCCTTTTGTTTATCTTCTGATATGAGTCCGCCTTTCCCACTCTGCTTTACCTGCCCACTGGCATCTTCTGCTCCTGTAGAGATCCAGATGTGTGTAATTCTGATCTCAGGCTGATTTCATGGGTGATCGGAGTTCTTTGGTAGGTAATCAGCTCACTTTAGGGTACAGGTTGAAAAGGCACCTCCTCCTACTTCCCCCCCATCTTCCACGACCCACCCCATTTTTTTTTTTTTTCAAAACTTGGGTATTCATCCTTTCTTTTTCTTTTTTTTTTTTTTTTTTTTTTTACAGCTTTATAAACATATATTTTTATCCCCAGGGGTACAGGACTGTGAATCGCCAGGTTGACACACTTCACAACACTCACCATAGCACATACCCTCCCCGATATCCATAACCCCACCCCCTCTCCCAACCCCCTACCCCATCGACCCTCAGTTTGTTTTGTGAGATTAAGACTCACTTATGGTTTGTCAACCTCCCAATCCCACCTTGTTTCATTTACTCTTCTCCTACCCCCTCGACCCCCCATGTTCCATCTCCTCTCCCTCATATCAGGGAGATCATATGATAGTTGTCTTTCTCCGATTGACTTATTTCGCTAAGCATGATACCCTCTAGTTCCATCCACGTCGTCGCAAATGGCAAGATTTCATTTCTTTTGATGGCTGCATAGTATTCCATTGTGTATATATACCACATCTTCTTTATCCATTCGTCTGTTGATGAACATCTAGGTTCTTTCCATAGTTTGGCTATTGTAGACATTGCTGCTATAAACATTCGGGTGCATGTGCCCCTTCGGATCACTATGTTTGTATCTTTAGGGTAAATACCCAGCAGTGCAATTGCAGGGTCATAGGGTAGTTCTATTTTCAACATTTTGAGGAACCTCCATGCTGTTTTCCAGAGTGGTTGCACCAGCTTGCATTCCCACCAACAGTGTAGGAGGGTTCCCCTTTCTCCGCATCCTCGCCAGCATCTGTCATTTCCTGACTTGTTCATTTTAGCCATTCTGACTGGTGTGAGGTGATATCTCATGGTGGTATTGATTTCTATTTCCCTGATGCCGAGTGATATGGAGCACTTTTTCATGTGTCTGTTGGCCATCTGGATGTCTTCTTTGCAGAAATGTCTGTTCATGTCCTCTGCCCATTTCTTGATTGGATTATTTGTTCTTTGGGTGTTGAGTTTGCTACGTTCTTTATAGATTTTGGACACTAGCCCTTTATCTGATATGTAATTTGCAAATATCTTCTCCCATTCTGTCAGATGTCTTTTGGTTTTGTTCACTGTTTCCTTTGCTGTGCAAAAGCTTTTGATCTTGATAAAATCCCAAAAGTTCATTTTTGCCCTTGCTTCCCTTGCCTTTGGGGATGTTCCTAGGAAGATGTTGCTGCGGCTGACGTCGAAGAGGTTGCTGCCTGTGTTCTCCTCGAGGATTTTGATGGATTCATTTCTCACATTGAGATCCTTCATCCATTTTGAGTCTATTTTCGTGTGTGGTGTAAGGAAATGATCCAATTTCATTTTTCTGCATGTGGCTGTCCAATTTTCCCAACACCATTTATTGAAGAGGCTGTCTTTGTTCCATTGGACATTCTTTCCTGCTTTGACGAAGATGAGTTGACCATAGAGTTGAGGGTCCATTTCTGGGCTCTCTATTCTGTTCCATTGATCTATGTGTCTGTTTTTGTGCCAGTACCATGCTGTCTTGATGATGACAGCTTTGTAATAGAGCTTGAAGTCCGGAATTGTGATGCCACCAACTTTGGCTTTCTTTTTCAATATTCCTTTGGCTATTCGAGGTCTTTTCTGGTTCCATATAATTTTAGGATTATTTGTTCCATTTCTTTGAAAAAAAATGGATGGTACTTTGATAGGAATTGCATTAAATGTGTAGATTGCTTTAGGTAGCATAGACATTTTCACAATATTTATTCTTCCAATCCAGGAGCATGGAACATTTTTCCATTTCTTTGTGTCTTCCTCAATTTCTTTCATGAGTACTTTATAGTTTTCTGAGTATAGATTCTTAGTCTCTTTGGTTAGGTTTATTCCTAGGTATCTTATAGTTTTGGGTGCAATTGTAAATGGGATGGACTCCTTAATTTCTCTTTCTTCGTTCTTGTTGGTGTAGAGAAATGCAACTGATTTCTGTGCATTGATTTTATATCCTGACACTTTACTGAATTCCTGTACAAGTTCTAGCAGTTTTGGAGCGGAGTCTTTTGGGTTTTCCACATAGAGTATCATATCCTCTGCGAAGAGTGATAGTTTGACTTCTTCTTTGCTGATTTGGATGCCTTTAATTTCCTTTTGTTGTCTGATTGCTGAGGCTAAGACTTCTAGTACTATGTTGAATAGCAGTGGTGATAACGGACATCCCTGCCGTTTTCCTGACCTTAGCGGAAAAGCTTTCAGTTTTTCTCCATTGAGAATGATATTTGCGGAGGGTTTTTCATAGATGGCTTTGATAATATTGAGGTATGTGCCCTCTATCCCTGCACTTTGAAGAGTTTTGATCAGGAAGGGATGCTGTACTTTGTCAAATGCTTTTTCAGCATCTATGGAGAGTATCATATGGTTCTTGTTCTTTCTTTTATTAATGTGTTTTATCACATTGATTGATTTGCGGATGTTGAACCAGCCTTGCAGCCCTGGAATAAATCCCACTTGGTCGTGGTGAATAATCCTTTTAACGTACTGTTGAATCCTATTGGCTAGTATTTTGGCGAGAATTTTTGCATCTGTGTTCATCAAGGATATTGGTCTGTAGTTCTCTTTTTTGTTGGGATCCTTGTCTGGTTTTGGTATCAAGGTGATGCTGGCCTCATAAAATGAGTTTGGAAGTTTTCCTTCTATTTCTATTTTTTGGAACAGTTTCAGGAGAATAGGAATTAGTTCTTCTTTAAATGTTTGGTAGAATTCCCCCGGGAAGCCGTCTGGCCCTGGTCTTTTGTTTGTTTGGAGATTTTTGATGACTGTTTCAATCTTCTTACTGGTTATGGGTCTGTTCAGGCTTTCTATTTCTTCCTGGTTCAGTTGTGGTAGTTTATATGTCTCTAGGAATGCATCCATTTCTTCCAGATTGTCAAATTTGTTGGCGTAGAGTTGCTCATAGTATGTTCTTATAATTGTCTGTATTTCTTTGGTGTTCGTTGTGATCTCTCCTCTTTCATTCATGATTTTATTTATTTGGGTCCTCTCTCTTTTCTTTTTGATAAGTCTGGCCAGGGGTTTATCAATCTTATTAATTCTTTCAAAGAACCAGCTCCTAGTTTCGTTGATTTATTCTATTGTTTTTTGGTTTCTATTTCATTGATTTCTGCTCTGATCTTTATCATTTCTCTTCTCCTGCTGGGTTTAGGGTTTCTTTCTTGTTCTTTCTCCAGCTCCTTTAGGTGTAGGGTTAGGTTGTGTACCTGAGACCTTTCTTGTTTCTTGAGAAAGGCTTGTACCGCTATATATTTTCCTCTCAGGACTGCCTTTGTTGTGTCCCACAGATTCTGAACCGTTGTGTTTTCATTATCATTTGTTTCCATAATTTTTTTCAATTCTTCTTTGATTTCCTGGTTGACCCATTCATTCTTTATAAGGATGCTGTTTAGTCTCCATGTATTTGGGTTCTTTCCAAATTTCTTCTTTCGATTGAGTTCTAGCTTTAGAGCATTGTAGTCTGAAAATATGCAGGGAATGATCCCAATCTTTTGATACCGGTTGAGACTTGATTTAGGACCAAGAATGTGATCTATTCTGGAGAATGTTCCATGTACACTAGAGAAGAATGTGTATTCTGTTGCTTTGGGATGAAATGTTCTGAATATATCTGTGATGTCCATCTGGTCCAGTGTGTCATTTAAGGCCTTGATTTCCTTGTTGATCTTTTGCTTGGATGATCTGTCCATTTCAGTGAGGGGAGTGTTAAAATCCCCTACTATGATTGTATTCTTGTCGATGTGTTTCTTTGATTTTGTTATTAATTGGTTTATATAGTTGGCTGCTCCCACGTTAGGGGCATAGATATTTAAAATTGTTAGATCTTCTTGTTGGACAGTTCCTTTGAGTATGATATAGTGTCCTGCCTCATCTCTTATTATAGTTTTTGGCTTAAAATCTAATTGATCTGATATAAGGATTGCCACTCCTGCTTTCTTCTGATGTCCATTAGCATGGTAAATTCTTTTCCACCCCCTCACTTTAAACCTGGAGGTGTCTTCGGGTTTAGGATGAGTTTCTTGTAGGCAACATATAGATGGTTTTTGTTTTTTTATCCATTCTGATACCCTGTGTCTTTTGATTGGGGCATTTAGCCCATTAACATTCAGGGTAAGTATTGAGAGATATGAATTTAGTGCCATTGTATTGCCTGTAAGGTGACTGTTATTGTATATTGTCTCTGTTTCTTTCTGATCTACTACTTTTAGGGTCTCTCTTTGCTTAGAGGACCCCTTTCAATATTTCCTGTAGAGCTGGTTTGGTATTTGCAAATTCTTTCAGTTTTTGTTTGTCCTGGAAGCTTTTAATCTCTCCTTCTATTTTCAATGATAGCCTAGCTGGATATAGTATTCTTGGCTGCATGTTTTTCTCATTTAGTACTCTGAATATATCATGCCAGCTCTTTCTGGCCTGCCAGGTCTCTGTAGATAAGTCTGCTGCCAATCTAATATTTTTACCATTGTACGTTACAGACTTCTTTTCCCGGGCTGCTTTCAGAATCTTTTCTTTGTCACTAAGACTTGTCAATTTTACTATTAGGTGACGGGGTGTGGACCTATTCTTATTGATCTTGAGGGGGGTTCTCTGAACCTCCTGGATTTTGATGCTTTTTCCCTTTCCCATATTGGGGAAATTCTCTCCAATAATTCTCTCCAATATACCTTCTGCTCCCCTCTCTGTTTCCTCTTCTTCTGGAATCCCAATTATTCTAATGTTGTTTCGTCTTATGGTGTCACTTATCTCTCGAATTCTCCCCTCGTGGTCCAGTAGCTGTTTGTCCCTCTTTTGCTCAGCTTCTTTATTCTCTGTCACTTGGTCTTCTATATCGCTAATTCTTTCTTCTGCCTCATTTATCCTAGCAGTGAGAGCCTCCATTTTTTATTGCACCTCATTAATAGCTTTTTGGATTTCAACTTGGTTCGATTTTAGTTCTTTTATTTCTCCAGAAAGGGCTTTTATATCACCTGAGAGGGTTGCTTTAATATCTTCCATGCCTTTTTCAAGCCCGGCTAGAACCTTGGGAATCATCATTCTGAACTCTATATCTGACATATTACCAATGTCTGTATTGATTAGGTCCCTAGCCTTTGGTACTGCTTCTTGTTCTTTTTTTTTGTTGTGAATTTTTCCGCCTTGTCATTTTGTCCAGATAAGAGTTTATGAAGGAGCAAGTAAAATACTAAAAGGGTGGCAACAACCCCAGGAAAATATGCTTTAGCCAAATCAGAAGAGATCCCGAATTGTGAGGGGGGAGAAAGGGGATAAAAAGGGGTTCAGAAAGAAAGAAAAAAAAAGAAACTATTAAAAAAAAGAAAGCCGATAAAGAAAAAATATAAAAAGAGGAAAAGAATATATATATTAGATAAACTATTTAAAAAACGTTAAAAAAAGAAAACGGTAAAAGTTAAAAAAATTCAGCAGAAGAAGAGAAAAGGAAAAAAAAATTGAAAAAGGAAAAAAAATTAAATTAACTGCAAGGCTAAAAAATCATGGGGAGAAAGCCATGAGTTCCGTGCTTTGCTTTCTTCTCCTTGGAATTCCGCCGCTCTCCTTGGTAGGTGAACTTGGTCCTGGCTGGGTTTCCCGTTGATCTTCTGGGGGAGGGGCCTGTTGTAGTGATTCTCAAGCGTCTTTGCCCCAGGCAGAGTTGCACCGCCCTTAACCGGGGCCGCGCTGAGTAGTCCGCTGGGGTTCGCTTTCGGGAGCTTTTGTTCCCTGAGCGCTTTCCGTAGAGTTCCAGAGGATGGGAAGAAAGATGGCGGCCTCCCGGTCTCCGGCCCGGAGGAGCCGAGAGCCCGGGGCCCCACTCCTCAGTGCGCCCTCAGAGAACAGTGCCCAATGACTCCCGCCACCCTGGCCTCTGGCCACGCTCCAAGCTGACCGAGCCTGTGACCGGTTCAAGGCAACCCCGAGCTGAGAGTCACTCCTCGGCTCTGTCTCTGTACCCGGCTTCCCCGTTCTAATACCGGTAAGCTCTGCGACACTCAGACACCCCCGATCCTTCTGCGACCCTGCGGGACCTGAGGCCGCGCTGACCCCGCCTGGGCTTCCAGTTAAGCCTCTGGAGCGATGTCCCTCAGCGGAACAGACTTTTAAAAGTCCTGATTTTGCTCCGTTGCTCCGCTGCTCGCCAGGAGCCGGCCCCTCCCCCCACGGTCTATCTTCCCGTCGCTTTGGATTCACTTCTCCGCCAGTCCTACCTTGCAGAAAGTGGTTGATTTTCTGTTTCTGGAATTGCTGTTCTTCTTCTCTTCAATCTCCCGTTGGATTTGTAGGTGTTTGCAATCTTTAGATAAGCTATTTAGCTGATCTCCCGCTACCCGAAGTAGTCTCAGCCTGCTACTTCTCCGCCATCTTGACTCCTCCCCGACCCACCCCATTTTAATTGTAACTACTGTCTGGCTGTTCAATCCATGATTGAAAGAGCAATCCTGAAGATTCCAACTATTATTTAAAATAGTCTCCAACCAGTTTTCCATTCAGTTATTCCAATATTTGTTTTCCATATTATGGGAATTTGATATTTGGTGCTTATATGCTTATAATTGTTATATCTCCTTCGTTCAATTTCAACTATAACTAATACATAATGTCTGTTTATTTCTTAAGAACAAGTTCTGACAAAAAGTCTATTTTGGCTGATATTGATATAACTCCATATTTTTCTGTCTATGCTTTGCATGGATTATGTATTCTTTTCACAACCTTTCATTTTCATGGAATTGGGTCTTTATCAATATAAATTGAATGTATTATTCAGAGTATATATATTCATTCTGACAATGTATGGCAGAACTGGGGTATGTAATCCACTTATATTTACAGTAATTTCTGATGAATACAGAATATATTTTGCCACTTGTTTTCTGCAAAAAAAAAAAGGGCAGAAGACATGAACAGACACTTCTCCAATGAAGACATACAAATGGCTAGCAGACACATGAAAAAATGTTCATCATCACTAGCTATCAGGGAGATTTAAATCAAAACCACATTGAGATATCACCTTACACCAGTTACAATGGCCAAAATTAGCAATACAGGGAACAACGTGTGTTAGAGGGGATATGGAGAAAGGGGAACCCTCTTACACTGTTGGTGTCAATGCAAGTTGGTGCAGCTGCTTTGGAAATCAGTGTGGAGATTCCATAAGAAATTAAAAATAGAGCTTCCCTATGATCCTGCAATTTCACTACTGGGTATTTACCCCAAAGATACAGACGTAGTGAAAAGAAGGGCCATCTGTACCCTAGTGTTCATAGCAGCAATGTCCACAGTCGCCAAACTGTGGAAAGAACCAAGATGCCCTTCAACAGACGAATGGATAAGGGAGATGTGGTCCATATACACTATGGAGTATTATGTCTCCATCAGAAACAATGAATACTCAATTTCTGTATCAACATGCACGGGGCTGGAAGAGATGCTAAGTGAAATAAGTCAAGTAGAGAGATTCAATTATCATATGGTTTTGCTTATTTGTGGAGCATAATAAATAACAGAGGGCACGGGGAGATGGAGAGGAGAAGGGAATTGAGGTAAATTGGAAGGGGAGATGAACCAAGAGAGAATGTGGACTCTGAGGAAACAATCTGAGGGTTTTGGAGGTGGAGGAGTGGGAGGTTGCATGAGGCTGGTAGTAGGTATTATGGAGGGCATGTATTGCATGGAGCATGGGGTGTGGTGCTTAAACAATGAATTCTGGAACACTGAAAAGAAATTTTAAAAGATAAATAAAATTAAAAAAAATAAAAACACACTATGGAGCACAGAGGTATCAGAATACATGTATCCGGGGCACCTGGGTAGCTCAGTGGATTAAGCTAAAAACCCAGTAGTGCTTTCAGACACATGCAGAACTTCACTACCTGGCAATTTAGAAGCAGCAAACACTATTTCCCACTAATACCTAAAAGGCCTGTACTCTTCCTTGCAGGGGAACATTTGCTTCAGCCAGAAAAAGAAAAAAAGAGGAGGAGGCTGCAGCTTCCTGATTCTGGAAGTCTGCCCTTTCTAAGCCCTGGAGCTTTGAATCTTTGCCAGACTCTGTCTGCACCTCTGTTGAGAACTGAGAGGCCCCATCCCGGTTTGCTGAGATGCCCACTTTCCATCTCTGACTTCGTCTCTCATGGACCCTTCTCATTGATATCCCTTCTTGAATATCTTTCTGAAGCCCAGGGACCTTCGTCTAAATTTCTTTTTTTTTTTTTTAAACATTTTATTTTATTTATTTATTTGAGAGAGAGACAGTGAGAGAGAGCATGAGCGAGGAGAAGGTCAGAGGGAGAAGCAGACTCCCCATGGAGCTGGGAGCCTGATGCGGGACTCGATCCCGGGACTCCAGGATCATGACCCGAGCCGAAGGCAGTCGCTTAACCAAGTGAGCCACCCAGGCGCCCTCGTCTAAATTTCTGTATGCAGGAAAATAAAGCCATTTAATTATGGACAAAGCAAGCAAGCAAACAAACAAACAAACAAACAAACAAACAAAAAAACCCTACAAACTACAATCATCTACCACAACCAAAATACCATGTGGCTGGGCTAAAATATTTCAATTTAATCAATCATAGAATTTAAAAACACATATGAACCTAATGCTACCTCTACAAATCACCACAGTCAGAGCACCAAGGCCCAAATTACTTATCCTTAAACCACCAAGGCTTTCCATGTGCATACTTTGCTCTCCCAAATTCCATTATTTTGGTTTTATTTTTCAGTATTTCTGGCTGATACATTTGATGTTGGGATTTTAACAAAGCCATCACAAAATTACTATTGTCCATCCCTTAACCTGGTGTAATCTGAAGAAGCTGAGGAAAAAAAATAATAGTCCAGGCCTCAAAATAGGGGTTGAAATAATAATAGATACCTAGTTGACAAGAATGGCTCTCAATAGGTGAGCCAAATGCTCCTGCTAATCCTGAGCCTCAGACCTAAGCAGATTTACCCTCCCGATTATGGGCAATACAGAGGACTGGAGGAAAACGTGTGCTTTTTTTTTTTTTTTTCTTTCTTTCTTTCTTTTTTTTTTTTTTTTACAGCTTTATAAACATATATTTTTATCCCCAGGGGTACAGGTCTGCGAATCGCCAGGTTTACACACTTCACAACACTCACCATAGCACATACCCTCCCCAATATCCATAACCCCACCCCCTCTCCCAACCCCCTCCCCCCATCAACCCTCAGTTTGTTTTGTGAGATTAAGAGTCACTTATGGTTTGTCTCCCTCCCAATCCCATCTTGTTTCATTTACTCTTCTCCTACCCCCTCGACCCCACATGTTGCATCTCCTCTCCCTCATATCAGGGAGATCATATGATAGTTGTCTTTCTCAACGTGTGCTTTTTAAGGACATGATTAGTAGCAAAAGAGAAATGAGTCAAAATAATTAAAGTATGTAGTTATTCTTCTTGAAGTAATCAATTAGTTATGTAAACTTCACTATTACTAGGGTGGAATGCATGAAGAAGTAGAGGAAGGCCAGAATATGCTAAGGGAAGATTACCTCCTCTTGGAAGTCTGGAGTGGGAATTGTGTTCCCCTCCAGACAGAAAGGTCAATAACATGCCCGATGTTAAATAACTCACATATGGAAACCACGGATGTCTGGTTCTAAGATTCCTGCTGTTTTCACAGTGATGTGTTATCTTTGTAACTTCACAACTTAGTCTGGTAGACTTACTAGAATTATTAGTTGTCATTACTGTGGTAATGAGATTATATTTCAAGTATGAAATTAATGTGTCTATTTATATTCAAGAAAAGCCTTGCTAAGATTACATCATTTCCTTTAATAGAGTGCTCTGAGGTCACTGACATATTTTTATCTGAGATTCAGAATTATCCATGTAATTATTTTATCATGTGTTTTTGCTCATGTCATTGGTTGATAATTAAAATCACTTTACTGGGTCTTGGGCAACATACTCAAACTTTTTTAAAATGATGGAAATGATTTACAATTACAGCATTCATTATTCAAAAGTATTTTTAAGGAGTCACCAATTCTAAAAATTTTGAAATATATCAACTGTATTTTTTTTAAAATATGATTAATATATTGATCTTATAATAACAACACCTAAAACTTTTAAAAAGTGTGTCCATACACATCAATTTCACTTAAGTGTCTCATCATTATAGAACATAAGTATTATCTTTCTCTTTTTCAGGGATGGAAACTAAAGTTAAAGGTGATGTGTGGCCCTCCAGGGTCATACACTTAAGAAAGAGCATAAGGCTTGAACCTAGACTGTTATGGCTTCTAGGTTAGTATTTATTTCATGACACGGGCTTCCTCTAGGCCAGAGTCAAAGAGGATCTCACATTATGTTATTGCGGAAAACTATAATGTCCACTCATTATCTCAAGGATCATTGAAAACAATGAAAGAATGATGTGGGCTTTCAATTCTTCATGTGAAAATAAGAAGTTCCAGATATGGAAATCTGTATTCCCTATAGCACTACATTATTAGCAATAGAGACAGGAAGGTTATGTCCCTTCATGAGATGGGAAAGCCCTCTTGAAAAAGACTTATCGAGACGGAGTCAAGATGGCGGAGAATTAGCTGGCTGAGACTACTTCGGGTAGCAGGCGATCAGCTAAATAACTTATCTAAAGATTGCAAACACCTACAAATCCAACGGGAGATTGAAGAGAAGAAGAACAGCAATTCTAGAAACAGAAAATCAACCACTATCTGAAAGGTAGGACTGGTGGAGAAGTGAATCCAAAGCGACGGGAAGATAGACCGTGGGGGGAGGGGCCGGCTCCCAGAGAGCGGCGGAGCAACGGAGCAAAATCAGGACATTTAAAAGTCTGTTCCGCTGAGGGACATCGCTCCAGAGGTTTAACTGGGGTGAAGCACAGGTGGGGTCAGCGCGGCCTCAGGTCCCGCAGGGTCGCAGAAGGATCAGGGGTGTCTGAGTGTCGCAGAGCTTACTGGTATTAGAACAGGGAAGCCGGCTACAGAGACAGAGCCAAGGAGTGACTCTCAGCTCGGTGTTGCCTTGAACTGGTCGCAGGCTCGGTCAGCTTGGAGCGCGGCCAGAGGCCATGGTGGCGGGAGTCATTGGGCGCTGTTCTCTGAGGACGCACTGAGGAGTGGGGCCCCAGGCTCTCGGCTCCTCCGGGCCGGAGACCGGGAGGCCGCCATCTTCATTCCCGTCCTCCAGAACTCTACGGAAAGCGCTCAGGGAACAAAAGCTCCAGAAAGCGAACCCAGCAAACCCGAGCAGATTACTCAGCCCAGCCCCGGGTAAGGTCATGCAACTCTGCCTGGGGCAAAGACACTTGATAATCACTACAACAGGCCCCTCCCCCAAAAGATCAATGGGAAACCCAGCCAGGACGAAGTTCACCTACCAAGGAGTGCAGTTTCAATACCAAGGAGAGAGGCGGAATTCCAAGAGAAGAAAGCAAAGCACGGAACTCATGGCTTTCTACCCATGATTTTTTAGCCTTGCAGTTAATTTAATTTTTTTTCTTTTTCAATTATTTTTTTCTTTTTCTCTTCTTCTGCTAAATTTTTTTACTTTTACCGTTTTCTTTTTTAATGTTTTCTAAATAGTTTATCTAAGATATATATTTTTTTTCCTATTTTAATATTTTTTCTTTATCGGCTTTCTTTTTTTTAATAGCTTCTTTTTTTTTTTTCTGAACCCCTTTTTATCCCCTTTCTCGCCCCTCGCAATTTGGGATCTCTTCTGATTTGGCTAAAGAATATTTTCCTGGGGTTGTGGCCACCCTTTTAATATTTTACTTGCTCCTTCATAAACTCTTATCTGGACAAAATGACAAGGCAGAAAAATTCACAACAACAACAACAAAAAAAAGAACAAGAGGCATTACCAAAGGCTAGGGACCTAATCAATACAGACATTGGTAATATGTCAGATATAGAGTTCAGAATGATGATTCTCAAGGTTCTAGCCGGGCTTGAAAAAGGCATGGAAGATATTAAAGCAACCCTCTCGGGAGATATAAAAGCCCTTTCTGGAGAAATAAAAGAATTAAAATCTAACCAAGTTGAAATCAAAAAAACTATTAATGAGGTGCAATCAAAAATGGAGGCTCTCACTGCTAGGATAAATGAGGCAGAAGAAAGAATTAGCGATATAGAGGACCAAATGACAGAGAATAAAGAAGCTGAGCAAAAGAGGGACAAACAGCTACTGGACCACGAGGGGAGAATTCGAGAGATAAGTGACGCCATAAGACGAAACAACATTAGAATAATTGGGATTCCAGAAGAAGGGGAAACAGAGAGGGGAGCAGAAGGTATATTGGAGAGAATTATTGGAGAGAATTTCCCCAATATCGCAAAGGGAACAAGCATCAAAATTCAGGAGGTTCAGAGAACCCCGCTCAAGATCAATAAGAATAGGTCCACACCCCGTCACCTAATAGTAAAATTTACAAGTCTTAGTGACAAAGAAAAGATCCTGAAAGCAGCCCGGGAAAAGAAGTCTGTAACGTACAATGGTAAAAATATTAGATTGGCAGCAGACTTATCCACAGAGACCTGGCAGGCCAGAAAGAGCTGGCATGATATATTCAGAGTACTAAATGAGAAAAACATGCAGCCAAGAATATTATATCCAGCTAGGCTATCATTGAAAACAGAAGGAGAGATTAAAAGCTTCCAGGACAAACAAAAACTGAAAGAATTTGCAAACACCAAACCAGCTCTACAGGTAATATTGAAAGGGGTCCTCTAAGCAAAGAGAGACCCTCAAAGTAGTAGATCAGAAAGAAACAGAGACAATATACAATAACAGTCACCTTACAGGCAATACAATGGCACTAAATTCATATCTCTCAATACTTACCCTGAATGTTAATGGGCTAAATGCCCCAATCAAAAGACACAGGGTATCAGAATGAATAAACAAACAAAACCCATCTACATGTTGCCTACAAGAAACTCATCTTAAACCCGAAGACACCTCCAGGTTTAAAGTGAGGGGGTGGAAAAGAATTTACCATGCTAATGGACATCAGAAGAAAGCAGGAGTGGCAATCCTTATAGCAGATCAATTAGATTTTAAGCCAAAGACTATAATAAGAGATGAGGAAGGACACTATATCATACTCAAAGGAACTGTCCAACAAGAAGATCTAACAATTTTAAATATCTAAGCCCCTAACGTGGGAGCAGCCAACTATATAAACCAATTAATAACAAAATCAAAGAAACACATCGACAAGAATACAATAATAGTAGGGGATTTTAACACACCCCTCACTGAAATGGACAGATCATCCAAGCAAAAGATCAACAAGGAAATCAAGGCCTTAAATGACACACTGGACCAGATGGACATCACAGATATATTCAGAACATTTCATCCCAAAGCAACAGAATACACATTCTTCTCTAGTGCACATGGAACATTCTCCAGAATAGATCACATTCTTGGTCCTAAATCAAGTCTCAACCGGTATCAAAAGATTGGGATCATTCCCTGCATATTTTCAGACCACAATGCTCTGAAGCAAGAACTCAATCACAAGAGGAAATTTGGAAAGAACCCAAATACATGGAGACTAAACAGCATCCTTCTAAAGAATGAATGGTTCAACCAGGAAATTAAAGAAGAATTGAAAAAATTCATGGAAACAAATGATAATGAAAACACAACGGTTCAGAATCTGTGGGACACAACAAAGGCAGTCCTGAGAGGAAAATATATAGTGGTGCAAGCCTTTCTCAAGAAACAAGAAAGGTCTCAGGTACACAACCTAACCCTACACCTAAAGGAGCTGGAGAAAAAAAACAATGAAACCCAATCAAAGCTGGAGAAGAGAAATCATAAATATCAGAGCAGAAATCAATGAAATAGAAACCAGAAAAACAATAGAACAAATCAACGAAACTAGGAGCTGGTTCTTTGAAAGAATTAATAAGATTGATAAACCCCTGTCCAGACTTATCAAAAAGAAAAGAGAAAGGACCCAAATAAATACAATCATGAATGAAAGAGGAGAGATCACAACGAACACCAAAGAAATACAATTATAAGAACATACTATGAGCAACTCTACGCCAACAAATTTGACAATCTGGAAGAAATGGATGCATTCCTAGAGACATATAAACTACCACAACTGAACCAGTAAGAAATGGAAAGCCTGAACAGATGCATAAGCAGTAAGGAGATTGAAACAGTCATTAAAAATCTCCAAACAAACAAAAGCCCAGGGCCAGATGGCTTCCCAGGGGGAATTCTACCAAACATCTAAAGAAGAACTAATTCCTAGTCTCCTGAAACTGTTCCAAAAAATAGAAATAGAAGGAAAACTTCCAAACTCATTTTATGAGGCCAGCATCACCTTGACCCCCAAACCAGACAAGGATCCCATCAAAAAAGAGAACTACAGACCATTATCCTTGATGAACACAAAAATTCTCGCCAAAATACTAGCCAGTAGGATTCAACAGTACATTAAAAGGATTATTCACCACGACCAAGTGGGATTTAATCCAGGGCTTCAAGGTTGGTTCAACATCCGCAAATCAATCAATGTGATACAACACATTAATAAAAGAAAGAACAAGAAGCATATGATACTCTCCATAGATGCTGAAAAAGCATTTGTCAAAGTACAGCATCCCTTCCTGATCAAAACTCTTCAAAGTGTAGGGATAGACAGCACATACCTCAATATTATCAAAGCCATCTATGAAAAACCCACCGCAAATATCATTCTCAATGGAGAAAAACTGAAAGCTTTTCCGCTAAGGTCAGGAACACGACAGGGATGTCCGTTATCACCACTGCTATTCAACATAGTACTAGAAGTCCTAGCCTCAGCAATCAGACAACAAAAGGAAATAAAAGGCATCCAAACCGGCAAGAAGAAGTCAAACTATCACTCTTTGCAGATGATATGATACTATATGTGGAAAACCCAAAAGACTCCACTCCAAAACTGCTAGAACTTGTACAGGAATTCAGTAAAGTGTCAGTATATAAAATCAATGCACAGAAATCAGTTGCATTTCTCTACACCAGCAACAAGACAGAAAAATAGAAATTAAGGAGTCCATCCCACATACAACTGCACCCAAAACTATAAGAAACCTAGGAATAAACCTAATAAAAGAGACTGAGAATCTATACCCAGAAAACTATAAAATACTCATGAAAGAAATTGAGGAAGACACAAAGAAATGGAAAAATGTTCCATGCTCCTGGATTGGAAGAATAAATATTGTGAAAATGTCTATGCTACCTAAAGCAATCTACACATTTAATGCAATTCCTATCAAAGTACCATCCATTTTTTTCAAAGAAATGGAACAAATAATCCTAAAATTTATATGGAACCAGAAAAGACCTCGAATAGCCAAAGGAATATTGAAAAAGAAAGCCAAAGTTGGTGGCATCACTATTCCGGACTTCAAGCTCTATTACAAAGCTGTCATCATCAAGACAGCATGGTACTGGCACAACAACAGACACATAGATCAATGGAACAGAATAGAGAGCCCAGAAATAGACCCTCAACTCTATGGGCAACTCATCTTCGACAAAGCTGGAAAGAATGTCCAATGGAAAAAAGACAGCCTCTTCAATAAATGGTGTTGCGAAAATTGGACAGCCACATGCAGAAAAATGAAACTGGATCATTTCCTTACACCACACACGAAAATAGACTCAAAATGGATGAAGGATCTCAATGTGAGAAAGGAATCCATCAAAATCCTCGAGGAGAACACAGGCAGCAACCTCTTCGACGTCAGCCGCAGCAACATCTTCCTAGGAACATCACCAAAGGCAAGGGAAGCAAGGGCAAAAATGAACTTTTGGGATTTTATCAAGATCAAAAGCTTTTGCACAGCAAAGGAAACAGTTAAAAAAACCAAAAGACAACTGACAGGATGGGAGAAGATATTTGCAAATGACATATCAGATAAAGGGCTAGTGTCCAAAATCTATAAAGAACTTAGCAAACTCAACACCCAAAGAACAAATAATCCAATCAAGAAATGGGCAGAGGACATGAACAGACATTTCTGCAAAGAAGACATCCAGATGGCCAACAGACACATGAAAAAGTGCTCCATATCACTCGGCATCAGGGAAATACAAATCAAAACCACCATGAGATATCACCTCACACCAGTCAGAATGGCTAAAATTAACAAGTCAGGAAATGACAGATGCTGGCGAGGATGCGGAGAAAGGGGAACCCTCCTACACTGTTGGTGGGAATGCAAGCTGGTGCAACCACTCTGGAAAACAGCATGGAGGTTCCTCAAAATGTTGAAAATAGAACTACCCTATGACCCAGCAATTGCACTGCTGCGTATTTACCCTAAAGATACAAACGTAGTGATCCGAAGGGACCCGTGCACCCGAATGTTTATAGTAGCAATGTCTACAATAGCCAAACTATGGAAAGAACCTAGATGTCCACCTACAGACGAATGGATAAAGAAGATGTGGTATATATACACAATGGAATACTATGCAGCCATCAAAAAAATGAAATCTTGCCATTTGCAACGACGTGGATGGAAATAGAGGGTATCATGCTTAGCGAAATAAGTCAATCGGAGAAAGACAACTATCATATGATCTCCCTGATATGAGGGAGAGGAGATGCAACATGGGGGGTTGAGGGTGTAGGAGAAGAGTAAATGAAACAAGATGGGATTGGGAGGGAGACAAACCATAAGTGACTCTTAATCTCACAAAACAAACTGAGGGTTGATGGGGGGAGGGGGTTTGGAGAGGGGGGTGAGGTTATGGATGTTGGGGAGGGTATGTGCTATGGTGAGTGCTGTGAAGTGTGTAAACCTGGCGATTCGCAGACCTGTACCCCTGGGGATAAAAATATATGTTTATAAAAAAATAAAAAATAAATATAAAAAAAAGAAAAAGACTTATCATCCCTGATGATATTGATTCTGCTTCTCTTGCTGTGTTTGAGGATTGACCTCTACAGACTTCTTGTTTATTTATGTAAAAGGATAATAATGGCATTTTTCTTGGGTTATGATTGGTAGTTTCTTCTTTCATCAAACTTATTTTCTGCAAGTATTCTGCAGAAAGCATGGGGCTATGAAAATATCTAGAGCCCAGAAGAAAGGGTTTAGAGGAAGATTTAACTTTTTTCCCTCCTTCTTTCTCCTGGATCTATTCTCTTTTGTCTCTCAATAAGGTCTTCTTCCACTTTCTTCATTGAATGAACAATGAAAAAGCCAATGAATAAATGAGACTATAGAATGGAATGGGGAGAAATCAAGTGGGAAATAAAGTTATCCTAGAAATGGAACTGGAACCCTAGGTATTAAGAAGAATGGAAATCTGTGCACATAAAAGGTGTAAATCAGATAGATCAATGCAAAGTACTGAAAGTCCATATATATATATATATATATATATATGCTTGGCTATATTGCCATTTCTAGTTTTTTTTTTTTTTTTTTTTTTTTTTTTTTTTGTGGAGATATATATATCCACATAACTAGAAATGACAATTTAGGCAAGCACACCATTTCATGTTTATATTGTGATGCCAATGACTTCAATTAACACCTTACTTAGCCTAAACACTTAGCCTTCCCATCATTGTTAAACACAAAAAGTGAAGAGAAGGGTGATTATTTCCTCTCTAGTGTTGGCTATTCTCACTCAGTCTTTTTCAGCATATTTTATTCTTCTCAGGAGACAAGTTATACACCTGACTGCATTAGAAAAGTTAGCAAATGAAATGAGATTTCTAAATTCCTATCAGTGTTATTTGGAGTCTATTTACAAGCATATCCTTTAATATAGTAATATTCCATTCTCTATACTTTTATTACTTTGCATTTGAATCCAGTCTCTGTAGTCGAGACAGAGGCACACAATGAAACAGTATCTCACTATATATGTGGAGAAACTTGTTAGTATATAGATACACACACATATAAACACACACATACACATGTACGTATTTTCTCTTCACTGCCAAGGCATTCATTAGAAAAACATGGAGGGGAGTCATGAGATCCAAACCCAGATTTAGGTGGAATTAGAACTCAGCTACATATGCACTACTATTTGTAGTGGAGCTTCACTTATAATACATTTATGCAGCCATCGGTAACCACCGATTACCTTCCTATAGAACAACCTTCCCAATCTTTTTCACTTTCTAAATCATATCTGTCTTCATAATCTAACAATGGTTATTGATAATCCATGAGACTGTTCTAGACTAATCCAGAAACATGTCTTTCTTTTCTAAACTTATGGCACTTCTAGATACTATCAGAATCAATCATTTACAAATGATACCCGGCAAGAGGAAAATTCTTGTGGTACTGTGGATCTTTCTTTCAAATATTGCTCTATTTTATTTATTTTGTATAAATTGAAGCTTATTGACTTCTTCCTATGTGCATTTGTCCCTGCAGATGATCCATGGCTAAAAGCCAACTGTCATGTCATGAGTAATAGTTCTAGAAAGCTGTTTTCTAAAGTTTCATGTGGTATTGAACTTTACATTTTACACTAGGGCTGAAAAGGGAAAAGGAAAGAAAAAAAACATTAATAACACAGAAAAGGAGACTGAGGCAAGAGAATAAAGGTGTGCGGTAGAGAAGATTCAAATTTCATGTAAAGGCAGCACTCAGGAGAGTATGGCATTGTGCTAAGAATGTATGAAGGAGATGAAGGCAATAATGGGTCCCAGAGAGGCAAGAATTGAGCCTCAGCGAGAATATTCTTAGCAGAGTAATAGGGACACAAGAGTGCCAAACAGTTTTAGAAGGAAAGCTGGGTTGAATGAATCTCTGCCCCTCAGAAACTGTAAGTGATGAAAACATTTAGCTAAACTTTCAATTTGCACATACCATTCCGTGATTGATTTCTGATTTTTTTCCTCCTCACCTTTTCTCTACTTCATGTTAAGACCATTTGCAAAAAGGGATTATTTTCTACACAATATAGCATATTTCCTAGACACACTGAGCACTGCAGGCTCAGGCATATACAGTATGATTTTCCTCAAGCAACTCTAAGCTTACGGTTCCAGAGTTATGCCTTAATGATCTATAACTCTAAAGTGAAGTTCTTGAGATAACTATAATTAGTCACCTGTTATGGGCTGAATATTTTTGCCTCTCAAAAATTCATGTTAAAATCCTAATTCCAGTAAGATGGTATTTGGAGTTGGGGCTGCCGGAGATAATTAGGTCACAAGGGTGAGCCCTCAAGTATCGGATGGGTGTCCTTATAAGGAGAAGTCAGAGGGCTAGCTGGCTCTCTTTATACCACATGAGGATACAATGAGCAGTTAGCAATCTGCAGTGTGGAAGAGGAAGAGTTCTCTCACCAGAATCTGACCGTGCTGGTACTCTGATATCTGACCTAAAACCTCCAGGATGATACTCATTTCTATTGTTGAGAAACTACTCAGTTTATGGTATTTTGTTATAACAGCCCAAGCTGACTTAGACATTTTCCTTATATTCCCATAAAACCTATCACAATAATTTTCATATGGTAGATTTTCCATTAATGCTGATTAACGTATCCTTTCTAATTCCACATGCTTATCATTTATCTGTGATGAATATTCAAAGATCTTTCTCTAAAAGATGCAACCCTGGCCAATTAATTTAAAAAAATCATTAAACATTCAGGGCGCCTGGGTGGCTCAGTGGGTTAAGCTGCTGCCTTCGGCACAGGGTCCTGGGATCGAGTCCCGCATCGGGCTCTCTGCTCAGCAGGGAACCTGCTTCTCTCTCTCTCTCTCTCTCTCTCTCTCTCTCTCTCTCTGCCTGCCTCTCTGTCTACTTGTGATCTCTCTCTCTGTCAAATAAATAAATAAAATCTTTAAAAAATCATTAAACATTCAATCACATCATTAATGTATCTTGAGTGCAATGAAAAGTCAGGTGGGTGGAACAGATAATACACCAAAAGATGTGTTTTTGTCATTAATTTACAGTTTTGAGCTGTGATAGGAGTTGACTTTGAAAACATCTGAACACAAAACAAGAGTGCAGGACCTGATGGATTCCCTGGGGAATTCTACCAAACTTTCAAAGAAGAAATAACACCTATTCTCCTGAAGCTGTTTCAAAATATTGAAGCACAAAGAAAACTTCCAGACTCTTTCTATGAAGCCAGCATTACCCTGATCCCCAAACCATGCAAAGACCCTACCAAAAAGGAGAATTTCACACCAATATCACTGATGAATATGGATGCTAAGATTCTCAACAAGATCCTAGTAAACAGGATCCAACAGCACATTAAAAAGATTATCCACCATGACCAGGTGGGATTCATTCCTGGGCTACAAGGATGGTTCAACATTCGCAAATCAATCAGTGTGATAGAACAAATTAATAAGAGAAAAGAGAAGAACCACATGGTCCTCTCAATTGATACAGAAAAAGCATTTGACAAAATCCAGCATCCGTTTCTGATTAAAATGCTTCAAAGTATAGGGATAGAGGGAACATTCCTGAACTTCATAAAATGTATCTATGAAAGACCCACAGCAAATATCATCCTCAATGGGAAAAAAGCTTGCAGCCTTCCCGTGGAGATCAGGAACACGACAAGAATGCCCACTCTCTCCACTCTTGTTCAACATAGTATTAGAAGTTCTAGCAACAGCAATCAGACAACAAAGAGAAATAAAAGGTATCCAAATTGGCAATGAAGAAGTCAAACTCTCTCTCTTCACAGATGACATGATTCTTTATATGGAAAACCCAAAAGACTCCACCCCCAAACTACTAGAACTCATACAGCAATTCAGTAAGGTGGCAGGATACAAAGTCAATGTACAGAAATCAGTGGTTTTCTTATACACTAATAATGAAAATACAGAAAGGGAAATTAGAGAATCGATTCCATTTACTATAGCACCAAGAACCATAAGATACCTGGGAATCAACCTAACCAAAGAGGTAAAGGATATGTACTCGAGGAACTACAGAACACTCATGAAAGGAATTGAAGAAGACACAAAAAGATGGAAGACCATTCCATGCTCTTGGATCAGAAGAATAAACATTGTTAAAATGTCTCTACCGCCTAGAGCAATCTATACTTTTAATGCCATTCTGATAAAAATTCCACCACTATTTTTCAAAGAGCTGGAGTAAAGAATCCAAAATTTGTATGGAAACAGAAGAGACCCCGAATCGCTAAGGAAATGTTGAAAAACAAAAATAAAACTGGGGGCATCACGTTACCTGATTTCAAGCTTTACTACAAAGCTGTAATCACCAAGACAGCATGATACTGGCATAAAAACAGATGTATACACCAGTGGAAGAGAGTAGAGATCCCAGATATAGACCCTCAACTCTATAGTCAAATAGTCTTTGGCCAAACTGGAAAAAATATACAGTGGAAAAAAGACAGTCTCTTCAATAAATGGTGCTGGGAAAACTGAACTTCTCATTTAGATGAGCTCTGTGTCATGCAGAGAAAGATGAAAAACAATTTCTCTGTGAATCATGTATGACAGGTTAGTTCTATATTTACCAGCCACTATTTGCTTTGAGTGATTGTATTTGTTCTCTGATTACACATGGCCTGATGCATTTCAAAGCAAAAGATCAGGAGGAGTTGAAAATACATGAATCACACAATAATCTCAAGTGTTGCCATTGGCAATGAAGAGCCAAAATTCCATTTCCAAGTCTTACAATATATGAGACATAACTAGACTTTGGGCAAATCTGATGCAGTAACAATAGCCCATACTACACAAGGCTAAATACCAAGCAGAAGACAGTTTGTTTACTGCGTATAGAAGCCAATGCAGCCCAGACAAGGAGCATGAAGGGATGAACTAGGAACTCCCTGACTTATGGTTGATTTTCTGGGGAAAGTGTAATGGCGTTACATCAGAAATACCCTGGTGGCAATGCCCCTAAAACATGGGAAATGCCTTTGCAAGCAAGAAGAGATTCTTTTCCAGAAGGAGGGTTAAAACTCTTGCCTAGTTTTGATTGAATAAAATAGTATATTCCCATTGAGTGGGCTGGTGATGACCTAGAGCAATCTGGTAAAAGAAAGAAAATCACAGAATGTACTTCAAAATATAAAGTCTTCCTTAGGAATAAAAGATCAAGTAGTAAAGTCTTGTATTCAGGAAACACATAAAATTATATATTACATCATTTTATTCTATAAAGATGTAGTGATTCATTTTTGTGTTTTATACTATTTCACATTTGTTAAGTGATTACTATATGCAGAGTACTGAACTGCATATTTCCCCAAATTATTGTTTATAAATCTCATTGATGCTCAGTGGGTTAAGCCGCTGCCTTCGGCTCAGGTCATGATCTCGGAGTCCTGGGATCGAGACCCGCATAGGGCTCTCTGCTCATCAGGGAGCCTGCTTCCTCCTGTCTCTCTGCCTGCCTCTCTGCCTGCTTGTGATCTCTCTCTGTCAAATAAATAAATAAAAAATAAATAAATAAATAAAATAAAAATAAAATAAAATATATCTCATTGAAAGTCAGGAAATATGGACAAATGTCAACACCATTTTGAAAACAGTAAATTAGACTTTAGGGAAATGAAGTAAACAGTTAAATGAAGTAGTTAACATTAAGTATGTTTGAGGCAAAGAAAGGTGTCTATGCACTGAGACCCAACACTTCATTTGTAATCTCTGGCCTGCACAAAGTGATAAGAAGAAAAGAATAACAAGTCTCATTACAGACAGGTAAGGGTAGATAACAAAAATATTTAGTGTAGCCAGTCAGCTTGGTCACAATCAACAGTATGGGATTGGAGGAAAGGAAGTAGATAGTGGTCACCAACCTGGAAGTTTTGTTATGTAGCCCTGGCAGGCAGCCAAGAAATGGAAAGAAATCTGTGTATGAAAAGAACATTCATGAACCTATTGTTGGCAAGCTGAGATAGCCTGGAGATGGACTCATTTCTCTTTCAAGGATACATTTTATAAAAAGTATAAATAATAGATAATTAACAGAGATACCAGAATGAGACAAATGAGGCCCCTAGGGTACAAAATTTAAGGAGTCTCTCACTTGCAGGGTCATGAAGTTTCATGGGTGAGGCTTGTGCAAACCTAGGAGTGAATGTCTCCTGACATCCTGTGTTCCGGATGCATCAATTGCCTCACCTTAGTGATGGTTCTGGTGTTTACACTACGTCAAAGACAATTAGTTATTCTTTACTCAGATGATATGGCTATTTTTCAGTTTTGGGAAGAACAGATCTTTTTGAAAAATAGTAATGAAAAAGTAGTAAAAAAGATCTGGACACTAATGGCCCATTTTGTGATGACAAATTTGCAACCATTTGCTCCAATGAATCATTTTTTTATTTCGTATTTATAGATTTTCAGTTATACTTCCAAATTCTGATACAATTTCACATTCTTGGTTTACATATTTATTCATTCCAAGGTATTTATTGTGTTCCTACCTAATGTGTCATTGTGCTAGGCAATTGACTATACATTGGTGAACAAAACAGAACAGGTGACTGCCCTTTTGGCATTGATAAGTGGGCAAGAAAAAAACCACTTAATATGTACATAACTAAATTAGTAAGTACTTATCATTGTGGTAAGGACAATTAAAGAAACAAACATGATGCAGGAATGACTACTATTATTGGTTCACGTTCGAGAACACAGTTGAGGATCACCTCCACGACCTTTGGCAATGCAGTGTGGTTGAGGAGAATTCCTGCCAGAAGTCCTAAGACATTTGAGAAAGTAAATTATATAACATATTTTCTTTCAATATTAAAGATAAAATTGAAATAATTCATGAATGCCTTAAAAATAGGAAGATATTTTTTCAAGTATGTAGAATAAAAAAAAACACATTTGGTCATACTGCAAAGATACTACTAAAACAGTTATTTCTTTCTTTCTAGTTTTGTCTCATGTCGCACTCTAGTAAAATTCATGTTACTCCTGGACTACTCTTCCTTTGTTCTTGTCTTTCTTCTTTCTCTTCCTTCTCCTACACTTCCTTTTTATTATTACATATTTAGGATTGGTATAATTTTAACTTCTTCTCATTTGAAGATTCTCTTGGAGGGGAGCCTAGGTCGCTCAGTTTTGTTGAGTTTCAGCTCAGGTATTTCACCCCACACACACACTCTCTCCCTCTAATACAAATTATTTAAAAAGAGATGAAATAACCAGGTGGTGGGTATTGGAGAGGGCACGGATTGCATGGAGCACTGGGTGTGGTGCAAAAACAATGAATACTGTTATGCTGATAATAAATTTTAAAAAATTAAAATAAAAGAGATGAAATATAAGAAAAACCTGAAAAATAAATAAAGGCTACAAAAGTAAAATACAAAGTGTACTACTTAGTGTTTTCCCAAAGCTCTGGAGCTTTGCAGCCCTCTATTATCAGTAAACTTGAGAGGAATGAGTTGCTTGTGATGGTCTTCTAGGGGAGGGATCTCTTGCCCTGATCCACAAGTGCAGTCCAACTGTTGCAAATGCAGCTTTCCTAAGCAGTAAAGACAGGCCTCAGGGTAAGAAGCTCTGGAGTCCAGTATGTGGCACAGTTTTACTCCCTGAAGGCTTGCAGCACCAATGGGTGAGATGAATATCACTGCACCCTGCTCTCTATGCAGGAGATGAAAATTTGCACCCCAGCTCTGCAGTGAGCCATCACAGGGAAAAAAAGAAATCCACCAGTCGTTAACTCCCCGGTTTCTGTCAGAACTCTGTGTTCACGCTGCCAGTGACAAGGCATTTTTATCTGAGAAACGCGATTGAGTTCTAACTCCAATATTTTTGTTTTTAAAGATTTTATTATCTGAGAGAGAGAGAGAGAGTGAGAGAGAGAATTAAATGGGAGCATTGGGACCAGCAGATCTGGCTGGGCAAACTATGTGCAGGAAGACCCCTCACACCTTCAGGGAAACATCTGTAACTGCAGCTATGATAAATATGCCTTTAGTCTTACTGGTTATTACATGTTAACTGCATCATTTAGCTTTATATAAAAGTATATGACTCTAAAGCAATAGAAACTTTTTGAACAAAATGTGTTGGACAATAAAATAAAACCATACATAATCTAATGGACTATATGTCTTTGAATAAGAAGTTTTAAAACTTCAGTTCACATGCTGATATCAAATGAATCCAAAATTTTCTGAGGACATTAACATTCTAAGAACAGTACCTAAAATCTAATTCCCCCCCCCATAGTGTCTTTCGTTATGTTTTGTATTTGTGGATATTTTCAGCGTACACAAGAGCCAGGGTAATTTGACTGATTGAACTTGGGTTCATAGATTAAGTATCAAACATTGCCTATCTTAATTATTCTGCACCCACACCCATTTTTTTTCTGGAGTGTCTGAAAGAAAATCTCAGAAATCATGATAATTTCTATGACAAAGTTCTGAAAATATGCACTTTATAAGGAAACTGTGGGAAAAGCAAAGGAAATGTCTTGTTAGCAAGACAGGTTGAGAGTCCAGAAAGAGGGAAGGAATGTCTCATCTGTGGCTGTTTGCTTAAACAGCAAAAAGCCAGAAAGAAGGATGGTATGTCTCATCTGTGGCTGTTTCCCAGAGAGGGAAAGTGCTGAAGGCCTAGCAGGGAGAAAGCTTCAGATAGCTATTTTTCAGCTTTCTGTCACTTGCTCTCATTTACCCACAGGGAGTGTAAAAAGGAGTTTTGCATTTCATGGAGAAGAACCCAGGTTTTCTTGGTGAACGATGCCCAGCTTAAAGGGGCTGCCTGAGAATGGCTAGAAGCCTGGTGAGGGGCAGTGGATCCCAGCTCTGGGGAAGTTTCTTATTTTGAGTTGTGAACAGATAAGATTGCTGCCAACCTACCCACCAGACCT
Source organism: Lutra lutra (assembly GCF_902655055.1). Lineage (NCBI taxonomy): Eukaryota > Metazoa > Chordata > Mammalia > Carnivora > Mustelidae > Lutra > Lutra lutra. The sequence continues at coordinate 607,868 of NW_025923848.1, read as the reverse complement.
CCAGTGGAAATTCTGACTCCCTTTGGGGTGACAGAAGTGTGTGGGAATTGGGACTTCCTGTCCCAGGAGAGAAGACCTCTCCACCACTGTGTCCTCAGAACTTCAAACAATCTCTCAGAGAAATGCCCTGCAAGAAGTCAGGTGTAAAGGAATTCTCTGAGTGTGGCAAAAGCACTAGTTTACAATGGGTACTTCCTATTGGGGTCTATGGGAAGCTCTGATTCCACCTAAAGCTGTACCTCAAGGCCTCCTGCTCAGAAACCTTGGACAGAGCCCAGCATCAGGATTGTTTAACTTGCTCAGGGTACTCCAGTATTTAGCCAGGACTGTGATTCTGCTGCTTGTGTTCTATGTACTATATGCTCCCAGGTATGGGACTGCTCCTTTCTTGTCCTTGCATTTTTCCTTGTAGCACAGTGCCCGATCTCCACTACACCCCAATCTGCTGTAGTTTGTATCAATAAAAGAATAAATAGGTGATCATACCTCCTGCCATTTTTTCAGGGAGGAAATTGAGATCTACAATGTTAAGAAGGATGCTGGAGGATATGTGACTAAGTAATGGTTATCTGGAGGATTGAACTCAGGCTCATTTGATCTACACTCTTGTTTTTTCCAAGTTGCTTTAAAATTGTTGTTTGGGGCGCCTGGGTAGCCACCCACAGTGGGTTAAGCCACTGCCTTCGGCTCAGGTCATGATCTCGGAGTCCTGGGATCGAGCCCCACATCGGGCTCTCTGCTCAGCGGGGAGCCTGCTTCCTCCTCTCTCTCTGCCTGCCTCTCTGCCTGCTTGTGATCTCTCTGTCAAATAAATGAATAAAATCTTAAAAAAATAAATAAATAAAATTGTTGTTTAATGTAGACCAGGCAAACTATGCCCACCGAGTCACAAAGATTGTAATATTTAATTGCCATCCATTCTTATGGCATAGACATTAATTTCTCCATTTTCTAGGTAAGAAAAATGTTTCAAGACTTGAGGAGTTGTCTAGCGTGCCTCACAGCAGTGGCCTAGGTAGTGAAATTTGAGCCACCCCTTGCAAACATGACAGAATGTTGCCATACCCTGATGGGGGCTGAGGGCTTTAGCGTGGGTACAGTTGGAAAGACTAGATGGAGAGTCATTGCGCCAGTTTGCAAGTAAGGGAGCATTTAGGAAACAGAAAGTATTTACACACAGGTCATTTACAGGGCAGTTACAGGATGTGGGCTCTGGGTCGGGGGCCCACTGTTGAGAGCACTGCCAGTTAGAGGGAAGGAGGTCATATGAGGATGACAACCAGGACCACAGGGTCCTTAGGAGGGGGGAAGGGCTGCAGGAGGAGCTGTGGGTGGAGCCAGGTGATGCAGAAGGAGCTACAGTATAAAGAGGCCAGATCATGGGGAACCTCTTGGCTGTGTATGCCAGAAGTCATGAAGACCTGACAAGGAAACAACAGGGAATTAAGAGAAAAGAATAAACTCTAAACATACTTAACAAGCAATATCAATTTTCTCTAATTTTGAAAAATGTAATATATTCTGTTGTTAGGGTTAAGGTGACCGGTGACACAGTTGGCAAAGAATTGCACTAAGAATAGAGCTTTAACAAGGGTAGAGTTTTTTATTCTCCAAGGGAAGAGAGGAGCCAGACAGCAAGAGATGTCTCAGCCCTGAGTTTCTATCAGGCTGGGCCTTTTAAGTGGATTTTAAGGATATGAGAGAGTTGTAGCTACGCACATTGGGGGATGATGGGTTCATTCTTGGCTAGGTAGAGCAGGACGTGGCAGGTTTTTTGAGGTGCTCTGACCCAGATACAGGCTACGGTCAGTCTAGAGAAGAATTTGTTTTGTAGTTAGGGTCAACTTTCTGTGATTGTAAGGCGCTGTGATGTAGAAAACAAAGTCAGGATCAAGCGCAGACACTGGTGAGTGTCACCAATTATCAACACAGTGAAAAGATAGTATACTGAATGGAATAAGATATTTGCAAACTATCTAACTGAAAAAAAGGTTTAATATCCAAATTATTAAAGAACTCATACAACTAAATAACACAAAAACAAATAACAGTTACAAAATCAGTAGAGTTCAGAATAGACATATTTCCAAGGATAACACCAAGATGTCCAACAAATACATAAAGAGATGTTCACCAACACATTTCATCAGGGAAATGCAAATCAAAACCCAGAGAGTTGCTATTTGACACTGTCAGAATGTCTGGTATTCAAAAAACCAGAAATAACAACATTTGGCCAAAATCTGGAGGAAATGGAACCCAGTGCTGTGTTGGTGGGCTGTGTTGGTGGGATTGTAAATGGGTGCAGCCACTTTGGAAAATATCAAATTTTCTCAAAAATTTCAACATAGTGTCACCTGACTTGCTTCATCAGAGGAGCGTAGGACTCTTGATTTCAGTGTTGTGAGTTCAAGATTCATGTTGGGTATATGGTTTGCTTCAGTAAAAATAATTTCAAAGTAGAAAGACCATATCATCCAACAGTTCCCCTCCAATGTATTAAAGCAAAGAAAGTGAAATTGCTAACTCACGAAGACACCTGTATTCATTGCCACTTTTTTCATAATATCCAAGGGGGCTGGGTAAGTGAAATAAATCAGAAAGAGAAAGATAAATACCACATGAGTTCACAAATAAGTGGAATTTTAATCAAACAATAAAACCATAAAACAAAATTTAAGAAAACACACAAACAACAACAACAACAAACCACACAATAACTCCAACTCATAGATACAGAGAACATAGATAGAATTTGCCATGGTGAGGGGGCAAGAAGTGAATAAAATAGGTAAGAAGATAGAAAATAACAACAACAACAAAAAGATTAACAGGACACCTGATTGGCTAAGTCATTTAGGTGGCTGCCTTCAGCTTAGGTCATAATTCCCAGGGCCCTGGGGTGGGAACCTGCATCAGGCTCTCTGAACAGAGGGAGTCTGTTCCTGCCTCTCCCTCTGCCCCTCTCACCCCTGTCTCTGTGTGTGCTCCCTCATTCTTCCTCTCAAATAAATAAATAAAATCTTTAAGAATAAAAGGGTGTATCAAGAGGGAAATTGGAGAGTAAATAGGACTTCAATCTATTAACTTTTGGATTCCTCTATTTCAAGAACGTTAGTGAATCCATTCTATCACATTCAATTCTTTTGACCTAACAGAATTCCTCATTATGATATGGTCATATTTTTTTTTGAGAGGAGTTGTGCATTTAATAATTGTTTCAAATCAATAAGTACAGAGGGCTTTCCTTCACAGGTGTGTGAGTCTTTGAATTTTCTATAGCTTTTTGAAGTATAATTATGTAACCATAACTTCCATAGCTCTAACTGTACAATTTCATGACTTAATATATGTACATGCCAGTAAATTATCCCTGTAATTAAGGTAGTGCACATGTATCCATCACCCAAAAATGATTTCCCCTCTTGTTTTTTAGTGCATGATTAGCTTGATGTGTAATGTCAATTACTCCCTGCAGAATCATTCTTTCCTCAGGGAGAAGTTTTCCAATAGAATGAAAGAATTGGTTGACTTGTTGCTCTGTATTGATAGGATCTCATAATAGAAGTTGAGCTAAAGATAAATGTTATGAGTGACTGAGTGGCTCATTTGGTTGAGTGTCTGACTCTTGATTTTGGCTCATGTCAAGAACTTTGGGTTGTGAGATTGAGCCCTCCATTGGGTTCTATGCTGAGCTTGAAGCCTACTGGAGATTCTTGCCCCCTCTGCCCTTCCCACATGTCCCAGCTCCTAGTCTCTCTCTAAAAGAAAAAAAAAGTCTGAAAATTACCCATTTATGAACTTCCAAGTCCTTCCATGAAGGAGAGACCATACACTGACAGTTTATGGAGCCTGGCCCATTTCTGTTGACAAAAACCTGAGGCAGGGCTGGAATAAATTGTGAGAGTGGTACAGCAAAGGAACAAAGTAAAGATATGGGCTGGACTGAAAACATTGATAGGAAAATGGTCAGTGAAGAGTTGGGGTTTAAAGGAATACCCTGACCACTGGCATGTGGTGTGGATAATCTGGACATTCTATTGTGTCAATAAGGGCCAAATGTTGGGATTACCTTGTTGAAGGAAGGCAGGAAGAAATCAGGAAACATAAGAATCAAGAATGCTGAAATGGGTCTGTAATGTGCACTCTGCTCAGCCACCCCTAGTCATGCTTGCTGAGAGAAACTGCAATCAGTCCACTACCATCAACAACATACTTAATAATGTGTTGGAACAGGAGGCAGCAGTGTCCTTGTAGGAGCTATCCTACACTGCATGAGAAGATGGGAAGTGAAGAGTCAAGATGTATGCAGTCACACAACAGCCATGGAGACAGAATGGTAACCAGAGAATGGGCACCTAAAGGGTTTGTGCTGTTGCATCAGGATGTGTTGATCGGGTCTGTCCAGGTTGCGATTGTTGGGCAGCCTATGAGAAAAATAAATATCTAGAAATAGTGATTAGTATAGTGAGGAACCATGGTGCCCTCTCCAGCTAAGGTCCCTAAACCAGTGTGAGCTGCTGAGCCCTTAGCCTGAGGGAGAGACTGGAGCCCTTTGGGGAATGACCCTACAACATTTTAGATGTCCACCTTGCTTCTCTGCTACCCCTGGACACCCATTCTCCAGTTGACTGCACAGCTTCTACAGCAGAGTTCACTGTGCAGATGAAATGGTCATTAGCATGGAGCAGTGTGGGGCACTTGGCTCAGAAATCTCCCAGAGGAGCGAGGTCTGGTAAGCACAACCAGTGGACATTTCCAATGCCAAAGCTACTGATGTGTACACATAGCAATGTAAAAGAACAGGGAGAAAACTCTGCAGTCCAAGGCCTGGGATCCCATGTGGGAAAGGGCAGCCTTGCTTTGGTCTCCCATCCCCCCAAATTCCTCCCGTTTCCCTGGAGGATGGACCATGTGATGAATGGTGCATCTTTCCTCTGAAGAATGACACAGCCTTTGGAGTCCTTTGTAACCTTCTTTTCTCTTTTGTTTACCCTGCTAATGGTGTCTGAGGGAGGAGTTAGGCCATCTTAGGGCTTTGGCCAAAGAGTGAACCCAAGACAATATGGGCAACTTTTATTATGGCAAAGCAGAGAGTAATGAAACTGATGTGTGAGTTTGAAGTCGAATGAGGCTCCCTAGTGAAATACCCCAAATGAGAGATGAAAGGCTTCCAGGATGACTTTTTTGCACCCAGTATGAAGTCCAACCTGGGGCTTGAACTAATGACCTTGAGATCAATACCTGAGTTGAGATCAAGAGTCCCATGCTTAACCAACTGAACAAGCCAGGTGTCCCTCGTCACTGCTATTTTAAAATCAATCAGACAAAAATAGGAATAGATGTTTTCTCAGCACAAGTTCTATCAACATATCATTCTACTTTCACCATTGATTCAATCACATGGCAATGAAAATAACATTTCAATCATTTCAATGCATGAATTTCTCCATCAGCCTAAGGTGTAACCGTGACATACTTAGAAAAAATATCCTTAGGGCCAACAGCTTATTTGGAGACTGTACCAAACAAGGGGATAAAAGATTTAGACAAAGAAATGTGTCCCAGTTGGCCTAAGCAAACAAAAGGAAGGGAGGAAGAAAGGAAGGAAGGAAGGAAGGAAGGAAGGAAGGAAGGAAGGAAGGAAGGAAGGATGCAAAGTCCTAAGGACGTGAGGAGAAGTAAGGGCGAGATGAGTGGATAGAGAGAAGGGAGGAAGAGAGAAAGAGAGAGAGAGAGAGAGAGAAAGGAAGAAAAGAAGGGTGGAATGAAGAAGAAAGAAAGGAGAAAGAGAAAGAAAGAAAGAAAGAAAGAAAGAAAGAAAGAAAGAAAGAAAGAAAGGAATGGAAGCCAAGGAAAGGAAAGGACAGAAAAAAAAAAAGAAAGAAAGAAAGAAAGAAAGATAGAAAGAAAGAAAGAAAGAAAGAAAGAAAGAAAGAAAGAAAGAAAGAAAGAAAGAGAGGAATGGAAGCCAAGGAAAGGAAAGGACAGAAAAAAAGAAAGAAAGAAAGAAAGAAAGAAAGAAAGAAAGAAAGAAAGAAAGAAAGAAAGAAAGAAAGAAAGAAAAAAGGGGAATGGAAGCCAAAGGAAGGAAAGGAAAGAGAAAGAAAAAAAAAAATCCAAGACACGTATAACATGATGCAGACAGTAAGTATAAAGACGTCCTAGATGATGGCCAGTTAAGACTAACAGGTAAAGATAGGAGAGGATCTGGGATGCTAAACCAGGAGAGACAAATAGTGTGTTCCCAGAGTGTCTACTCTGTGTCAACCAGCAGTATTGGCCTGCTTAGGCCCATTGGGCTTAGTTGGGTCCCCTAAACATGCAGAGTTCCCAGGATGGACAACACTTACTCCCCCAAAATTCTTCTGAGATGACAGCTTTAACCTAGTTCTGAATCTCCCCTCTTAGACCAACTGCTTGATGGGGTCCTGGGCTTATCATCATCAAAGTTCTTGGTGTCTGTTCCTGGAGGGAATCTCAAACCATCTTGCACTGCCTTTCCTAACCAGGCAGTCCAGATTCCTCTAGGGGTGTCGTCAGGGGCATGAAAATGCACATTTGTGCAGATTCACGCTTGGAATAAGGCAGTGCCCTGGTACCCAAATAGCTTATTACTGAAACCCAGACTCTGCCTACAGACGCCATGGTTCAGATTCCAGGTTCCCCTGACCCGTGTCACCCACAAAGGTACAGTGTGTACTCTTTCGGCTGGCCTTTGGCTCTTCGGTTATGTTAGGCTCAGGCTGGTCCCCCAAAGCTGCTTAGCATCCAGACGGGACAGGGCAAAATCACCCCAAAACTTCCTGAGGTGGTAGCTTTAAATTGGGGCCTACCAGGGCCCATTTGGACTGTCTGCCTGATAGTGCCCAGGGATTACCAGTAAGAAAGTCTCTTAGTGAGGGTGACCTAGTCAGTGTGCTGGGTTGATGTTGACAGGACCATTTCCTCCACCTCTGCCTTCAGGGGGACTATGCACATTTATGCCAAGTAGAGCTTCCAGTTAGGCACAACCTTGGTCCTCTAAGAGCTGAATCCTGTGATCCTATGACTCAGAGACCCTTGCCTGTTCCTGAACCCTCCCAACACTGATCTGTGCAGTTGCATATGCCCAGCCCATGGTCCTCTAGAAGACCTTGAGCACTAGGGTTTCCATGCCTTGGGAGTTAATACCTGTCCCAAATGCCTGCATAGTGTAGGGGATGGTAGAGCCCAGTGGCCCAGCACGTGTCAGTCAGTGGCACTCAGGCCTGATTTGAAGCTGTTACTTATGAGTCTGCCTTATATAAATGGAGGTGTCAGTTCATGGCTTTTCCAGCAGAAGATTTATGTGGGCATCTGTTCCATGTGGAATCAAGACAGTCAGCAGGGATTTAGCAAGCATAAAACAATTAAATTGAAAGTGCACTCTCAAGGTGGGAGGATGGAAAAGTTTTGGGAGGTGGAAGAGATGTAGGAAAGAACGTTAGGCTTTGAATACGAGGGCCAAGGCACAATTTTATTTTTTAAATTTAATTTAATTTTTTCAGCGTTCCAAGATTCATTGTTTATGCACCACACCCAGTACTCCATGCAGTATGGACTCACCTTTATACCCACCACCAGGCCCACCTAATCCCTCACCCCCCTCCTTGCACAAACCTCAGTTTGTTTCTCAGAGTCCAAAGTCTCTCATGGTTCCTCTCCCTATTGATTTCCCCCAATTTGCTTTTCCTTTCCTTCTCATAATGCCCTCCATGTTATTCCTTATGCTCCACAAGTAAGTGAAACCATATTATAATTGACTTTCTCTGTTTGACTCATCTCACTCGGTATAATCTCCTCCAGTCCCATCCATGTTGATACAAAAATTGGGTATTCAATCTTATTGGGGGCTGTGTAATATTCCATTGAATATATGGACCATATCCTCTTTATCCATTCATCTGTTGAAGGGCTTCTTGGCTCTTTCCACAGTTTGGCTGTTGTGGTCATTACTACTATGAACATTGGGGTACAGATCGCCCTTCTTTTCATTACATCTGTGTCTTTGGGGTAAATACCCAGTAGTGCAATTGCAAAGTCATAGGGAAGCTGTTTTTAATTTCTTAAGGATTCTCCACACTGTTTTAAAAAATGGCTGACCAACTTGCATTCCCACAACAGTGTAAAAGGGTTCCCCTTTCTGCACATCCTCTCCAACATTTGTTGTTTACTGTATTGTTGATTTTGGCCATTCTAGCTGGTGTAAAGTGGCATCAAAAGTGGTTTTGATTTTAATCTCTCCGATGGCTAATGATGATGAACGTTTTTTCATGTGTCTCTTAGCCATTTGTATGCCTTCTTTGGAGAAGTATCTGTTCATGTTGTCGACCCATTAATTGATGTGATTGTTTTTTGAGCTTTGAGTTTGAGGAGTTCTATTTAGATCTTGGATATCATCCCTTTGTCTGCAGTGTCACTTGTGAATAGGTTCTCCCATTCTATGGGTTCCCTCTTTGTTTTGTTGACTGTTTCCTTTGCTGTCTTGAGACCTCTTTGGTGCTAAAAGCTGGCTTTATGAAAGCACAAGGACAGCACCCATAGGCACAAAATGCTGCACAGGGGTCATAAGGAGTGGCCCAATATGTACTTTCAAGTTGGGAGGGGGTTAGGGATAGGCTGTCTCTAAGGGATTTTGAAAGGAATGTTTCTAGGACCTTGAGGGGTCTAGCTATTGTCGGGAAAATGTAATTTATTACCCCCTAATAAAACATTAGTCATGGGGCGCCTGGGTGGCTCAGTGGGTTAAGCCTCAGCCTTCAGCTCAGGTCATGGTCTCAGGGTCCTTGGATCAAGCCCTAAATCAGGCTCTTGGCTCAGCGGGGAACCTGCTTCTCCCTCTCTCTCTCTGTCTGCCTCTCTCCCTACTTGTGATCTCTCTCTCTGTCAAATCGATAAATAAAATCTAAAAAAAAAAAAAAAAAAAAAAAAAAAAAAAAAAAAAAAAACTTCGTCATGAGAACTTTCAGATGTATAAGTAGGCCATACGATTCTGGGGTGGTTACAAACACTTATCTTGGGTGGTTTAGAGATAAAGGAAACTTCGAAGAAAATTTTTGCATCTTAAAGCCGACCTACATGATCTGGGCATTGGGGTGGTTTTGGGATAGGATTGCCTTTCACCTTAAGCAAAGTATTAATATCAAGGCCATTGAGTCCCTATAGGAATGACACGCTGTCTATTTCAAGGACTTATCAGTTGGCTGTAGGTAGTAAGGAAAATTAATATTTTTCTACCTTTATTTACCTCATAAGAACTGGCCCCCTAGGATGTTTAGGGACTAGATATCGGAGGGTCTCTCAGGGCTGAGAGGAGATGTGAAGAACAGTGGTGTACTCTCTAATAAAGGCTGCTTCCATTGATGTGGGAGGCTCCTCCCACAGGTTGGGTGGTGGAGTTTTTGACCCTACAAGATTTATATCCTGGTAGAGCTCCTGATTCCACCCATCCCACACTTCGTGGCAGAATCCATCCTTAATGCAGCATTTCTAGGTGCCTATTTGGTGACAAGTTCTCTCTGGCAACATGGTAAGCAAACCCCAGGTCCTTGCACCGTGGAACCTCCACTGGAGGCCAGAAGATGAGCTGGGGGCACAGCAGCTATATTTATCCTACCATGGTGCCCTAGCAACCCAAGGGAGAGGGATTTGTGGTGAACGCAAATGGATGAAGACAACTGAGAATGGGAAATATGTGACTTCAGCCTGAGAGGCCGCCAGATTCACCTGGAGCTCATCTGTTTGCAGGGCAGTACAGAGCAGGTGGGCCCAGATTTTGGTAGCAGTTTTTTCCAGCTCCCTCCTTGAGAATCACACTGAGGCACTAACTGCAAATCTTTAATTGAACTTGGGACCTCATCGGGTCAAGGGCTCTTCTAGAACCAGGGAACCCAGAATGAAGAATGACCTTCCTGCCAAATGGTACCACTTTGGGAATATATTCCAGTATCTTCAAGCTGTGCCTTTGGAAAATTATGCTCATTTCTGTAGCCTATGCTTTGAAATTAGACATATTCCTCATCTCTCTAGACACGGATCCAATACCTGGCACTTGCAGGCATTCACCTTGTTCTAGATCGTGGCCTACCCTGAACTGAAAGCCCCACAGGAACAGTCCATGGACAGTCTATCTGGAACAATTGCCTGATTGAGGACCAGGTGTCTCCCTTGCCAGAGAGCCCAGTTGTCTGATTGGAGGAATTGCTAGCTTCACCTGGAGCTCACCTGTTTGCAGGGCAGTACAGAGCAGATGGACCCAGATTTTGGTAGCAGTTTCTACCTCTACCTCTACCTCTACCTCTACCTCTACCTCTACCTCTACCTCTAGCTCTAGCAGAGGAATTGCCTTTCCTTACCCTGGCTAGTCCAGTATCCTCCAGCTGTGCCTAAAGTGAGCCTAATGCTCCTTTTTGCATATATGGCATGTGATTGTACAAACACCTTGTACCATGAGAGCCATCTCCTGTAACCAGTGTTTCCAAACCCTTTTACTGTTCCAGATCCTTGGGAACCCCGCACTGAGCACCCTGTATGAGCGGTACACACTCCTTCAGCCGATGTTGGGCAGGTGGGACCTGGCCCTAAGCAACCACACACTATGCGTGGCAGAGGGAGCCCAGTCCAGAATGTTTGTGAGGTAGCAGTTTTATTTTTTTTTCAATTTAATTTTTAATTGAAGTATCATTGATATGCAATATCTTAATCGTTTGAGGTGCACATCAGACTGATTCAATACTTTTATACAAATGGAATGATCCTTAAGGTAAGTAGCGTCTGTCATCATAAAAAGTGACCACAATTATATGACTCTATTCCCTTTGTGTCTATTAGATCCCTATGATCTATTTATTTTATAGCTGGAAATTTGTAACACTTAATCCCCTTCACCTGTGTTATCTTCTGATAGTCTGTTTCTGTTTTGTTCTGTTTATTTTTTTTTAGATGGCACCTGTAAGTGAAATCATACTAGGTTTCATACTTATTTCTGTCTCCTACTTCTTTCCCTTAACATAATACTCCTAGTTCCACATCGGTTGTTGGATATGTTAAGGTTATGTTCATTTTCATGGCTGAATAATATTACTTACATATACATACTACATCTTCTTTATTCATTTATGTACAGGGACTTAAGATTGCATCCAAATCTTGGCCCTTGTCAATTATGCTGCCAGAAACACAAGGATGCATGTATTTTTCTGGATTGGTGTTTTTGTTTGCTTGGAGACAAGACCAGGAACCAATAGTGGCTCCAAAGATCTGCAGTGCCCTAAGCGCCTTTAAGTAGCTGATAGACGAGTGCTTTTCATGCTCCATCTTGATGCGGAGTAGCCCTTGGTGTGGAATAGGATGAGTGTGGCACAGCGCTCCTGAATGTAGGGCTTGAGATTCCTTGACTGCTTAGTCTGTGTGGGCCCTGAAGACTTGCTAGTGGGGGGGTACCTAAGGGAAAAAACCTGGGAACTCTTCTTTCTAGAGAACCACAGGCCTTCAGGAAGCAGGACCCAACAGGGCCTGACTGGTGTCAGTTTGATGCTTCTGCCTAGGGTGCTTTTAAGTATGTTCTCCCTCTCCGTGCTGGAGACTATGGAGTCATTGGAGCCTGGCTGCCATCTTTTTGGCCTGCAGGGCCCCAGACACACAAGGCCTGGTGATGAACATGAGCCACCCATGTCTCGGCCGTGAAGGTCATGGTAGCCAAGGACCTTGAACTGTGCAGGGACCAGGAGACACTGGGACAAAGGAGCAGGATTGTGGGGGAACAAGGCATCTGTATAATCCCAAACCCTAACCTACATAATTGTTCATATTTCTCCTGTAGGCAGAGAGAGAGAGCACACTGTCTTGCCTTGCCAAAGTGGGGCAGGTGTTGGCTATTCTAATCTCCAATAAGAGACATTTGGTGCTCTGTTTGTTGAAGAAACCCCAGACCCTCTACATGGCAAGTCTAAGGGGGATATACTGCATCTACCACCTCATGGTGAATGTGCAAGTGATTGGGTCTGGACTCCAGCTCCACAGGTAGGCAAGGCCATGTAAAGACCTGATTGGCCATGTGGAAGCATCCTGCTCCCTTGCAGGCCAGGAAGTGCAGTGTAGCCAGAGATCAAGAATAGGCCAAAGGCCCAGAACTGGGCTCTTTTGGGACAAACATTAACCTACCCAAGGGACAGAATTCCCCCTGAAGGTAGGGTTCAGGTTTAATTGTCAGCCCCGCTGGAGAGGGTCCTGAGGGTTGGTTGGGGGGCATCTAATAAAAAACACTTGTGAGCCCTGGTTGCAAGAGCAGGGACTCTCGCAGAATAGTGGAGAAGCAGGTGTTAGGTGTTTAGAAGAAAATTCCATCAAGCTTCCTTCACACCTCCCATTCGCTGCTCTCAGGAATGAAGGAGTCAACAAAGAATACAAAGAAAGCATTTGATCTAACTGAACAAGAATACCCTGCTCCACACATGGGAGAAATGTTTTTCAAAATATCTGGGTAAGTCCAGATTGCAGAACATTTGAAGGCAGAAGGATCCAGCAGAGCATGAGCTAAGATATGTGAAGGAAGCTTAAATGTGGGCAAGTCAATCAAGTACAGCCTCCAGGAGGAAGATTTTAAGGAGTTCTGGCAGGTGGAGGGGCATGGAGAAAAAAACATTGGGATCCTGTTCAGGGAACCTGGCAGCTAGTCACTTGCCCAGCCTGGAGAGCCATACTAAGGGCTCTGGCAGCGTGTGCTGAGCCTACAATTCTAGCCAGGCCCTGGGCTGGTCACTCAGTTTTCCTGAGAAGACTGCCTGAGGATCCAACAGAGAGCTAAGCCTGAGCTGAGCTGTCACTGACAGGAGGGAGCTGGAGTAGGGCAGGAAATGTTCACAGATTTCTTTTGTCCTTTACTGAAAAATTGAGCCCTTGGCCTGGAGCTGGTTTGGGAGGAAGCTGTTTGGTTAGCTCCTTTCCCCTCTACCCAACCCCCATGTCTTTCTATCCTCTGGCACTCTTCATGTCTTGGGTTTCTTCTGATCCTCCTGGGAGATTGGCCTTTCCCACCTGGGTCGGCCAGGGTCTGGTGGGGTCTGTGAACTCTCTTGGGTGATGGTCACACTCTGCCTCTCCCACGTGGGCAGCCCAGCTGGGATGGGTGAGCCTCTTCATGTTTGCCTGGATCTGTCCAAAGTATTCTTAGGAGGATGAGAGATTGTCATGGGATCTTATCTTAATAGGGGTTGTGCTGGGGATTGAGGGGCCCTCAGAGGTGATCATCCACCTTGTATTACAGGTAAAGAAATTGATTCCCTCAGAGAGACCTGAGCAAGTCTATGCAGTGAGTAACTAATACAGTAGGAATTAGGCCCATATATCCTGGTTGCCGGTTAAGGGCATTTCTCATTGTACCTCTCAGAGTCTCAGGGTGAATGTCTTCCTAAATTTTTCAGCATTGCTCTTCCTAACCATGTCCCCAGAGTGAGATCCATGACCTCAGGGAACTTACGACTTAAAAGACAACTAATTTTTTAAACCTTTTATTTATTTACTTGAGAAGACGTGAGGGAAAGAGACAGAGGGCTGGGGAGAGTGGGGAGAGGCAGAGGGAGGAAATATTTAAGTCTGCTCCGTGCTAGTGCAGAGCCCTACAAGGGGCTTGATTTCAGGACCCTTGAGCTCTTGACATGAGCTGAATGAAGAGTCAGAAGCCTCTCTAAGTGAGCCACTCAGGCACCCAAAAGACAAGCATTTTTCTGTCGCTTCTTGGGAAACAACACCTGTCCCTGTTGTACAAAATCCCCCTGGATCCCTATCACCGAGGGGAGAAAGCTATGCTGCTCAGCACAGTACACATAGTCCTCCATGTAGGAGTAGGAGTAGGCCCACCATGCCCTGTCAACCCCCTCCCGGCCCTCAGGTGAGAGCACATGGGGCCGACCCATCTTCTGACTCTCAGGGCCTGTTTCTTTGGTGCTTGCTTCCCAGGCTGCCCTTCCCCACTATAGGGGGCAGTCCTACTCACCTCTCATTGCTCAGTTCAAATGCTACCTCATCCAGGAGCCTGCTCTGTTCTTCCCAAATGGAACCAATATTTCCCTCTCAGAAAACTTGTCCCACGCCACTCCGTCTCTCAGCACTTGCTCTCCTGGAGCACAATCATTTGCATATTTTGCCTTTGCCTTCCTGTCCATCTTAGAGGGGAGTTCTTACTCATGTTCATGTCCTCCCAAGCACACAGCCTGGGACTTGAAATATGGGAGACCTCACATATGCTGAAGGATGTGTCCTTACTGGCATCCCAGGCCCTCGACCCAGGAAGCATCTATGGAGGACCTACTGCGGGCACATTGCCTTAATCCCTGGCTTCCTCCAACCATTCCCCTTCCATCAGGCAAGATGGTCTCCTCTCCCACCTCTACTAGCCCTTCTCTGTGGTCTCCATGTAGACTTTCCTATCTGTCCCAGTCCCTCCTGACGACTCTGCCCTCTAATAGTCCAAGGCTCCCCTATGTGCTACACCTTTGGCCCAAGTGCAACCTGCCTTGCACTGCTGTGATGGTACAGGGAATATTGGCTAAGAGTTCAGACTGCTGTGCAACCTTAGGCAATTTACTTAACCTCTCTGTGCTTCACTTTATCAATGAATAAGATAAAAACAGGACCTACTTTGAACATTAAGACAGTACATGTAAAGTGGAAACAGCTCAGTAAATAAGAGGTATTATAATTAGTTATTTGTCATTCATACAAGTATCAGTTGAACACCTTCTATGTGCCAGACACTAATGCCATAAGCTGGGGAAACATGATGAGTGAGTCAGAATACATGGGGGACACATGATATTCTATGCTGAATTCTTACTCACATGTTGAACTCTTGGGGGCTAAGGACAAGGCCAGACACAGTGCCAAGCAAGCACACAGCAAGTATTTAATAACTGCTGGCTGAATGCATGAGTAAATCACTTATGACTGAGTGAACAGTGCAGGGACAGCCCAGGACCCCATGAATGGAAACCTGGGGAGCATGCCCTGCCGGTGTCAGCCCTCCACTCTTGAGGCAATGAATGGAGGAAGTGGAGGCCACAGCAGGCTGCTGGTTCTGGGTGTCCTCCCACCTCCCCACTGTCTAGGCCCTCTGGACAGGGTCCTGGGTGCTGTTCCAGTGTGCTCCCACAGCGCCCTCTGCTGCCTCTTCCAGAAGCACTTTTTACACTGCACTCAAGGAACTGCACAAACTTCCGGCAGGTACTGGGAATCAAGTGATGAAGCTGGCTGGTAAATCCATCTACACGCAGCTTTGTTTGTTTGTTTAATTTAAATTTTAGAGATCATACAGCGCAAAACGGTTTCTGAGGTAGAATTCAGTGATTTACCTCGTATATACAACCCCAGTGCTCATCACAAAAAGTACCCTTTAGTACCATTCACACATCTAGCCACCCCCAACCCAGCTCCCTCCATCAACTCTCAGTTTGTCTCTATCCTTAAGAGTCTCTTGTGGATTGTTTCATCTCTCATTTTTTCTTTTCCCCCTTCCCATATGTTCATCTATTTCATTTCTTAAATTCCACATGCATCCTCTATTAACACATGTTTAAAATGAAAAATACATATTTTTAAAAAGCTAGTGTAAAGAGTGTTTTTTTTTTTACTTTTTTGAACCCCTCTTTTTTTTTTTTTACTTTTATATTTTAGTTTTATTTACATTCATGTTAGCTAACATATAAGGCACTGTTAATTAGGGGTAGAATTTTACAATTTTCAGTTGCATATAGCACCCAGTGCTCATGACTTCACAGCCCTCCTTAATGTCCATCAGCCAATTACCCCATCCCCCACCCACTTCCCCTCCTGCAACACTCTGCATGTACCCTGCAGTTAAGGGTCTCTTTTCGTTTGTTTTCCTCTCTGTTTTTAGCCTATTTTATATTTTCTTGCCCTTCCCCTATGTTCATCAGTTTTGTATCTTAAATTCCACATATGAGTAAAATGTTATGGTATTTGTCTTTCTCTGAATGACTTCTTTCCCTTAGCTTAATACCCTCCACTTCCATCCACACTGTTGCAAGAGACAAGATTTCCTTCTTCCTAATGGATGAGTAGTATTCCATGGAGTCTTCAATGAAGTCTTCCTGATCCATTCGTCAGTGAGTGGAAATTAGGGCTTTTTCCACAGTTTGGCTATTGTGGACATTGCTGCAGCAGCTCTGAGGAAATGTGCCCAATCTAATCATTTATATCCTTTGGATAAATACCAGGTAGGGCAATTGCTGGGTCATAGGGCAGTTCTATTTTTTTTTAATTTTTTAAATAATTTTTTATTTTTTCAGCATAACAGTATTCATTATTTTTGAACCACACCCAGTGCTCCATGCAATCCGTGCCCTCTACCATACCCATCACGTGGTGCCACCAACCTCCCACCCCCCACCCCTTCAAAATTCTCAGATGGTTTTTCAGAGTCCATAGTCTCTCATGGTTCACCTCCCCTTCCAATTTCCTTCAACTCCCTTCTCCTCTCCATCTCCCCTTGTCCTGCATGCTATTTGTTATGCTCCACAAATAAGTGAAACCATATGATAATTGACTCTCTCTGCTTGACTTATTTCACTCAGCATCATCTCTTCCAGTCCCGTCCATGTTGCTACAAAACTTGGGTATTCATCCTTTCTTTTTTCTTTTTCTTTTTTTTTTTTTTACAGCTTTATAAACATATATTTTTGTCCCCAGGGGTACAGGTCTGTGAATCGCCAGGTTTACACACTTCACAGCACTCACCATAGCACATAACCTCCCGAATATCCATAACCCCACCCCCCTCTCCCAACCCCCTCCCCCCATCAACCCTCAGTTTGTTTTGTGAATTAAGAGTCACTTATGGTTTGTCTCCATCCCAATCCCATCTTGTTTCATTTACTCTTCTCCTACCCCCTCAACCCCCCATATTGCATCTCCTCTCCCTCATATCAGGGAGATCATATGATAGTTGTCTTTCTCCGATTGACTTATTTCGCTAAGCATCATACCCTCTAGTTCCATCCACGTCGTCGCAAATGGCAAGATTTCATTTCTTTTCATGGCTGCATAGTATTCCATTGTGTATATATAACATATATTCTTTATCCATTCGTCTGTTGATGGACATCTAGGTTCTTTCCATAGTTTGGCTATTGTAGACATTGCTGCTATAAACATTCGGGTGCACGTGCCCCTTCGGATCACTACGTTTGTATCTTTAGGGTAAATACCCAGCAGTGCAATTGCAGGGTCATAGGGTAGTTCTATTTTCAACATTTTGAGGAACCTCCATGCTGTTTTCCAGAGTGGTTGCACCAGCTTGCATTCCCACCAACAGTGTAGGAGGGTTCCCCTTTCTCCGCATCCTCGCCAGCATCTGTCACTTCCTGACTTGTTAATTTTAGCCATTCTGACTGGTGTGAGGTGATATCTCATGGTGGTTTTGATTTGTATTTCCCTGATGCCGAGTGATATGGAGCACTTTTTCATGTGTCTGTTGGCCATCTGGATGTCTTCTTTGCAGAAATGTCTGTTCATGTCCTCTGCCCATTTCTTGATTGGATTCTTTGTTCTTTGGGTGTTGAGTTTGCTAAGTTCTTTATAGATTTTGGACACTAGCCCTTTATCTGATATGTCATTTGCAAATATCTTCTCCCATTCTGTCAGTTGTCTTTTGGTTTTGTTAACTGTTTCCTTTGCTGTGCAAAAGATTTGATCTTGATAAAATCCCAAAAGTTCATTTTTGCCCTTCCTTCCCTTGCCCTTGGTGATGTTCCTAGGAAGATGTTGCTGGGGCTGAGGTCGAAGAGGTTGCTGCCTGTGTTCTCCTCAAGGATTTTGATGGATTCCTTTCTCACATTGAGATCCTTCATCCATTTTGAGTCTATTTTCGTGTATGGTGTAAGGAAATGATCCAATTTCATTTTTCTGCATGTGGCTGTCCAATTTTCCCAACACCATTTATTGAAGAGACTGACTTTTTTCCATTGGACATTCTTTCCTGCTTTGTCGAAGATGAGTTGACCATAGAGTTGAGGGTCCATTTCTGGGCTCTCTATTCTGTTCCATTGATCCATGTGTCTGTTGTTGTGCCAGTACCATGCTGTCTTGATGATGACAGCTTTGTAATAGAGCTTGAAGTCCAGAATTGTGATGCCACCAACTTTGGCTTTCTTTTTCAATATTCCTTTGGCTATTCGAGGTCTTTTCTGGTTCCATATGAATTTTAGGATTATTTGTTCCATTTCTTTGAAAAAAATGGATGGTACTTTGGTAGGAATTGCATTAAATGTGTAGATTGCTTTAGGTAGCATAGACATTTTCACAATATTTATTCTTCCAATCCAGGAGCATGGAACATTTTTCCATTTCTTTGTGTCTTCCTCAATTTCTTTCATGAGTACTTTATAGTTTTCTGTGTATAGATTCTTAGTCTCTTTGGTTAGGTTTATTCCCAGGTATCTTATAGTTTTGGGTGCAATTGTAAATGGGATGGACTCCTTAATTTCTCTTTCTTCTGTCTTGTTGTAGGTGTAGAGAAATGCAACTTATTTCTGTGCATTGATTTTATATCCTGACACTTTACTGAATTCCTGGACAAGTTCTAGCAGTTTTGGAGTGGAATCTTTTGGGTTTTCCACATATAGTATCATATCATCTGCAAAGAGTGATAGTTTGACTTCTTCTTTGCCGATTTGGATGCCTTTAATTTCCTTTTGTTGTCTGATTGCTGAGGCTAGGACCTCTAGTACTATGTTGAATAGCAGTGGTGATAACGGACATCCCTGCCGTGTTCCTGACCTTACGGAAAACCTTTCAGTTTTTCTCCATTGAGACTGATATTTGCGGTGGGTTTTCCATAGATGGCTTTGATAATATTGAGGTATGTACCGTCTATCCCTACACTTTGAAGAGTTTTGATCAGGAAGGGATGCTGTACTTTGTCAAATGCTTTTTCAGCATCTATGGAGAGTATCATATGGTTCTTGTTCTTTCTTTTATTAATGTGTTGTATCACATTGATTGATTTGCGGATGTTGGACCAGCCCTGCAGCCCTGGAATAAATCCCATTTGGTCGTGGTGAATAATCCTTTTAATGTACTGTTGAATCCTATTGGCTAGTATTTTGGTGAGAATTTTTGCATCTGTGTTCATCAAAGATATTGGTCTGTAGTTCTCTTTTTTGTTGGGATCCTTGTCTGGTTTTGGGATCAAGGTGAGGCTGGCCTCATAAAATGAGTTTGGAAGTTTTCCTTCTATTTCTACTTTTTGGAACAGTTTCAGGAGAATAGGAATTAGTTCTTCTTTAAATGTTTGGTAGAATTCCCCCGGGAAGCCATCTGGCCCTGGGCTTTTGTTTGTTTGGAGATTTTTGATGACTGTTTCAATCTCCTTACTGCTTATGGGTCTGTTCAGTCTTTCTATTTCTTCCTGGTTCAGTTGTGGTAGTTTATATGTCTCTAGGAATGCATCCATTTCTTCCAGATTGTCAAATTTGTTGGTGTAGAGTTGCTCATAGTATGTTCTTATAATTGTCTGTATTTCTTTGGTTTTCGTTGTGATCTCTCCTCTTTCATTCATGATTGTATTTATTTGGGTCCTTTCTCTTTTCTTTTTGATAAGTCTGGCCAGGGGTTTATCAATCTTATTAATTCTTTCAAAGAACCATCTCCTAGTTTCGTTGATTTGTTCTATTGTTTTTCTGGTTTCTATTTCATTGATTTCTGCTCTGATCTTTATGATTTCTCTTCTCCGGCTGGGTTTGGGTTTCATTGTTTTTTTTTTTCTCCAGCTCCTTTAGGTGTAGGGTTAGGTTGTGTACCTGAGACCTTTCTTGTTTCTTGAGAAAGGCTTGCACCGCTATATATTTTCCTCTCAGGACTGCCTTTGTTGTGTCCCACAGATTCTGAACCGTTGTGTTTTCATTATCATTTGTTTCCATTAATTTTTTCAATTCTTGTTTAATTTCCTGGTTGACCCATTCATTCTTTAGAAGGATGCTGTTTAGTCTCCATGTATTTGGGTTCTTTCCAAATTTCCTCTTGTTATTGAGTTCTAGCTTCAGAGCATTGTGGTCTGAAAATATGCAGGGAAATATCCCAATCTTTTGATACCGGTTGAGACTTGATTTATGACCAAGAATGTGATCTATTCCTGAAAATGTTCCATGTGCACTAGAGATGAATCTGTATTCTGTTGCTTTGGGATGAAATGTTCTGAATATATCTGTGATGTCCATCTGGTCCAGTGTGTCATTTAAGGCCTTGATTTCCTTGTTGATCTTTTGCTTGGATGATCTGTCCATTTCAGTGAGGGGTGTGTTAAAATCCCCTACTATTATTGTATTCTTGTCGATGTGTTTCTTTTATTTTGTTATTAATTGGTTTATATAGTTGGCTGCTCCCACGTTAGGGGCTTAGATATTTAAAATTGTTAGATCCTCTTGTTGGACAGTTCCTTTGAGTATGATATAGTGTCCATCCTCATCTCTTATTATAGTCTTTGACTTAAAATCTAATTGACCTGATATAAGGATTGTCACCCCTGCTTTCTTCTGATGTCCATTAGCATGATAAATTCTTTTCCACCCCCTCACTTTAAACCTGGAGGTGTCTTCGGGTGTAAGATGAGTTTCTTTTAGGCAACGTATAGATGGGTTTTGTTTTTTTTTTTTTTTTTCCATTCTGATACCCTGTGTCTTTTGATTGGGTCATTTAGCCCATTAACATTCAGGGTAAGTATTGAGAGATATGAATTTAGTGTCATTGTATTGCCTGTAAGGTGACTGTTATTGTATATTGTCTCTGTTTCTTTCTGATCTACTACTTTTAGGGTCTCTCTTTGCTTAGAGGATCCCTTTCAATATTTCCTGTAGAGCTGGTTTGGTATTTGCAAATTCTTTCAGTTTTTATTTGTCCTGGAAGCTTTTAATCTCTCCTTCTATTTTCAATGATAGCCTAGCTGGATATAGTATTCTTGGCTGCATGTTTTTCTCATTTAGTACTCTGAATATATCATGCCAGCTCTTTCTGGCCTGCCAGGTCTCTGTGGATAAGTCTGCTGCCAATCTAATATTTTTACCATTGTACGTTACAGACTTCTTTTCCCGGGCTGCTTTCAGGATCTTTTCTTTGTCACTAAGACTTGTAAATTTTACTATTAGGTGACGGGGTGTGGACCTATTCTTATTGATCTTGAGCGGGGTTCTCTGAACCTCCTGAATTTTGATGCTTGTTCCCTTTGCGATATTGGGGAAATTCTCTCCAATAATTCTCTCCAATATACCTTCTGCTCCCCTCTCTGTTTCCTCTTCTTCTGGAATCCCAATTATTCTAATGTTGTTTCATCTTATGGTGTCACTTATCCCTCGAATTCTCCCCTCGTGGTCCAGTAGCTGTTTGTCCCTCTTTTGCTCAGCTTCTTTATTCTCTGTCATTTGGTCTTCTTTATCGCTAATTCTTTCTTCTGCCTCATTTATCCTAGCAGTGAGAGCCTCCATTTTTTGATTGCACCTCATTAATAGCTTTTTTTAATTTCAACTTGGTTAGATTTTAGTTCTTTTATTTCTCCAGAAAGGGCTTTTATATCTCCTGAGAGGGTTGCTTTAATATCTTCCATGCCTTTTTCAAGCCCGGCTAGGACCTTGAGAATCATCATTCAGAACTCTATATCTGACATATTACCAATGTCTGTATTGATTAGGTCCCTAGCCTTTGGTACTGCCTCTTGTTCTTTTTTTTGTTGTGAATTTTTCCGCCTTGTCATTTTGTCCAGCTAAGAGTTTATGAAGGAGCAAGTAAAATACTAATAGGGTGGCAACAACCCCAGGAAAATATGCTTTAGCCAAATCAGAAGAGATCCCAAATCGTGAGGGGGGAGAAAGTGGATAAAAATGGGTTCAAAAAGAAAAAATAAAAAAGAAACTATTTTAAAAAAGAAAGCCAATAAAGAAAAAATATAAAAAGAGGAAAAAAAAATATATATATATATTAGATAAACTATTTAAAAAAACGTTAAAAAAGAAAACGGTAAAAATTAAAAAAAATTTAGCAGAAGAAGAGAAAAAGAAAAAAAATTGAAAAAGAAAAAAAAATTAAATTAACTTCAAGGCTAAAAAATCATGGGGAGAAAGCCATGAGTTCCGTGCTTTGCTTTCTTCTCCTCTGGAATTCTGCCGCTCTCCTTGGTATTGAAACAGCACTCCTGGGTAGGTGAACTTGGTCCTGGCTGGGTTTCCCATTGATCTTCTGGGGGAGGGGCCTGTTGTAGTGATTCTCAAGTGTCTTTGCCCCAGGCAGAGTTGCACCGCCCTTACCCGGGGCCGCGCTGAGTAGCTGAGTAATCCGCTCGGGTGTGCTTTCCGGAGCTTTTGTTCCCTGAGCGCTTTCTGTAGAATTCCGGAAGACGGGAATGAAGATGGCGGCCTCCAGGTCTCTGGCCTGAGGAGCCGATAGCCCGGGGCCCCACTCCTCAGTGCGCCCCCAGAGAACAGCGCCCAATGACTCCCGTCACCCTGGCCTCAGGCCACGCTCCGAGCTGACCGAGCCTGCGACCGGTCCAAGGCAACCCCAAGCTGAGAGTCACTCCTCTTGGCTCTGTCTCTGCAGCCGGCTTCCCCGTTCTAATACCGGTAAGCTCTGCGACACTCAGACACCCCCGATCCTTCTGCGACCCTGCGGGACCTGAGGCCGCGCTGTCCCCGCCTGGGCTTCACCCCATTTAAGCCTCTGGAGTGACGTCCCTCAGCGGAACAGACTTTTAAAAGTCCTGATTTTGCTCCGTTGCTCCGCCGGGAGCCGGGAGCCGGCCCCTCCCCCCGCGGTCTATCTTCCTGTTGCTTTGGATTCACTTCTCCGCCAGTCCTACCTTGCAGAAAGTGGTTGATTTTCTGTTTCTAGAATTGCTGTTCTTCTTCTCTTCAATCTCCCGTTGGATTTGTAGGTGTTTGCAATCTTTAGATAAGCTATTTAGCTGATCTCCCGCTACCCGAAGTAGTCTCAGCCTGCTACTTCTCCGCCATCTTGACTCCTCCCGACTGATATGCTGAGTTGTCTGTTGTTCTGAGTATTGTATTTATTGCAAATTGTCCATTTCAATAGATGCAGTGATAGTTATACCACAACACGCCTCTCTCCTTAAGATTGCTCTGAATTCAGCTTCAGAAATTATCCCAGTTGGATATCTGTTCTCTGCTCCTGCTCCCTTTGGCGAGGCACAGCTGGACCATAACCTACAGGTTTCCCACTTCCGCTGCAAACACCTGGGAGCGCATCTCCACACCCGGTGCCCCTCCTCGGGCAGTTCTATTTTTAATTTTCCGAAGAACCTCTGTATTATTCCCAGAGTGGTTGCACCAGTTTACATTCCCACCAGCAGTGTAAGAGGGTTCCACTTTCTGTGTATCCTTGATAAAAGAGGGTGTTTCCTGAGTTGTTCATTTTAACAATCTGGTTGGTGTGATGTGGTATCTCGTTATAGCTTTGATTTGTATTACTCTGACGAAGAGTGCTGTTGAGTTTTTGTTTTTGTTTTTTCATGTGTCTGTTAGTCATTTATGTATTCTTTGCGGATTTGTCTGTTCACATCTTCTGGAAATTTCTTGATGGGATTTTTTTGGTTCTTGGTTGTTGAGCATGATGAGTTCTTCTTAGATTTTGGAGATGAGACCTTTTTTTGATAGGTCAGTTGGAAATGCCTTCTCCCATTCTGTAGGCTGCCCTTTAGTTTTATTGATATTTTTTGTCATAAAAAAGCTTTATATTTTTATTTTTATTTTTATTTATTTTTTTTCCTGGTGAAGTCCCAAAGATTCATGTTGGGTTTTGTTTCCCCTACATCTGGACACGTGTCTAGAAAGGAGTTGTTATGCATAATTTACCCATTTAGCACACTGAATATATTATGCAGCCCTCTCTGGCCTGCCAGGAGTCTATGGACAGTGTGATGCCACCCTTATCTATCTACCCTCAGAAGTGAAGGATCTCTTGTCCTGAGCTGCTTTCAGGATTTTCTCTTTATCACTGCAAATTGAAAGCTTGATTCTTTATGTCAAGATGTTGACATATTTTCATTGATTTTGAAAGGGGTTCTCTGTGCCTTCTGGACTTGAGTACATGTTTCCCTCCCCTAGGAAATTCCTTGGCTCCAATTTGTTGAAATGAACCTTCTCCCCATCTGTCCCTCTCCTCATCTTCTGGGACCTTATTATCTGGGTATTATTTCACTATATGGAAGTGCTGAGTTCTCACAACCTCCCTTCATGATCCAATAGTTTTCTTTCTCTCTTTTTCAGCTTCCTTTTTCCCCAATACTTTATATTCTATATCACTGACTTCCTCTTCTGCCTCATTCACCATCATTTTCATAGACTTTATTTTGGACTAATATCTGTAATAGCATTTTTTTATAATAGCATTTTTAATTGAGGCCTGTATAGATTTTGGTTCCTTTATTTCTACATGAGGGATTCTCTATTGTCTTCTATGCTTCTTTTTATCCCATCTAGTATCTTTCAAATCATTGTTTTAAATTCTAGTTCAGTGGGGCGCCTGGGTGGCTCAGTGGGTTAAGCCTCTGCCTTCAGCTCAGGTTGTGATCTCGGGGTCCTGGAATCGAGCCCTGCATTGGGCTCTCTGCTAAGCAGGGAGCCTGCTTCCCCCCTCACTCTGCCTGCTGCTCTGCCTACTTGTGATCTCTCTCTGTCAAATAAATAAATAAAATGTTTTAAAAAATTCTAGTTCAGACATTTGACTTATATCCAGAGTGATTCAATCACTGGTAGTGAATACTACCTCCAGTTCATTCCTTTCAGGTGAATTTCTCCATCACCTTATTGTGTCCAGAAAAGTGGAGAAGAAATATTAAAATACAATGAAAGAAATCAAACTATATATATATATATATATATATATATATATATATATATATGTGTGTGTGTGTGTGTGTGTGTGTGTGTATACATATACATGTATGTATGTATATACATATATATAAAAGAATGAAAATTATTCAAAACGAGGTGAAAATAAGGGAAAAAACTGAATAAAGTCTAAAAAATAAAACTACAAAGAATGCTACATAGTGTTTTCCTTAAAAGTTGAAACTGCAAAAAAAATTGAACTTTGCAGCCCTCTATGATCAGAAAACTTGTCAGGAGTGAGTTATTTGTGATGTTCTTCTGAGGGAGGGACCTGTTGCACTGATTCTCAAAGGTACTTCAGTTAGTGCAAGTGCACATATACTAAGCAGAATCAGGCCTCCATGTAATCAACCTTATATTCTAGTATGTGGTCCTATTTTACTCCCTGAAGGTTTGCAGTATGAATAGGACAGATCAATATGGCTGCAAACTACTCTCTACCCAGAAGCTGAAAATTTGCCCTCAACTCTTTAGTGAGCCCTCAGTGAAAAAAGAAAAATGATCCATCAGTCTTATCTCATCGGTTTCTGTCAGAACTCTGTGTTCACACTGCCAGTGACAAAGCATTTTTTCTCAAGAATGCAACTGAGTTACAACTCCACATTCTGTGGATTCCTGTGGCCCAGAGTCACACTGTACCTCTCGGGTGTTGGAGGTCCTCCCAGACTTCTATATTTTGCTGGACTCCTCCCATGAATATGATCACCAGGCTGTGCTAGGATTTGAAGTTTAGGGCTACATAGAGCAGAAAGCCACAATGTAACCTCACGTTTTTCAGCCAGATTTCCCCCACTGATATCTGACGACTGAAGCAGTCATGCCCCCACTGTTCTTATTGTGACCTCAGGGATCTTGAGATCATACTGACATGCCTGGGATTCTGCCTCACTTCTCCACCTGAACACTTTTTTTTTCCACCTGAGCACTTTTAAGTCAGGGACATTCACCATGTGGTGATGGCATCAGTGGTGCATGAGAACCCAGGGAGTGAGAAGGCCCATGGTGGATGGACTCTGGGTTCCTAAAAGTCCACATGAATCAGCTCAGCCTCCAATCTGAAGATTCACTTAGCACTCTCAAGAGGGGGAATCTATGGTAACATGCTACCATAATTTGGGGAGTTATTTGGTAATTCAGCATAGCATAATATACCTACAACACGTATAAATGAACAAGTAAACTTCAGTAATTATGATATTAGAATGTAGTAAAAATGACAAGAGAAGGAGCTGGCTTCATCAATCATTAGGGCATATGGTACTTGATCTCAGGGTCATGAGTTTGAGCCCCACATAGAACAAAGAGTTGATGCAGAAAACAAAATAAAACAACAGGATTTACACATGACCCAAATCAATTGGGCTTGGACAATAGAGCTGGTCGTTGGTGGGCTGGGTCCCACTGTTGTTCATTTAGCCACTGGGCCCTGAGCACTCAGGTGGTGCCAGTGCTTCTCAGGCAACCAGTTTGTTGGAGCTCAGGGTCTAGAGGGGCCGATGGACAAATATGAACCGAGAGGTGAATTTAAAGAACATTTGCTCCATAAGAAAAGAACAAGGTATTACAACTGGGTCCTGAGCTCCTCCAGTTGAGGGGTCCATCAAGGCTGTGCTGAGATGACATTGAGAATTCCTGTGGTAGGAAAAAGAGAGAGCCCTGCCCACATCTGAGTGTATTTAGCCTGGCAGAGTGTACCATGGTACAGAGGATTGGAAGCAGAATGTGATGTTCCAGGAGTGGGGGTTAGAAAGGAGGAAAGGGTGAATAGAGCAAGCTGAAGAGGGGAGCAGAGACGAAGAGGAGAAGGTTCAAGGCCTGGGGCCAATGGACAGTATCAATACACTGCTCCTAGTGCTGTGTGATCACATTACCTTACACGAAGTTACTTAACCAACAGACACTGTCTCACAGTCTCAGAGGATCAGGCATCTGGAAGTGCTCAGCTAGCGGCTCCTGCCAGAGCCCCTCAGTACTTCGGGGCTGTTGACAACACTAAGGCAGGACCTGCTTCACTGAGAACCTGAGCTCCCTTCCAGGTGTTGGCAGGATTCTGTCCATTTCAAAAGGCCTGAGTTCTGTTTGTTGTTGGCCCTCATTGCTACGTCACCTGCCTGTGTGTGTCAAGGTTCAACATAGGGGCTTGTACTCCAGGGTCAGGATCTGAGAGAGAACACAGGTCAGAGGCAGCATGGGGTAGACAATGAGCTTATAGAACTAAATTTTAGAACTGGCTCTTGGGTCTTGTGACCATGTTCTGTGGAATGGAAGGAACCACTAACTCCAGATCACACTCCAAGGGACAGGGTTACACAAAGTTCTTTAAACAATATGTGAGATTTCAGGGAGGAGAAGGGGAAGACCACTGTATGGTTAGTGCTTTGCCCAGAATCACAGACTGGTAAGAAGGCTGGACCAGTCATGAATCCAGCTCTTTGTGAGTGTCCTCAAAGTTGGCACCCTGGATGTCCCTAGACATTCCCTGGAGGGCTCTCGAAAAGTTGTATTGAAGGCAGGTGCTACAGACATGGAGATGGTTTGAGGGTGAGTGAGAGCATTGATATCATAGGCCAGAGGCATTCGAGAAAGTTCTTATCTGAGGGGGAGCCCAGGTCATGACAACCCACTGTGTTGACCCCTATCCAGATCACACCCATTGAAAAGGATTTAATAGCTCTTAGCACAGGATATGAAGTCTCTAGTGGTAAGGGTGGATTCTGACCATCAAGTGCCAAAGCTCCAATCCTTTAGGGTTGCTTTGAAAATTAAAAATCCTAAGGTCTTGGGAAAGTATGGCCCACCTCTCTGGAGATGGGGCTGTCACCTTCTTGGAAGCCAGAATATGAGCACTGGTGAACAGATGTTTGCCCACAGGAGCGACTGTGCATGCTCTCTGTCTGTCTCTCTCTCTCTCTCTCTCTCTCTCTCACACACACACACACACACACACACACACACACACACGCAAACACATACAAACTTACACACAACATTAGGGACTATAAGGTGGGGTTGGACGAGTAGCAGAGTCAGAGAAATTGAGAAGAGTAGGAAAATGTGCTTGGAGGTATTTCCTACAAGTGACACCACTCCTCCAATATCATAGATATCATTGCACATATGCTAGTGGACATGTAGATGTAGTCCATGCTACAATCATCTGTATTGTACAGACATGATGCAGCCTACCACTGACAGGGATAATGGCTTATCCAGTGTCACAAACAGGTAAAAGTAGAGATATGTGTCTGAAGCCAGGTGGGGCCCTGGCTGCACTCAGCCCTTCCTTGGGGACCTGTGGAGATTTGTGTGTTGGTGTCACTGTGTACAGATGTGGCCTTGCATGCAGAAAGGAGATGAGCAGACAGTAGCTCTGAGCACTGTTTGTGTAGGTGATAATCCAGGGTGGATTTGGGTAGGTGATCTCTGCAGTGAAGTCACTTCCTTGACCACAGACCCTAATAGAATTTAGAACACTGCAACCAGGAACCCACATTCTAGTGTAGTCCACTGCCAGATGTACTTGGCTGGAGACATCTGATACAGAAAGACGTACTCTAGCTGTTTGCCAACATTAAGGGGCTCTGGATTCCAGAATCCCCAGCGGGATGGCTTTTTCACATGATGCAACCATTTCTGCCAACCTCGCCCCAATGCCTCAGGGCATTTGGTAGGAGGTTCCGTTAGGATTTATGAGATCAGGGCTCGGTACGGATGTCTGAAAAACTAACCTAGGGTTAGGATAATGGCCTAATGGCATGGCATATTCGATCTGCTGACTCTGGGGCCAGTTGTCATGGTGGCTGATGGAGGACAGGACTCAGGTTGTGTCAAACTGTGCATTAAAGTCCAGGTTTGAGTACAAAAGTGGGGTAGCATTGGGGGCAGTCCATGTTTCTCCTAATCTGGAGGGGTTTTGCAATTCATAGGGCATGGTTTCCTTCTGTAGGGCAGAGAGAGGCCTGTGGTGTTAGTCCTGAGTCCCCAACCTGGAAGGCTTGTGGACCAGGACTCTGGGGAAAGATGTCTGAAAATCCAAGTTAGGGAGTGGGCTAGGGCCTAGAGCATGGCAGGCCCTATCTGAAGATGCTGAGGTGACCTCCCCAGTATCTGAGGGATACTAGGGATTTCGCCAAGACTAGAATCTATGGACACTAGGGCCACCATATGTGGAGGTAGCCTCCTGAGGACATGGAGGTTTTTCCTGCTCAGGGGGTTTTGGGCAGTTCCAAAAAGCAAGATTTCATTATGGGGGACTGGTGGAGTCCTGCTGTATGTCTCAGGGTCTCCGAAATGGAGGGATTCATGAGCAGGGCTCTGTGAATGGATGCCTGAAAACCCAACCTAGAGTTAGCATTAGGGACTAGGGGCATGGCAGGTCTGATCTGCTGACTCTCAGACTAGCTACATGGGAGCTGACTGGAGGTCGGGGCTAGGCTGAGGGACAGAATGTATATTAGTGTCCAAGGACAGGTTCCTTAAATGGGGGTGGCCTTGTTGGCCGTGCAGTTTTCTCCTAACTGGGGATTTTGTGCAGCTCCATAGAGCATGGTTTCCTTGCAGGAGGAGGGCAGGCAGAGTCCTATGGTATGGTTCTGGTGTTCTCTATTTGGAGGGCTTGTGGGCCAGGACTCTTGGGACGGAAGTCTGAAAACCCAAGCTAGGGTTAAGTTTGGGGCCTAGGGCATGGCCAGCCCAATCTGTAGAAGTTGAGGCAAGCTCCCTGGGATGTGAGTTTATTGCGATCTTCGGGCATTTGCTCAGGTTGGAGCTTGTGTCTATGAGTTCTGCCAAATATGGGGGTAGCCTAATACGGCCTTGGAAGTTACTAAAGCCCTGGAGATTTTGAGCACCTCCAATTAGCAAGGTTTTATTCTGCATGACAGGAGGAGTCCTGTTTTATGGCTCAGGGGTCACCCACATGGAGGAATTTGAGCCAAGTCTCTTGGTATGGATTCCTGAAAACCCAACCTAGGGTTAGGATTCGGTCCTAAGCACATGGCATGCCCAATCAGCTATTGCTGGGGAGAGCTACCTGGGGGACTCAGTTGTAAATGGAGCACAGGGTGAGGGTCACAATGCAAGTTGGTGTCCAGTGAGTCCTCAGAAAGAGGGCGTGGCCTCGGCCATGCTGGTGTCTCCTACTCTCGGGGTTTTACACAGCCCCAAACATCTAGAAATCCTATTTGGAGGACAAGAGGAGTTCCGTTTTCTGGCCCAGGGATCTCCCATATGGAGGGATTCGAGACCAGGCCACTGGGGACAAATGTCTGAAAACACAGTCTAGGGTGATAATGAGGGCCTAGGGGCAGGGTAGGTCTGATCTGCTGGCTCTTGGGCCAGCTACGTGGGTGGCAGAGTGGAGGTCGAGGCTCCGGATAAATGACAGAATGTGTATTAGTGTCCAAGACTGGCTTCTGTAAATGGAAGTGGCCTCAGTTGTGCATATTTCTCCTAATCATGGGGTTTTGTGCAGTTCCATAGGGCACGGTTTACTTCTGAATAGCAGGAAGGGTCCTGTGGTTATGGCTGCTGAGTCCCCAGTCTGGAAAGCTTGTTGGACATTGGACAGGGCTCTGGGGAAAGAAGTCTGAAAACCGATTTGAGGTTAAGATTAGGCCCCAGGGCACGGCAGGCCCAATCTGAAGACGCTGGGGAGAGCACCCACCCCAGGATGTGAAGTTAGGGTGAGTGTCAGGCATTCACTCCAATATGGAGGGATTTGAAAGTGGACCACTGGAGACAGATAACTGAAAATACAACCACTCAGACTACAATTTGTGACCACTAGGGCCACCGTATTTTGAGGTGGCCTCCTGAGGACATGGAGGTTTCTGCCACTCTAGGGTTTTACACAGTTCCAATTTAGCAAGGTTTCATTCTGGATGACAGTTGGAGTGCTGTTGTTTGGCTCTAGGGTCCCCCATATGGAGGGATTTGAGAGCATGCCTCTGGACATGGATGCCTGAAAACTAAAGCTAGGGTTAGGGTTAGGTCCTAGGGGCAAGGCAGGTCCAATCTGTGGCCTTGGCACCAGCTACATGGGTGTCTGTCTGGAGGTAGGACTCAGGTTGAGGGACAGAATTGTATTAGTGTATAGTGCTGGCTTTTGTAAGTGAGGGTGCCTTGGGGTCGCTTGCAGCTTTCTCATAATCTGGGATTTCATGCAGCTCCATAGGGCAAGTTTTCTTACTGGAGGGCAGGCAGAGTCCTGTGTTGTGACTCCAGTGTTCCCTCTCTGGAGGGCTTGTGGACCAGGGCTCTGAGGATAGAAGCATGCAATCCCAAGCTAAAGCTAGAGTTAGGGCCTAGGGCATTGCAGGCCCAATCTACAGATGCTGAGGCGAGCTCCTTAGGATCTGAGGTTAAGGCAAGATGTAAGAGGGTCACTCAACCTGGAACTTGTGTCCGTGAGAACCATCGATTTTGGGGATGATCTCATGGGGCCATGGAGTTTCAAAAGCTCTGGTATTTTTGCACAGTTCCAAATAATTTGATTTATTCTGGCATATAGGTGGTGTCCTGTTTTATGGTTCAGGGGTCCCCCTTATGGAGGGATACAAGAGCAGGGATCTGGGTATGGATTTCTGAAAACCCAAGCTAGGGTTTGTGTTAGGGACTAGGGTCATGTCAGGTCTGACCTGCTGACTTTGGGGCCAGATACGTGGGTGGCTGACTGGACGTCGGGGCTCAGACTGAGGGACAGAATGTGTATCAGTGTCCTGACACAGGTTCCAAAATTGGGGGTGGCCTCTTTGGCCATGTAGAATTCTCATAATCTTGGGTTTTTTGTGGCTCCCTAGAGCATGGCTTCTGCTGATAGGCAGGCAGAGTACTGGGCTGTTGTTCCAGAGTTCTGTATCTGGAGGGCATATGGGCCAGGACTTTTGGGACAGAAGTCTAAAAACCCAAGCCAGTGTTAGGGTTAAGGCCTAGGGCATGGCCGGCCAGATCTGCAGACACTGAGGCAAGCTCCCTGGGATGCAAATTTAGACCAAGTGTCAGGCGTTGGCTCAGGCTGAAGTTTGTGTCCATGCATTCTGTCAAATATGGGGGAAGCCTCATGTGGCCATGGAGGTATCTACCACCCTGCCAGTTTTTCACAGCTCCAATTAGCAAGAGTTATTTTACCGGACAGGAGGAGTCCAGTTTTATGGCTCAGGTGTCCACCACAAGAAGGGATTCATGAACACGGTTCTGGGTATGGATGCCTGACAACCCAAGCTAGGGTTAGGATTAGGGTCTAGAGGCATGGCAGGTCTGATCTGCTGGCTCTGGCGCCAGCTGTCCCAGTGGCTGATTGGAGAACAGGACTCATGTTGTGTCAGACTGGGAATTAGTGTCCACAGTGGGGTACAAAATTGGGGTGGCATCACAGGCCATGCACTTTTCTGTAATCATGGGGTTTTGTGCAGCTTCATAGGGCACAGTTTCCTTCTAGAGGGCAGGCCGAATCATATTGTGTGGTTGCTGAGTTCTGTATCTGGAGTATTTGTGGGCCAGGACTCTTGGGATGGAAGTCTGAATACCCAAGCTAGGGTGCCTATACCCTAGGGTGCCTAGGGCATGGTTGCCTCGACCTGCAGATGGTGAGGCAAGCTCCATGGATTGTGAATTTAGGACGAGTGTCAGGTGTTCACTCAGGCTGGACTTTGTGTCCATGAGTTCTGCCAAATGTGGGGGTGACCTCAGGTGCCCATGGTGGTTACTACAGCCATGGTCATTTTTCGCAGCTCCAATTAACAAGGTTTTATTCTGCGGGACAGGAGGAGTCCTATATTATGGCTCAGGAGGTCACCAATATGGAGGGATTTGAACCAAGTCTGGGTATGGATTTCTGAAAACCCAATCTAGGGTTAGGATTAGGGCCTAGGGGCATGGCATG
Source organism: Lutra lutra (assembly GCF_902655055.1). Taxonomy (NCBI): domain Eukaryota; kingdom Metazoa; phylum Chordata; class Mammalia; order Carnivora; family Mustelidae; genus Lutra; species Lutra lutra. The sequence goes on along the minus strand of NW_025923848.1, from coordinate 575,054 downwards.
CCCTATCAGCTGTCTCTGGGGCAAGCTACATAGGGGACTGAGTTGTAAAGGAAGCTTAGGCTGAGGTTCACAAATGGGCTTGTGTCCAGTGAGTCCTCCGAAATTGGGGGAGGCCTGGGCCATGCAGATGTCTCTTACTCTTAGAATTTTACACAGCTCCAAACCACAAGAATTCCTTTAGGAGGGCAAGAGATGTCCTATTTTTTGGTTCAGGGATCTCCCTTACGGAGGGATTTGAAAGTGGACCACTGGGGACAGATAACTGAAAATACAAGCTAGGGTGAGAATTAGGGACTCAGGGCAGGGTAGGTCTGGCCCCCCTGGCTCTTGGGCTAGTTATGTGGGTGGAAGAGTGGACGTCCTGTCCCGGGATGAGTGACAGAATGTGCATTAGCGTCCAGGGAGGGCTTCTTAAATGGGGGCGGCCTCAGAGGCCAAGCACGTTTCTCCTAATCTGAGGGGTTTTGTGCAGCACCATAGGGCACAGTTTCATTCTGGAGGGCAGGGAGGGTCCTGTGGTATGGCTACTGAGTCGCCAGTCCGGAAGGCTTGTGAGCCAGGACTCTGGGAAACAAGTCTGAAAACCCAAGCTAGGGTTTGGGAAATGACCTAGGGCATGGCAGGCCAGGTCTGTAGATGTTGAGTTGAGCTCCTCAGGAACTGAGCTTAGGGCAAATGTCAGGCATTCGCTCAGACTACCATTTGTGACCACTAGGGCCACAGGAAGTTGAGGTGGCCTCCTGTGGAAATGGAGGTTTCTCCTGCATTGGGGGATCTGCGCAATGCCAAATAGCAAGGTTTCATTCTGGGGGACAGGTGGAGTCTCCTTGTATGGCTGTAGGGTACCACATTTGGAGGGATTCACGAGCCAGTCTCTGGGGATGGATGCCTAAAAACACAACATAGAATTAGAAATAGCACCTAGGGACATAATCAAGCCCAACCTGCCAACTCTGGCTTGTGCATAAGGACTCTGAGGACAGAAGTCTTAAAATCTAAGCAAGGTCTAGGGTTTGGGCCTAGGGCATGGCAGGCCCAATGTACATACCATGAGGCGAGCTCCCCGAGAATCGACATTAAGGCGAAGGTTAGGAGGTCGCTCGGGCTGGAGTTTGTGTGCATGTGATCTCCCGAATGTGGGGTGGCCTCATGCGGCCTTGGAGGTTTCTCCAGCTCTGGTTTGTGCACAGTTCTGAACAGTTTGCTGTATTCTGGGGATAGGTGTTGTCCAGTTCTATCCCTCAGGGGTCCCCCTTATGGAGGGATTTGAGAGCAGGGTTCCACGTATGGATGTCTGAATACCCAAGCTACAATAACACTTAGGTTATAGTGTCATATCAGTCCTTATATCCTGGCTCTGGGGTGAGCTAACCATTGGGCTTTGTTTAAAATGGGGCTCAGGCTAAGGGTCACAATGGGTGTTTGTGTCTAAGGAAGCCTGCAAAAGTGGGCGTGGCCTCGGGAACACAGTTTTCTTCCAGCTCTGAGGGTTTTACATATCTCCAAAGAGCACGGTTTTCTTCTGGGGGGCAGGAGGAGATTTTTGTTGCTCAGAGGTCCCCCGTGTTGAGGGATTCAAGAGGAGGACGCTGGGTGTGGATGCCTGAAAACCCAACCTAGTGTTAGGAATACCCCCAGCAGCATGACAGGTCTGATCTGCTGGCTCTGGAGCCAGCTGTCCCAGTGGCTGATCAGAGAATGGGACACAGATTGTGTCAGACTGCATATTAGTGTCCATGGTAGTGTACGAAACTGCGGTGGCATCGTGGGCAGTGCACGTTTCCCCTGATCTAGGGGTATTGTGCTGCTCCATAGGGCATGGTTTCCTTCTGGAGAGCATGGAGAGTCCTGTGGTGTGGCCCTGGAGTCCCCAATCTGGAGGGCTTGCATTCTAGGACTCAAGAAATGAAATTCTAAAAACCCAAGCTCAGTGTATGGTTAGGGTCTAGGCATGAATCCACTATCTGCAGATGCTGAGGCAAATTCCCCAGACTCTGAAGTTAGGGCGGGTGTCAGGCATTCGCTCAGACCAGGCTACAGTTTGGGTCCACTAAGGTTGTTGAATGTGTGGGTGGCCTCCTGGGGCCATGGAGTTTTCTCCTCCTCTGGGGGTTTTTCACAGCTCCAAAAAGCATCGTTTCATTCTCGGGGAGAGGTGGAGTCCTGTTGTATGGCTCAGGGATCCCCATATGGAAGGAATTGAGAGCAGCGCTCTGGGTATGGATGCCTGAAAATCCAACCTAGGGTTAGCATTAAGGACAAGGGTCATGGCAGAACGATCTGCTGACTATGGGGCAAGCTACTTAGGTGGCTGACTGGAGGATAAGGCTCACACTGTGGGACAGAATGTGTATTAGGTTCCAGGGTCAGGTTCCATAAATGGGGGTGGCCTCATTGACCTTCATGTTTCTCCTAATCGTGGGATTTTGTGCAGCTCCATTGAGCACGGTTTCCTCTGTAGGTTAGGCAGATCCCATAGTGTGGCTCCACAGATCTCTCTCTGGAGCGCTTGTGGGCCAGGACCCTTGGGACTGAAGACTGAAAACCCAAGCCAGGGTTAGAGTTAGGGCCTAGGGCATGGGAGGCCCAATCTACGGTCGCTGAGGTGATCTCCCAGAGATCTGAGGTTAAGGAGGTCACTCTGGTTGGATTTTTTGTCCATGCGATCCACCGAGTGTGTGGGTGGCCTCATAGGGCCATGGAGTGTGCTCCTGCTTTGAGGTTTTTGTACAGTTCCAAATAGTTTGGTGTATTCTGGGGGATAGGTGCTATCTTGTTTTATGGCTCAGTAGCTCCCCGCATGGAGGGACTTGAGAGCAGGGCTCTGGGAATAGATGCCTGAAAACCCAACCTACATTTAGGGTTATTACAAGAGGCATGGCAGGCCTTATATCCTAGATCTTGGATGAGCTACCCATACGGCTCTGTTGAAAATGGGTCTCAGTCTAAGGGTCATAATGGGTGTTTGTGTCCAGAGGGATCTGCAAAAGTGGGCATGGCCTCAGGGACAACACAGGTTTCTTCCAATCTTGAGGGTTTACAGAGATGCAAAAGCAAGGTTTACTTCCAGCAGCCAGGAATGTTTCTGTTTTGTGCCTGAGGGGTCCCCCGTGCAGAGGTCTTAGAGGAGAGAGCTCTGGGTATCGATGCCTTAAACCCCAACCAGGTTAGGATTTGGGCCTACGGGCATGGAAGGTCTGATCTGTTGGCTTTGGGGCCAGCTGTTCCAGTCGTTGATTGGAGGAAGGGACTCAGGTTGTATCAGACAGCATATTAGTGTCCAGGGTAGAGAACGAAAGTGGGTGGCATCGTGGGGCATGCATGTTTGCCCTGGTCTATGGGATTTTTTGGGCTTTGCTTCCTTCTTCTGGGCAGGGAAAGCCCAGGGGGTGGCTCCAGAGTCCCCAAACTGGAGTGTTTGCATTCCAGGACTCAAGGGATGGAATTCTGAAAACCTAATTTCAGTGCACGGTTACGGTGCAGGGCATGGATCCCTGATCTGCAGATTCTGAGGCGAGCTCCCCAGAATATAAAGTTAGGGCGAGTGTCAGGCATTCGCTCAGACCAGACTAGAATTTGTGTCTATTAGGGCTACCGAATGCTTGTGTGGCCTCCTGGGTCCACGGAGGTTTCTCCCGCACTGGGGGATTTGCACAGCTCCAAATAGTATGATTTCATTCTGGGGAAGATTTAGAGTCTGGTTGTATGGCACAGATGTCCCCATATGAGTAATTTGAGAGGAGGGCTCTGGGTATGGATGCTGAAAACCCCAACCTAGGTTTAGCATTAAGGACTAGGGGCATGACAGGTCCAATCTGCTGACTCTGGGGGCAGCTACATGGGTGGCTGACTGGAGGTCGCTGCTCAGACTGAGAGACAGAATGTGCATTAGTGTTCAGAGTCGGGTTCCATCAAAAGGGTGTGGCCTCGTTGGCTGTGGCTGTTTCTCCTAATCTTGGGGTTTTGTGCAGGTCCATTGAGCTTGGTTCCTTCTTTAGGTTAGGCAGTGTCCCATGGTGTGGATCCTCGGTTCCCTATGTGGAGAGCTTATGGGCCAGGACCTTTGACACAGAAGAACTGAAAACCCAAGCCAGGGTTAGAGTTAGAGCCTAGGTCATGGCAGTCCCAATCTACAGAAGCGGAGGCGAACTCCCAGGAATCTTAGGTTAAGCTGATAGTCAGGAGGTAGCTCAGGCTGGAGGTTGAGTCCATGATTTCCACTGAATGTGTGGGTGGCCTCATGGGGCCACAGAGTTTTCTAGGGCCATGACCCCGACCTCCTGTCAACCACTCAGATAGCTGGCAACATATCCATGCCATGGCCCTAGGCCATCATCTCTACCCAAACTGCGTTTGTAAGAATGTCCCAGACCTTATCTCAAATCCCTGAATATGGGGGAAACTGATGCACAAAACAGAACTCCTCCTTCCCCATGTCAGGAAACCTTGCTCTTGGGATGGGTGTCAAACCTTCAGAGTATGAGAAACCTGCATGTCCCATGAGGCCACGCCCACTCTTGAGGGCTGCCTTGGGTACAGACATGCATTGTGACCCTCAGCCTGAGCCACCCTTTGAAATAAAGCCCCTCGGGGGTTTTACCAAAAGCCCGCATATCTGGCATGCAGTGCCCCCTGGCCCAAATCTTGACCCCACCTGCGGTTTTCCAGGCGCTGGTACCAGAGCCCTGCTGTGGAATCCCTCTTTTTGGAGGACCTCTGAGACAGAAAACTGGACTCACCCCTTCCCCCAAAATGAAACTTAACTATTGGGATCTGGGCAGAATCCCCAGAGAGGGCGAATCTCCCATGGCCCCACGAGGTCACCCCTACCTTCTGCGGCCATCCTAGACACACAATCCAGAGACAGAAACCTGAACTACTGCCTCCCACTTGCCCTAATTTCAGATCATGATGAGTTCCCCTCAGGTGCTGCAGATCATACCTTCCACACCCTCAGCCCTAACCCTAATCCATGTTTGTGTTTGCAGATTTCTGTTCCCAGAAATCTGGACCATAAAACCTGGATGGTGGGGCCTCTGGAACCACACCGCAGGACTGTACTTGCCTGAACGAAGGAAACTATGCCCTTTAGAGTTGCCCAAATCATCCAGATTAGAAGAAAACTGCAAGGCCCCTAGGCCACCCCAATATCATAGGCTGCCCTGAAGAAAAATGAGTGGTCTGACACACCTTGTGCATTGACTTCTAGTCCGACACCCAGGTAGATTACCTCAGAGACAGAAGATTTAACCTGACACCCCCCAGTCCCTAATATGAACCCTAGCTTAGGTTTTAGGCATCTGAAACCTAGAGGCCAGTCCCCAGAGGCCTGGCCTCGAATACCAACATATTGGGTTCCCAGAGGCCCAAAACAGAACACCTCCTGTCCCCAGAAGGTAACCTTGCTATTTGAAGCCATGCCCAGTCCTCAGGGCTGAGAATCCTGCATGGCCCCTAGGCACCACCATATTCCAAGATCGCCCTGGACAAAAACCAGCATTGTGACTCATCAGCATGAGATTCCATTTCAACTCAGCCCCCTTGGTAGCTCGCCCCAGAGCCAGCAGACCAAACCTGCCTTGTTCCAGGGCACCATTGTGCCCTGTGTGGGGTGAGTCTCCAGGCATCCATATGTAGACTCTTGCTCTCAGATCTTTCTGTATGGGGGACGGTTGAGACATCAAACAGGACACCCCCCTGTCCTGCAAAGGAAACCTTGCTGTTTGCAACACCTCACAACCTCTAGATTGGGAAAGCCTCCATGGCCTGATGAGGCCGCCCCTCCATTAGGCGGCCATCATGGACACAGACTCTAGCCTGAGCGAATGTTTGACACTCGCCCTTAATTCTGATGCTGGAGATCTCAATTCAGCTTCTGCAGAGTGGGCCTGCCGGGCCCTCAGCCCTACACCTAACACAACTTGTGTTTTCAGACTTCCCTTTTCACACTTCTGGCCTTCAAGCCCTCCAGATTGGGAATTTTGGAGCCACAACACAGCAAACTGCCTGTTCAACAGAAGGAAAAACTGTCCTATGGGGCTTCCCAAAGACCCTAAATGAGAATCAACCTGCACCGCCCTGGACTGCACTCCAATTTCCTAGGCAGCCCTGAGCACTAACACTCTGTCTGACACAGCCTGAGCCCAGACCTCCCGTCAGCTACCCAGACAGCTGGCCACATATCCAGCACATTGGGCCTGTCATGGCCCTAGGCCATCATATCTACACAACATGGGTTTTCAGACATAATTCCCCAGACCGTATCTCAAATCTCTGCATATGGGGGGAAACTGATTCACAATACAGATCTCCTCTTTCCCCGTGGGAGCAAACCTTGCTGTTTGGATGGGTGTCCCATGAGGCCACGCCCAAACTGGAGGGCCGCCTTGGGCACCAACACACATTGGGACCCTCAGCCTGAGCCCTGTTTCCAAATAAAGACCCTCCGGAATTAGACCAAAACCCCGCATATCAGGCTTGCCATGCCCCTAGGCCCAAATCCTGACCCCAGGATTTGGTTTTCTAGGTGCCTGTACCCAGGGCCCTGTTCTGGAATCCCTCTTTTCGAGGGACCCCTGAGGCAGTAAGCAGGACTCCTCCCTTCCCCCAGAATGACACCAAACTATTGGGAGCCAGGCAAAATCCCAGAGAGGGAGAACTTCCAAGGACCCATGAGGCCAACCCTACATTCCGGGGCTAACCTAGACAAAATCCAGAGAAAAAAGCCTGAGCTATCACCTCACAATCGCCCTAAATCAGATCCCAAGGAGCCGTCCACAGGGTCTGCAGTTTGGGTCTGCCATACCTCGGCCCTAACCCTAACCCGAGTTTGTGTTTTCAAACTTCTGTCCCCAGAGACCTGGCCCACACACTCTCCAGTTTGGTGCCTCCGGAGCCAAACCACAAGAGTGTTTCTGCCCCCTGAAGTAAACAGTGCCCTTTAGAGTTGCCAAAATCCTCCAGATTAGGAGAAACCTGCAAGGCCCCCAAGGCACCCCAATTTCATAGGCCGCGCTGAAGAAAAATGCACAGTCTGACACACCCTTTGCATGGACCTCCAGACAGATCCCGGGTAGATGGCCCCAGAACAGAAGATTGAACCTGACATGACCCTAGGCCCTAATATGAACCCCAGCTTACGTTTTCAGTCATTGGTCCCTGTGGCCTGGTCTCGAATACCAACATATGGGGTTCAAAACAGAACATCTCCTGTCCCCAGAAGGGAACCTTGCTATTTGGTACTGTGTCCAGTCCTCAGGGCTGGAGAATCATACATGGTCCCGGAGCCACTGCCACATTCCAAGGTCTCTCTGGACACAAACCAGCATTGTGACAACAGCATGAGATTCCATTTCAACCCAGCCCCTTGGTAGCTCATCCCAGAGCCAGCAAATTGAAGCTGCCTTGTTTCTAGGGGGCATTGGAAACACGAGGTGCTGTCCATAGGTATCCATATGTAGAGCCCTGCTCTCAGATTTTTCCCTATGGGGGACCCTTGAGCCATTAAACAGGACAGCCCCTGTCCTGTAGAAGGAAACCTTGATGTTTGAAGCACCTTACCACCCTCAGAGTGGGAAAGCCTCCATGGCCCCATGAGGCCGCCCCCTCCATTAGGCGGCCATCATGGACACAAACTGTAGCCTGAGCAAACTTCTGGTACTCGCCCTTACTTCAGATGCTGGAGATATCGATTCAGCCTCTGCAGATTTTCCCTGCCACCTCCTAGGCCTTAAACCTAACCCTAGATTTTGTTTTCAGACTTCCATCCTCACACTCCTTGCCCACAAGCCCTCCAGACTGGGAATTCTGGAGCCACAAAGCAGCACTCTGCCTGCCCACCAGAAGAAAAAAGTGCCCTATGGGGTTGCCGAAAAACTCCAAATGAGGATCAATCTGTATGGCCCTCAACAGCACCCAATTTCATAGGCCGCCCTGTGCTCTAATGCTCTGTCTGATACAGCCTGAAGTGAGACCTCCCGTCAGCCACCCAGACAGCTTGCCATATATCCAGCAGATAGGACCTGACATGTCCCTCGGTTCCAATGGGAAACTTACGTGTGGATTTCAGGCATCCATATGTAAAGGTTGCTATTGAATATTTCCATACGTGGGACCTTTGAGCCATCAAAGAGCACACACCCTGTTCTGAAGGAAACCTTGCTTTTTGGAGCTGTGTCCAACCCTCAGATTGTGAAAACCTCAATGGCCTCATTAGGGCACGCCTACATCAGGCAGTCCTTATGGACAGAAACACCAGACTGAGCAGATGTCTGACACTCAACCTTATTTCAGATGCTGGTCATCTCGCCTCAGCCTCTGCAGATCAGGCCTGCCGTGCCCTAGGCCCTAATCCTAACCCTAGCTTTTGTTGTCAGTCTTCCATCCCCAGAGTCCTGGTGTAGAAGCCCTACAGATTGGGAATTCTGGAGCCCCAACACAGCACTCTGCCTGCCTTTAGGAAGACAAAGGTATCCTATGGGACTGCACAAAATCCCCAAATGAGTATCAACCTGTTCGGCCCTAGAGGGCACTAAAATTTCATAGGCCACCCAGTGAACTAATGTTCTGTTTGCCCCACACTGATCCCCAGCCTCCTGTCAGCCACCCAGGTAGCTGGCCGCCTATCCACGAGATCCGAACTGCCATGCCCCTAGGTCATCATCTTTACCCAACCTGGGTTTATAAGCATCTGTCCCCAAAGGGCTATTCACAAAAACCCGCATATGGGGGAACATGATCCACAAAATAGAAGTCCACCTGCCCTGCAGCAAGTTATGTTGTTATTGGGATGTGTGTAAAACCCTCAGAGTAGAGAAACCTGCATGGCCCTTGAGGCACCACCCACTTTTGAGGGCTTCCCTGGACACAAGCTCGCATTGTGACCCTGTGCCTGAGCTACATTTTCAATGAAGACCCCTCTGTAGCTTGACCTAGAGCCTGAATATCAGGCCTGCCATGACCCTAGGCCCAAATCCTAACCCAAGGTTGTGTTTCCAGGCACCCATACACAGAGTTCTGCTCTCAAATCTCTCCTTATCGGGACTTCTGAATAAGAAAACAGGATTCCTCCTTTCCCCCACAATGACACCATGGTATTAGGTGCTTTGCAAAATCCCCAAAGAGGGAGAAACTTCCATGGCCCTATGAGGCCACCCTTATATTCCACCTCTATCATAGACACAAAAACCAGAAGCAAAAGCCTGAGCTTCTGCCTCATACTTGCCCTCATTTCATATACTGAGGACCTTGCCTCAGCGACTGCAGATCGTGCCTGCCATACCATCAGCCCTAATCCTAACCCTAGTTGGTGTTTTCAGACTTCTGTTCCCGGAGTCCTGCCCCACAAATCCTCCAGCCTGAGTATTCCATAGTCACACCACCGGACTATGCCTGCCCTCCAGAAGGAATCTGTGCCCTTTAGAGCTTCAAGAAACCTCAAAATAGGAGAAACCTGCAAGTTCCCTGAGGCCATCTCAATTTCGTAGGATGCCCTGGATAATGATGCATAGTCTGACACACCCTGAACACTGACCTACCATCAGACACCCAGGTAGATGGCCCCAGAGAGAGAAGATTGAAACTGACATGACATTAGGCCCTAATCTGTACCCTAGCTTTGGTATTCAGGCATCTGTCCCCAGGGACCTAGTCTCAAATACCAAATTTGGGGGATCCCTGAGCCACAGAACACAGCACCTCAGGTCCTCAAATGGAAATATTTCTATTTGGAGCTGTGTTAAACCTTCAGGGTAGTAGAATCCTGCATGGCTCCTGATGCCACCTCCACTTGCGAAGGTCGCCCTGGACACAAACCCGCATTGTGACCCTCAGCATGAGACTCGTTTTCAACTCAGCCCACAGGGTAGACTGGCCTATAGCCAGTGAATAAGACCTAATATGTCCCTCGTCTCCAATGGAAACACTAGGTGGGGTTTTTGGTGCTCCATACTTAGAGCCTGCTCTCAAATCTTTCCATACGTGGGTCCCTTGAGCCATCAAACAGCACTCTCTCTGTCCTGAAGAAGAAACCTTGCTTTGCAGCTGTGCCCAACCCTCAGATAGGGGAACCCTCCATGCCCTGAAGGCCAGCCCTACGTCAGGCAGCACTCATGGACACAAACCCCAGCCTGAGCAGCCGTCTGACACTTGCCATTATTTCAGATGTTGGTGATCTCGCCTCAACCTCTGCAGATCTGGCCTGCCATGCCCTAGGACCAAACCCTAACCCTAGCTTGTGTTTTCAGTCTTCCATCCCCAGAGTCCTGGTGAACAAAAACTCCATATCGGTAATCGTGGAGCCCCAACACAGCACTATGTCTGTTTTCAGAGGACAAATTGGCCTATGGTACTGCACAAAAACCCCAAATGAAGATCAACCTGCAGTGCCCTCGATGGCACTGCAATTTCATAGGCATCCCTGTGCACTAATATTCTGTCTGCCCCAGATTGATCCCCAGCCTCTTGTCAGTGACCAATGTAGCTGGCCGCCAATCCATGAGATCGGACCTGCCATGGGCCTAGGCCATCATCTCTACCCAACCTGGGTTTATAGGCATCTGTCTCCAGAGGTCTGGGCTCAAATCCCTGCATATGGGGGAACATGATCCACAAAATAAAAGTCCTCCTGCCCCACAGCAGAAAACCTTGCGATTGGGATGTGTGTAAAACCCTCTGAGTAGGAGGAACCGGTCTGGATCACGAGGCCCCGCCCATACTTGAGGCTGTCCTGGATACAAACCCGCATTGTGACCCTCAGCCTGAGCCACGTTTTCAACTAATGCCCCTCCATAGATTGACATAGATCCAGCATCTGAGGCTTGCCCTGACCCTAGGTCCAAATCCTAACCCAAGGCGGGGTTTCCAGGCACCCATACACAAAGCTCTGTTCTCGAATTTCTCCTGATGGGGACCCCTGAATCAGAAAACAAGATTCCTCCTTCCCCCCAAAATAACACAATGCTATTTAGAGCTGTGCAAAACCCCCAAAGCCAAAGAATATTCCATGCCCCCATGAGGCCACCCCTACATTCCACGCCCATCCTAGACACAAAAACCAGGGGCAAAATCCTGAGTTTCCGCCTCACAATTGCCCTAATTACAAATCAAAAAGAGCTCTCCTCAGGGTTAGCAGATCAGGCCTGCCATAAACTCGGCCCTAATCCTAACCCTAGACTTCTGTCTCCAGAGATCTGCCCCCCAAAACACTCCAGTCTGAGTATTCCATAGTCACATCACAGGAATGTTTCTGCCCTCTAGGCGGAAGCTGGGCCATTTAAAGCTTCAAGAAACCTCAGTATTGGGAGAAACTGCAAGGCCCCTGACCCAACACAATCCCATAGGGCACCCTGGACAAAATTCACAGTCTGACACAACCTGTCTACTGATGTCCAGTTAGACTCCCAGGTAGATGGTGCCAGAGACAGAAGAATGAACCTGACATGCCCCTAGGCCCTAATCTAAACCCTAGCATAGCTTTTCAGGCATCTGTCCTCAGAGGCCGGGTCTCGGATAATAACATATGGGGGTCCCTGAGGCACAAAACAGAACACCTCCTGTCCCCAAAGGAAACCTTGCTATTTGGAGCTATGAAAAACACTCAGGGTAGGAGAATCATCCATGCCCCTAAGCCACCACCAAATCCAAGCTCTCCCTGGACACAAACCCACATTGTGACCCATCAGTATGAGACTCCATTTCAACTCAGCCCCCTGGGTAACTTGCCTGAGCCAGCAGATCGAACCTTCTTTGTTCCTAGGCGCCAATGGGAATGTGAGGTGGGGTTTCCAGGCATCAATACCTAGAGCCCTGCTCACGAATCATTCTGTATGGGGTATCCTAGAGCCATCCAACAGGACTCGCCTGTACCACAGAAGGAAATCTTGCTGTTTGGAGCAGCTCACAAGCCCCAGAGTGGGAAAACCTCCATCGCTCATTAGGTACCCCCTTCATTAAGGGGACATCATGGACACAAACAACAGCCTGAGAGTACTTCTGACAGTCTCTTACTTGAGATGGGGATCTCGATTCAATTATGTAGATTGGGCCTGTCGTGCCCTAGGCCCTAAAACTAACCTAGCTTGTGTTTTCAGACATCCACTCTCACACTCCTGGCCTCAAGTCCTCCAGATTGGGAATTATGGAGCCACAATGCAGCACTCTGCCTGCCCACCAGAAGGAAAAAGTGCCCTAGGGGCTGCCCAAAAACCCCAATGAAAATCAACCTGCATGGCAGACGATGGCACCCCAATTACATAGGCCACCTTGTGCAATATTGCTCTGTCTGGCAAAGCCTGAGCCCAGACCTCCCATTAGCCACCCAGACAGCTAGCCACATATCCAGCAGATGGGACCTGCCATGGATCTAGTAATCATCTCTACCCAACCTGGGGTTTTGACATCTGTCCCCAGACCTTATCTCAAATTCCTGCATATGAGGGACCTGATACACAAAACAAAACTCCTTATTCCCCATGGCAGGAAACCTTGTTGTTGAGATGGGTTTCAAACCCTCAGATTAGGAGAAATGTGATATCCCATGAGGCCAAGCCCACTCTTGAGGACCAACTTGGACAGAAACATGCATTGTGACCCACAACCTGAGTCCGTTTTCAAATAAGCCCCCTTGGTAGCTGAACCAGGTGCCTGCATGTCAGGCCTGCCATCCCCCTAGGCCCAAATCCTAACCCACAGTGGGGTTTTCCAGGCTCCTGACCCAAGCCCCGTCTCTGGAATCCCTGTTTTTGGGGGACCCCTGACACAGAGAACAAGACTCTTCCCTTCCCCCAGAATGACACCATACTACTGGGAGCTGGGCAGATTCCCCAGAGAGGGAGATACTTCTGCGGCCACCTGAGGCCAACCCTACATTCCACAAACATCCTAGACAAACAATCCCTACACAAAAGCCTGAGCTACCGCCTCACACTTCACCTAAGTTCAGATGCTGAGGAGCTGCCCTTAGGGTCTGAAGATTGGCCTACCATAACCTCTGCCTAAACAGTATCCCAAGTTTGTGTTTTCAAACTTCTGTCCCCAGAGCCCTGGCCCACACACCCTCCAGGATGGGGCTTCCAGAGCCACACCGCTGGACTTTCCTGGCCTCCTGAAGGAAACTCTGTCACAGTTGCCTAAACCCTCCAGATTAGGAGAAACATGAAAGACACCTGATGCCACCCCAATTTTGCAGGATGCTCTGGACAAAAATGCGCAGTCCGTCCACCCTGAGCACCTACCTCCAGTCAGACACCCAGGTAAATAGCCCTAGAGACAAAAGATTGAACCTAACATCCCCCTAAGCCCTAATCTGAACCATGGGTTAGTTTTTCAGGCATTTGTCCCCAGAGGCCTTGCCTCGAATACCTACATAGGGGGATCCCTGAGTCACAAAACAGGTTACCTCCTGTCCCTAGAAGGAAACTTTGCTCTTTGGAGCTGTGTCGAACGCTCAGGTTAGGAGAATTCTGCATGTCCAGTGAGCCACCACCACACCCAAGGTCTCCCTGGACACAAACCTGCATTGTTACCCATCAGAATGAGACTCCATCTCAACTCAGCCCCCTGGATAGTTGACCCCTGAGACAGGACATTGAACCTGCCATGTTCCCTGGCTGCAATGATAACACAAGGTGGTCTTTTCAGGCATCAATCAGTAGAGCCCTGCTGTCGAATCTTTCCATAGGAGTGTCCCTGGAGTCATCAAACAGGACTCGCCTGTCCCGCAGAAGGAAACCTTGCTATTTGGAGTAGCTCACAAGCCCCAGCGTGGGAAAAACCTCCTGGGCCTCATGAGGCCACCCCTCCATTAGGTGGCCATCATGGACACAAATTCTAGCCTGAGCAAAGGTCTGACACTCGCCCCTACTTCAGACAATGGAGATCTCAATCAACCTTTGCAGATTGGGACTGCCATGCCCTAGACCCTCAGCCTAACCCTCGTTTTTTATTTATTTTTTTTTCAAACTTCCGTCCTCACACTCCTCACACACGAGCCCTCCAGGTTGGGAATTCTGGAGCCACAATGCAGAACTCTGCCTGTCCACCAGAAAGAAAAGTGTCCTAAGGGGCTTCCCAAAAACCCCAAAGGAGGATCCACCTGCATGGCCCTTGAGGACACCCAAAATTCTTAGGCCACCCTGTGCACTAATGCTCTGTCTGAGACAGCCTGAGCCCCAATCTCCTATCACCTCCCAGATAGCTGGCCGCCTATCAGGCAGATTGGACCTGCCATGGCCCTAGGCCATCCTCTCTACCCAAACTGGATTTTCAGGCATCTGTCCCCATATCTTATCTCAAATCCCTGTATAGAGGGGACCATTATGCACAAAAGAGTACTCCTTCTTCCCACTGCAGGAAACCTTTCTGTTGGGATGGGTGAAAATCCCTCAGGGTAGGGATTTAAAACCAGGCATGACCGACAAGGCCACGCCCACTCATGAGGTACACCCTGGGCACAAAAATGCATTGTGACCCTCAGCCTCAGCAACTTTTTAAAAGAAGTGTCCTCTGTAGCTCGACCAAGAACCCACATATGGGGCCTGATGTGCACATAGGCCCAAATCCTAACCCATGGTGGGGTTTTCCAGGCGTCGGTACCCAGAGCCCGTCTCTAGAGTCCCTGGTTTTGGGGGACTCCTGGGACAGAAAACAGGACTCTTCCCTTACCCCAGAATGACACCGAACTATTGGGAGCTGGACAGAATCCCCAGAGAGGGAAAATCTTCCATAGCCACTGAGTCCAAAGCTACATTCTGGGGCCATCTTAGACACACAGTCCAGAGATAAAAGCCCGAGCTACTGCCTCACACTTGCCCTAATTTCAGATCCTGAAGAACTCCACTGAGGGTCTGCAGATTGGGCCGACCATAACCTCAGCCCTAATACTTACCCGAGTTTGTGTTTTAAGACTTTTGTCCCCAACACCCTGGCCCACACGCCATCCAGGATGGGTCCTCTGGAGCCACACTGCAGGACTGTGCCTGCCCTCCTGAAGGAAACTGTGCCCATCATAGTTGCCAAAACTCCTGTATAGGAGAACACTGCAAGGTCTCCGAGGCCACCTGAATTTCGTAGGCCACTCTGGACAAAAATGCACAGTCTGTCACACCCTGTGCTCCAACATCCAGTCACACACACAGGAAAATGTCCCTAGAGAGAGAAGATTAAACTTGAGATACCCTAGGCCCTAATCTGTACCCAAGCTTAGGTTTTCAGGCATCTGTCCCCAGAGGCCTGTTCTTGAATACCAACATAGGGTCCAACATGTGGTCCCTGAGCCACAAACCAGAACACCTCCTGTCCCCAGAAGGACACCTTGCTCTTTGGAGCTGTGTCAAACCCTCAGGGTAGGAGAGAATCCTACATGGCTCCTGAGCCACAGCCACATACCAATTTCTCCCTGGACACAAACCCGCATTATGACCCATCAGCATGAGACTCCATTTCAAATCAGCCCCCTGGGTAGCTGGACCCAGAGCCACCAAATCGAATCTGCCATGTTCCTAGGCTGCAATGGTAACACTAGGTGGGTTTTCCAGGCATCAATAGGTAGAGGCCTGCTATTGAACCTTTCCATATGGGGGACCATTGAGCCATAAAAGAGGACATAACGTACAGCCCAGAATAAAACAAGCTATTTGGAACTGTGAAATCCCCAGAGTGGGAGGAATCTCCATGCCACCATGAGGCTACTTATGAGTTCGCAGAACTCATGGACACAAACTCCAGCCTGTGTCACATCCTGACACCCACCTTAACCTCAGATCCTGGGGAGCTTGCCTCAGCATATGTAGATTGGCCTTCCATGCCCTAGGCCCTAACCTTAGCCCTAACTTGGGTTCTCAGACCTCCATCCTCAAAGTCCTGGTCCACAAGACATCCAGATAGGCAAAACTGAGCTACATCACATGACTGGGCCTGCCCTCCCGATGGAAAATATGCCTTATTGAGTTGCAGGCAACCCCCTTATTATGAGAAAGCTACACAAAACCCTGAAGCCACTCCATTGACAGAAGCTGCCTTGGACACTAATACACATTCTGCCCTCAACCAGAGTACTGACCTCCAGTCAGCCACCAAGTAGTTGGCGCCAGTGGGAAAACTGTGGACTTTCCAAGGTCCCAGGCCTTACCACAAAGCCTAGTTTGAATTTTACGGCATACATACCCAGTGCCCTGCTCTTGAATCACTCCATATGGGGAACCCGAGAGCCATAAACAGGACTCCACCTGTCCCCCAGAATAAAACCATATTATTTGGGGCTTTGCAAATCCTCCAGAGCAGGAGAAAACTCCATGGCCCCAGGAAGCCACCCACACATACGACGGCCCTAGTGGAAACAAATTCTCCTCTGAGCGAATGCCTGATACTCGCCCTAACTTCAGAATCCCGGACCTTGCCTCAGCATCTGCAGATCGGGGATCCATGCCCTAGACACTAACCATACACCTAGCTTGGGTTCAAACTTCCATCCCCAGAGTCCTGAAACACAAGTCCTCCAGATTGGGAACTCCATAGCCACACCAGGACTCTTCCTGCCCTCCAGATTGAAACTGTGTCCTATGAAGCTGCACAAAACCCATAGGTTAGGGAAAACATGCACCGACCCCAATGCCACCCACAAGGATATGCCACCTTGGATACTACTGCACAGTGTGACACACCTGAGTCCCATCCTCCAAGAAACCACCAAGACAGCTGGCCCCAGAGCCAGGAGATAAGACCTGCCGTGCCCCTATTCCTTATGCTAAACCTAGGATGGGTTAGCAGGCATCCATACCCAGAGTTCTTCTCTTGAATCCCTCCCCATGGGCGACACCGTAGCCACAAAACAGAATTCCTCCTGCCCTCCCCACCAAAGGAAACCATTTTATTGTAGCTATGTAAAACCCTCAGAGATGGCAGAAAACTGTGTTGCACGTGAAGCCACACCCACTTTTGCAGGCGATCCTGGACACAAGCACCCATTGTGACCCTTAGCCTGAGCCGAATTTTCAACAAAGCCACTTGAGTAGCTCGCCCCAGAGCCACGATCTAAGGTCTGCCATGCCACTAGGACCAAATCCTAAACCTAGGCTGGGTTTTCAGGCATCCATACCCGGAACCCTGATCTTGAATCCCTCCATCTGGGGGAACCCCGATTCCTAAAACAACACAGCACCTACCGCCCAGAATAGACCAAGCTTTTGGAACTGCACAAAATCCCCCGAGCAGGAGAAAAGTCCTTGTCCCTATCAGGCTAAACCTACATTCAGGAGACCTCATCGGCAAAAACTCCATCCTGAGTGACATCCTGACACTTGCCTTAACGTCAGGTTCCCTTTAGTTTGCCTTAGCGTCCCTAAGTTGGGCCTGCCATGCCCTAGGCCCTAACCCTAACCCTGACTTGGTTTTCAGGCCTCTGTCCAGAAAGTCCTGGTCAACAAGCCACCCACATAGGGTTCTTAGCATAGGGCTCTTCCAGCCCGCCAGAAGGAAAACGTGCCCTGTGTAGAGGCACGCATCCCACAGATTAGGAGAAAGCTGCACGAAACCCCAAAGCCACCCTCCTTTATGGAAGCTGGCCCTGGACACTAAAACACATTCTGTCCCTCAACCTGAGCCCCGACCTCTAGTCAGCCACCCACATGGTGACGCCAGAGTCAACAGATCAGACTGGCCATTACACTACACACTAATCTTAAAAATAGGTTGCATTTTTCAGGCATTGATACCCAGAACGCTTCTCTGAAATCCCTCCACGTGAGGAACCCCTGAGACACATAACAGACTCCTCTTGCCCCCAGCAGCTTTCTGGAGTTATGGAAATCCCTCAGAGTTGAGTGAAACCTGCATTGCCCATAGGCCACACCCATTAAAGCTGGCCGCATGGGACACAAACACCCATTGTGACCCTTAGCCTGAGCCCCATTTTCAACACAACCCCATGGTTAGCTCAGTCCTGAGCCCAGATCTAAGGTCTGCATTGGCAAAAGGACATAATCCTCACCCTAGGTTGGGATTTCAGGCATCCATACCCAGAGCCCTGCCCTCGAATTCCTCAGGGAGGACCCCTGAGACATAAAACAGGACAGGACCTATTCCCCAGAATAGACCAAGCTATTTTTCAACGACGCAAAAATCCCAGAGTGGGAGAAAATGCCATGTCCCCGTAAGGCCACTCCCAGATTCAACAGATCTCATGAACACAAACTCCAGCATCAGCCACCTCTTGACACTCCCCTTAACTTCAGATCCCTGGGAGTTTGTTTCAGCGTTTGTAGTTTGGGCCTGCCATGCCCAAGGCCCTAAATCTGACCCTGGGTTGGGTTTTCTGTGTTCTGTCCCAAGGGCCCTAGCCCATAAGCCCTCCAGATAGAGAACTACAGAGCCGCACTATGGGACTCTGCCTAACTCATAGAAGTAATCCATGCTCAATGGAGCTGCACAAATCCCACAGATTAGGAGAAACCTGCAGGCCACAAAAGGTACCCCCATTTATGGAACCCAATCCTGGACCCTAATGCACGTTGTGTCCCACAGTGTGAGCCCCGTCCTCCAGTCGGCCACCTACGTACCTGGCCCTAGAGTCAGCACATCGTCCTGCTATGCCTCTTTTCCTTAATGCTAATCCTAGGTTGAGTTTTCAGGCATCCATACCCAGAGTGCTGCTCTCAATCCCTCCATATGGGGAGCCTGGGCCATACAACAGGACTCTACCTATTCCCAGAATGAAACCATAGTATTTGGAGCTGCACGAAACCACAGAGCAGGAGAAACCTCCTAGGCGCCATGAGGCCACCCCCACATTCTGCAGATCACATGGACACAAATTCCAGCCTGAGAGACCTCCTGACACTCGCCTTAACCTTAGGTCCCAAGAGCTCCCCTCAGAGTCTGTAGATTGGGCCAACCATGCCCTACTCCCTAACCCTTACATTAGTTTGGGTCTTCTGACTTCCTTCCCTAGGGTGTGGCCCAGAAGCCCTCCAGATACAAAATTCCAGAGCCACACCATGAGACTATGTCTACCCTTCAGAAGGAAAGTGTGCTCAATGGAGCTACAATAAACCCCCAGATTCGGAGAAACCTGCACAGCCAACGAGACCTCCCTGAATTATGGAACATGAACCAGGATTCTAATACACATACTGCCCCTCAGTCTGAGCTCTGACCACAAGTTATCCAGCCACGTAACTGTTCCCAGTTTCAGCAGATCAGACCTGACATGCCCCTAGTCCATAATGCTAACCCTAAGTTGGGTTTTCAGGCATACATACCCATAGTCCTTCTCTCGAATCCTTCCATATGGGGAAACCCTGAGCCATTAAACAGGACACCACCTATCTCCCAGAATAGGCAAAAGTTTTGGAAGTGTATAAAAGCACCAGAGCAGGAAAAAAAAAAAAAAAAAAAAAAACACACAACAACAACAACAACAACAAAAAAAAAACACACAAAAAAAAAACCTCCAGGGCCCCATGAGGCCACCGACACATTCGGCAGATCACATGGACACAAACTCCAGAATGAACGACCTCCTGACACTCGCCTTAACTTGAGTTCCCTGGGAGCTTGCCTCAGCGTCGGTAGATTGGGCCTGCCATTCCCTAGGTCCTAACCCTAACCCAGCATGTGTTTTCACGCTTCCTTCCCAAGAGTCCTGGCCCACAAGTCCTCAGGTAGGGAACTCCGGAGCCACACGATGGGACTCTACCTACCCTCCAGAGGGAAACCGTGCTCAGTGGAGCTGCACAAAACTCCCAGATTAGGAGAAACCTGCACAGCCAAAGAGGCCAAACCGAGTTATGGAACCCGACCCCGGACACTAATACACATTTTGTTCCGCAGCCTGAGCCACGACCTGCAATATGCCACCCACGTAGCTGGCCCCAGAGTTTGCAGATCGTATCTGACATTCCCTTAGTCCCTAATGTAATCATAGGTTGGGGTTTTAGGCATCCATACCCAAAACCCTGCTCTCAAATCCCTCCACATGGAGGACCCCTGACCCACAAACAGAGCACCTTCTGCCCCCAGAAGGAAACGTTGCATTATGGAGCTATGTAAAACCCTCAGAGTTGGAAGAAATCTTCGTAGCACCTGAAGACACACCCACTTTTGCAGGCCGCCATGGACACAAACACCCATTGTGATCCTTAGCCTGAGCCCCGTTTTCAACACAGCCCCGTCTGCACCTCACCCAGGAGGTAAGACACAAGGCATGCCATGCTACTAGAATGTAACCTTAAACATAGGTGGGTTTTCAGGCATCCATACCCGGAACCCAGCTCTCAAAATCCTCCATATGGGGGACCCCTGAGCCTTAAAACAGGATACCGCCTATCCCCCATAATTGACCAAACTATTTGGAACTGAACAGAAACATCAGAGGGGGACAAAACTCCATGGCTCCATGAAGCACCCCTACATTCGATGGATCGCATGGACACAAATTCCAGCCTGAGCTCACTCCTGACACTCGCCTTAACCTGAGATGCCTGCGAGCTCATCCAGAGCCTGTAGATTGGGCCTCCCATGCCCTTGGACCTAATCCTAACCTTAGCTTGGGATTTCAGACTTTCATCCCAGGATCCTGGCCCAGAAGCTTTCCAGATAGAGATCTCCAGAGCCACACCATGGGACTCTGCCTTCCCTCCAGAAGGAAATGGTGCTCAATGGATCTGCACAAAACCACCAGATTAGTAGAAAGCTGCAGGGCCAACGAGGCCACACCCATTACAGATCCTGACCCTGGACACTAATACACATTCTGTCCCTCAGTCTGAGCCCTGGCCTCCAATCAGCCACCCATGTAGCTGTCCCCAGAGTAGGCAGATTGGACCTCCATGCCCCTATACCCTAATGCTAAACCTAACTTGGGTTTTCAGGTGCCCATACCCAGAGCCCTTTCTCTTGCACCCCTCCATAGAGGGATCCATGAGACATATAACAGGACCCATCTTCTCCCACAGAATGAAAACTTACTATCTGGAGCTGTGCAAAAAGCCAAGAGCACGAGAAAACTCCATGGTCCCAGGATGTCACCAACACATTTGGCAGCCTTAGTGGACACAAATTCTAGTCTGGTCTGAGCGAATGCCTGACACTCGACCTACCCTTAGAATCTGGGGAGCTTGTCTCAGGATCTACTGATCGGGGATCCATGCCCTACACCCTAACCATACACCAAACTTGGGATTTCAGAATTCTATTCCTTGAGTCTTGGAATGCAAGCCCTGCAGATTGGGGGCTCCAGATACACCCCATAGGACTCTCCCTGCCCTCCAGAAGGAAACTGTGCCTTATGGAGCTGCATAAAACCCATAGATCAGGGGAAATGTGCACAGCCACTGATGCCACCCACATTCGAACTTCACCCTGGACACTAATATGCAGTCTGACACAACCTGAGTCCCGTCCTCCAATCAGCCACTGGGACAGCTGGACCCATAGCTAGCAGATTGGACCTGCCATGCCCCAAGTCCCTAATCCTAACCCTAGGTTGGAGTTTCAGGCATCCATACCCAGAGCCATCCACTGGAATCACTCCTCCCGGGGGACCCATGGGCCACAAAACAGAATGTTTTCTGCCCCCCAGAAGGAAAACTTGCCCTTTGGAGCTATGTAAAACCCTCAGAGTTGGCAGAAACGTGCATAGCCTCTGAGGACATACCCACTTTTGCAGGCGGCCCTGTACACAAACACCCATTGTGATCCTTAGCCTGAGCCCCATGTTCAACACAGCCCCATGGGTTGTCACCCCAGAGCCAGGATATAAGACCTGCCGTGCCACTAGGACATATTCTTTTTTTTTTTTAAGATTTTATTTATTTATTTGACAGACAGAGATTACAAGCAGGCAGAGAGACAGTCAGAGAGAGGAGGAAGCAGGCTCCCTGCTGAGCAGAGAGCCCGATGTGGGGCTCGATCCCAGGACCCTGGGATCATGACCTGAGCTTAAGGCAGAGGCTTTAACCCACTGAGCCACCCAGGCGCCCCACTAGGACATATTCTTAAACATAGATTGTGTTTTTAGATATTCAAACCCAGGACCATGCTCTCACATCCCTCCTTATGTGGGACCCCTGAGTCATACAGGAGGACTCCACCTCTCCTACAGAATGAAACCATACTATTTGGAGCTGCACGAAAACCCCAAATCAGGAGAAAACTCCAAGGCTTCAGTAGGCCACAAACAAATTCAGCAGCCCTAGTGGACACAAATTCTTTTCTGGTCTGAGGGAATGGCTGACATTCGCCCTAATTTCAGAATATGGGGTGCTTGCCTCAGCTTCTGCAGATCAGTGATCCATGACCTACACCTTAACCATACACCAATCTTGGGATTTCAGAATTCCGTCCCTTGAGTCCTGGAATGCAAGCCCTCCAGATTGGGCACTCTGGAGCCACAACACAGGACTTCCCTGCCCTCCAGAAGGAAACCTTGCACTATGAAGCTGGACAAAACCCCTAGATCAGGGGATAATTGCATGGCCCCTGATGCCACCACACTCTCATACTCTACCCTGGGCACTAATATGCAGTCTGACACAACCTGAATTCAATCTTCCAATCAGCTACTGGGACAGCTGGCACCCAAGCAAGCAGATCGAATCTGCCATGCACCTAGGCCCTAATCCACACCCAGGGTTTGGGTTTCAGGCATCCGTACCCAGAGCCATCCACTCGAATCATTCCACACGGGGAATGCCTGAGCCACAAAACAGAACTCCTGCTCCCCAGAAGGAAACCTTGCCTTTTGGAGCTATGCAAAACCCTCAGAGTTGGCAGAAACCTGCTTAGCTCCTGAGGCCATGCCCACTTTTGCAGGCCTCCCTAGTCACAAAACACCCATTGTGATCCTTAGCCTGAGTCCCATTTTCAACACTGCCCCATGAGTAGCTCACCTCAGAGCAAGGATATAAGGACTGCCATGTCACTAGGACCTAATCCTTATAGTAGGTTGGGTTTTCAGGCATCAATTCCCAAAACCCTGTTCTCAAATCCCTCCATATGGGGACCCTTGAGTCATACAGCTGTTCTCTCCCTCTCCTGTAAAATGAAACCATACTATCTGGAGCTGCACAAAACCCCCATTTTAGGAGAAACCTACACGGCCAACGAGGACATCATGATTTACGCAACCTGACACAGGACATTACTACACATTTTGTTCCTCAGCCTGAGCCCGGACGTCCAGTCAACCACCCACACATCTGGCCCCAGAGTCAGCATATCAGACCACCTATGTCCTTAGTCCATAATGTTATCCCTAGGTTGGATTTTCACGCATCCATACCCAAAGAACTCTCTCAAATACTTCCATATGGGGAACCCTGAGCCATGCAACAGGACTTCACGTCTCCCCCAGAGTGAAACCATACTTTTGGTAGCTGTGCAAAAACCCAAGCAGGAGAAATTCTCAAACCCAGGAGGACACTCATACATTTGGTAGCCCTAATGAACACAAATTCTCATAAGGTCTGAGCAAACGCCGGGGACTTGCCCAAACTTCAGATATGAGGAGCTCGCCTCAGCATCTGCAGATCGGTGATGCATGCCATACACCCTAACCATAAACTGAGCTTTGGTTTTCAGAAATCCATCCCTTGAGTCCTGGAAGGCAAGCCCTACAGTTTGGGGACTCCAGATCCACCCCACAGGACTCTCCCTGCTCTCCAGAAGGAAACTGTGCCCTATGCAGCTGCATAAAACCCATAGATCAGGGGAAATGTGCACAGCCACCAATGCCACCCACATTCGAACTCCACCCTGGTCACTAATATGCAGTCTGACACAACCTGAGTCCTTTCCTCCAATCAACCACTGGGACAGCTGGCCCCAGAGTCATCAGATCGGACTTGCTATGCCCCAAGGCCCTAATCCTAACCCTAGGTTGGGGTTTCAGGTATCCATACCCAGAGCCCTCCTTTTGAATCCCACCACGAGGGGGACCCCTGAGAAACAGAACAAACTTCTGCTCCCCAGAAGGTATCCTTGTATTTTGAAACTCTGCATAACCCTCAGAGTTGGAAGAAAGCTGCGTTGCCCCTGAGGCCACACCCAATTTTACAGGCTGCCCAGGACACAAACCCCCATTGTGACCCTTAGCCTGAGCCCCATTTTCAACACAGCCCCATGGGTAACTCAGACCGGAGCCAGGATCTAAGGCATGCCATACCACTTGGACCAAACACTAAACAGAGGTTGGGTCTTCAGGTATCCATACCGGGAACCCTGCTCTCCAATCCCTCCATATGGAGGACCCATGAGTCATAAAACAGGAGACCACCTATCCCCCATAATAGACCAAACTATTTGGAATGTGCAAAACACCAGAGAGGAAGCAAACTCCATGGCCCCGTGAGGCCACCCCACATTCGGTGGATCACATGGATACAAATTCCAGCCTGAGAGACGTCCTGACACTTGCCTTAACCTGAGATCCCTGGGAGCTCACCTCAGCATCTGTAGATTGGGCTTGCCATGCCCTAGGACCTATCCCTATCGCTAGCTTAGATTTTCAGACTTCTGTCCTCAGAGTCCTTGTCCACAAGCCAGAGTTGGCAGATTGGACCTGGTATGTCCCTAGGCCTGATCTCTAAACATATGCTGTGTTTTTAGGCATGCATCCTGGAGCCCTGCTTGTGAATCCCTCCAAATGGGGTACCCTATAGCCATAAAAGAAGACTCCACCCATCTCCCACAATGAAACCTTGCTATTCAGAATTGAGCAGAACCCCCAATGAGGGAGAAACCTCCATGTCCACAGGAGGCCACCTCAACTTCCGGTGGCCCTAGTGGTCACAAATTTTAGTCTGAGCGAATGCCTGACATTTGCCCTAAGCTCAGATCCTGAGGTGCTCAACTCAGCATCTGCAAATCGTGCCTGCCATGCCCTAGGACCTTTCCCAAACCCTCGCTTGGGTTTTCAGACTTCTTTCTCCTGAGTCCTGGCTCACAAGCCTTCCAGACTGGGAACTCTGGAGCCATACCATAGGACTCTCCCTGCCCTCCAGAAAGAAGCCGTGCCCTATGACGCAGTTCAAAACCCCCCAGATTAGGAGAAACATACATGGCCTCTGACGCCACCCCCATTTAAGAAGCCCTCCCTGGACACTAATACACATTCTGTCACTCATCCTGAGTCAGGAACTCCACTCTGCCACCCACGTAGCTAGCCTGAGAGCCAACAGATTATACCTACCCTGCCCTAGTCCCCAGTTCTAACTGTAGATGTGTTTTCAGATATCTGTCCTCAGTTGTCTACTTTTAAATCCCTCTACATGGGAGATCCCTGAACCAGAAATCAGGACTTCTCCTGCCCTCCTAAAGGAATTCCTCTGGTGTTGAGCTGTGTAAAATTCTCAGAGTAAAAGACATCTGCATGGCCCAGGACACCCCCAATTTTGAAGGACTCACTGGACACAAGCCAATTTGTGAACCTCAGCCTGAGCTGCATTTACAACTCAGTCTCCTAGGTAGCTCGCCCCAGAGAAAGCTGATCAGGCATGCCATGCCCTTAGGCCCTAATCCTAACCCTAGATTGGATTTTCAGGAATCCGCCCAGAGACTTGGTATGAATACCTCCATATTGATGACCCCTGAGCCATAATACAGGACTCCTCCTGTCCCGCAGAATGAAACCTTGCTAATTGGAGCTGCACAAAATCACCATGGCTGTAGTAAACTCCATGGGGACATGAGGGTACCCCCATATTTGGTACAACTCATGGACACAAAGTCCAGCCCGAGTGAACACCTGACACTCGTCCTAAATTCACAATCCATGGAGCTTGCCTCAGCATCTGCCGTTCGGGCCACCTAGGCCCTAACCCTAACCCTCGTTGGGGTTTTCAGTCTTCCATCCCAAGAGTCCTGGCCCACTAGTCCTCCAGATAGACAACTCAAGAACCACACCATATGACTGGCCTGCTCTCCAGATGGAAACTGTGCCCTAAGAGGTTGCACAGAACCCCAAGATTACAGAAAAGTGCATGGCCCCTGATGCCACCCCAGTTTTGTACACCATTGTGGACACTAATTTGCAGTCTGACACAACCTGAGTCACGTTCTCCAATCAACCATTGGGACAGCTGGCCCCAGTCAACAGATCGGACCTGCCATGACCCTATAATCTAATTCTAACCCTAGTATGTGTTTTCAGGAATCAATACCCAGTCCCCGTTCTCATATCCCTCCATACTGGGTGCAGCTGAGCCATAAAACAGGACACAACCTATACCCCAGAATAAACCAAATGTTTTGGAACTGCGCAAAAAAAAAAAAAAAAAAAAAAAAAAAAAAAAAA
The DNA here is from genome assembly GCF_902655055.1 of Lutra lutra. Classification (NCBI taxonomy): domain Eukaryota; kingdom Metazoa; phylum Chordata; class Mammalia; order Carnivora; family Mustelidae; genus Lutra; species Lutra lutra. Next base: position 548,767 of record NW_025923848.1, on the reverse strand, counting down.
AAAAAAAAAAAAAAAAACCCTGAGCTTTTGAAAGCTCCATGAACCCATGAGGCCACCCCCAAAATCGATGGTTCTCATGGACACATGCTTCAGTTTGAGTGACCCCCTCATACTTGCCTTAAACTCAGATCCCAGGGATCTCAAATCACACCACACGGGGGACCCCTGAGAAACAAAACAGAAATTCCCCTGTCCCCCAGAAGGAAACTTTGGCTTTTGGAGCTACGTAAAACCCTCAGACATGGCAGAAAACTGCCTTGTGCCTAAGGCCATGGCCACTTTTACAGGCCATCCTAGACACAAACATCTACTGGACCCTTAACCTGAACCGAATTTTCAACAAATCGGCATGGGTAGCTGCCCCGACGCCAGGATCTAAGACCTGCCATGCCATGAGGGCCAAATCCAAAACCTAGGCTGAGTTTTCAGGCATCCATACCCAGAAACCTACTCTCGAATCCCTCCATATGGGGGAGCCCAGATTCCTAAAACAACACAGCACCTACCCCCCAGAATAGACCAGGCTATTGGGAACTGCGCCAAAACCCCAGAGTGGGAGAAAACTCCTCGCCCCCATGAGGTTAAACCTACATTCTGCAGATCTAATCGATACAAACTCCAACCTGAATGACATCCTGACACTTGCCTTAACCTCATATTCCCCGGAGTTTGCCTAAGCGCCTGCCTGTTGTTTCTGCCATACCCTATGCCCTAAACCTATCCTAGCTTGGTACTCAGGCCTCTGTCCAAAGAGTCCTGGCCCACATGACCTCCAGATGGGGTATACTAGAGACGCAGCACAGGACTCTTCCTGCCCACCAGAAGGGAAATGTGCCCTGTGGAGCTGCAATCAACCCACAGATTAGGAGAAAGATGCACGAAACCCCAAAGCCACCCTCATTTTCAGAAGTTGGCCCTGGACACTATAACAAATTCTGTCCCACAAATTGAGCCTGGACCTCCAGTCAGCTACCCACGTGGCTTGCGCCAGAGTCAGCAGATCTGACTGGCCATTCCCCTAGGCGCTAATCATAACAATAGGTTGCATTGTCAGGCTTTGATCTCCAGATCCCTTCTCTAAAATCCCTCCCCATGGGGGATCCCTGAGCCACAAAACAGAACGACTCTTGACCCCAGAAGCTTTCTGAGGTTATGTAAATCCCTCAGAGTTGGGCGAAACTTTCATTGCCCCAGAGGCCACACCCATTAATGCTGGTCACCCAGGACACCAACACCCACTGTGACCTTTATCCTGAGCCCCATTTTCAACACAGCCCAATGGGCAACTCCACGCAGAGCCAGGATCTAAGACCTGTGATGCCACTAGGACCTAATCCTAAGTCGAGGTGGGGTTTTCATATATCCATACCTGGAAACCTGCTCTCGAATCCTTCCATATAGGGAGCTCTGGGCCATAAAACAGGACAGGACATATTCCCGGGAATAGACCAAGCTATTTTTTTTAAAAGATTTTTATTTATTTATTTGACAGAGAGATATCACAAGTAGTCAAAGAGGCAGGCAAAGAGAGTGAGAGGGAGGCAGGCTCCCCACTGAGCAGAGAGCCCAATGTGGAACTCAGTCCCAGGACACTGAGATCATGACCTGAGCCGAAGGCAGTGGCTTAACCCACTGAGCCACCCAGGCGCCCCCAAGCTATTTTTTTTAACTATGCAAATATCCCAGAGTGGGAGAAAACACTATGTCCCCATGAGGCCACTACCGATTCACGGATCTCATGGACACAAACTCCAGCCTCAGCGAATTCCTGACACTCACCTTAACCTCAGATCCCAGAGAGCATTCCTCAGTGACTGTAGATTAGTCCTGCCATGTCCTAGGCACTAACCAAACCCCTAGATTGGCTTCACAGACTTTCATCCTCTCAGACGTGTTCTATAATCCCTCCAGATAGGAAACACCAGGGCCAAACCACAAGACTCTGTCTTCCCTCCACATGCAAAACATGCCCTATAGAGCTGCACACAACCCCCAGATTAGGAGAAAGCTGCACGATAACCCTCAGTGTCCACAGTTGTGGAAGCCAACCGTGGACACTAATACACATTTCGTCCTTCAGCCTGAGCAGCAACTTCAAGTCAGCTACCCAGGTAGCTGGCACCAGAGTCAGCAGATCAGACCTCCCATGCCTCATGCCGTAAGCCTGACCCTAGGTTGACCTTTCAGGCATCCATAACCAGAGCCCTGCTCTGGAATCCCTCCATTTGGAGGACCCTAGAGCCATACAACAGGACTCCACCTATCGTCCTGATTGAAACAATACTATTTGGAGCTGTGCAAAGGTCCCCATTCAGGTGAAACCTACATTATACATCAGGATACCCCATATTGGGCCCGCCCTAGGACACCAAATCTAGTGTGAGTGAATGCCTGACACTCTCCCTCAATTCAGAATTTGGTGACCTTGCCTCAGCATCTGCAGATCAGAGATTCATGCCCTAGAACATAAATATAAACGTAGCTTGGGTTTTCAGATATTGGTCCCCAGAGTCCTGGAACACAAGCCCTCCAGATTGGGGACACAGGTGCCACACCACAGGATGATCCTTGCACTCCAGTTTGAAACCGTTCCCAAGAAGCTGCAAAAAAACACTAGATTAGGAGAAACGTGCAGGGCCCCTGATGCCACCCCACTTTCGTATGCTACCCTGGAGACTAATGCACAGGTGGGCACAACCTGAGTCCCGACCACCAATCAGCCATCAAGGCAGCAAGACCCAGAGACAGCTGATCAGATCTGCCATGCCCCTAGGCCCAAAGCCTAACCCTAGTTTGAGTTTTCAGGCATCCATACAGAGGCCTTCTCTGGAATCCCTCCACATGGGGGCCCCTGATCCATAAAGCAAATCTCCTCCTGACACCAAGAAGGAAACCTTGCATTTTGGAGCTATGGAAAACCCTCAGAGAGGTAATAAATCTGCTTTCCCCTGAGGCTAAGCCCAGTTTCTCAGGCTGCCATGGACAGAAACACCCATTGTGACCCTTAGCCTGACCCCCATTTTGAACAGAGCCCCAAGCGTACCTTGGCCCAGAAACAGGATATAAAGCCTGCCATGCCACAAGGACCTCATCCTCGTCCTCATTTGTTTTTTCAGGCATCAATATCTGGACCGCTGCTCTCGAATCCCTCAATATGGGGGACCCTGGGCCATAAAACAGGACACCACCTACAGTCAGGAATAAACCAAGCTATTAGGAACTGCAAAATCCCCAGAGTGGGAGGAAACTCCATGCCACCATGAAGCCCCCTCTGAACTGGACAGAAATCATGGACAGAAACTCCAGCCTGTGTGACATTCTGACACTCGCCTTCACCTTAGATCCCAGGCAGCTCGCCTCAGCATCTGTAGATTGGGCCTGCCATGTCCTAGGCCCTATCCCTTAGGCTTGGCTTGGGTTCTCAGACTTCCATCCTCAATGTCCTGGTCCACAAGCCCTCCAGCTAGGGAGCCCTGAGCCACACCACAGGACTGTGCCTGCCCACCCAAAGGAAAATGTGCTTTATTGAGCTCCATGCAACACCCCTATTAGGAGAAAGCTGCACAAACCCCGAAGCCACCCCATTGACAGAAGCCAGCCTTGGACACTAATGCACATTCTGCCCTCAACCAGAACTCAGACCTCCAGTCACCCACCAAGTATCTGGCGCCAGTGGGAATTCTTCAGAATTTCCGTGCCCCGAGGCACTACTATGAACCCTAGGTTGAGTTTCCAGGCATACCTACCCAGTACCCTGCTCTCGAGTCACTCCATATGGGGACCCTTGAGCCATACACAGGACTCCACACATCCCCAGAATGAAACCGTATTATTTGGGGCCTCGCAAAACTCCCAGAGCAGGAGAAAGCATCATGGCCCCACAAGGGCACTCACACATACAATGGCCCTAGTGGACACAAATTCTAGTCTGTGTGAATGCCTGACACTCGCCCTAACACAGAAGCCGGGACCTCACCTCAGCATCTGCAGACCGGTGATCCATACCCTAGGCACTTACCATACACCTACCTTGGAGTTCAAACTTCCATCCTCAGAGACCTAGAACACAAGTCCTTCAGATTGGTGACTCTGTAGCCACACTAGGACTCTCCCTGCCCTCCAGATTGAAACTATGCCCTATGGAGCTGTCCCAAACCCCTAGATTTGGGGAAACATGCACCACCCCCAATGCCACCCACTTTCGAATGCCACCCTAGATACTAATGCACAGTCTGACATACCTGATTCCTGTACTCCATGAAGCCCCCAAGACAGCTGGCCCCAAAGCCAGGAGATCAGACCTGCCATGCCCCTAGGCCCTTATGCTAAACCTAGGTTGGGTTATCAGGCATCCATACCCAGAGCCCTTCTCTCGAATCCCTCCACATGGGGGACATCCTATCCACAAAACAGAACTCCTCCTGCCCCCTGAAAGAAACCTTGGTTTCTGGATCTCTGTAAAACCCTCAGAGATGGCAGAAACCTGCATTGAACCTGAGGCCATGCCCACTTTTGCAGGCCATCCTGGACACAAACACCCATTGTCACCCTTAGCCTGAACCACATTTTCAATAAAGCCAAATAAGTAGCTCACCCCAGAGCCAGGATGTAAGGACTGACATGCCGCTAGGACCTAACCCTTCTAGTAGTTTGGGTTTTCAAACATCCATACCTCGGACCCTGCTCTGAAATCCTTCCATATGGGGGACACCTGAGCCATAAAACTGGACAGCACCTATCCCTCAGAATAGACTAAAGTATTTGGAACTGTGCAAAAAGCTCAGAGTGTGACAAAACTCTATAACACCAGGAGGCCACCCACACATTAGGTGGACCTCATGGACACAAAGTCCAGCCTGAAAAACCTCCTGACCCTCGCCTTAACTTCGATTCTCAGGGAGCTTGCCTCAGCATCTGTACGTAGGGTCTGCCATATCCTAAGCCGAAACTCCAGACCAGGCTTGGGTTTTCAGACTTCTGTCCTCAGAGTCCTTTTCCACAAGCCAGAATTGGCAGATTGGACCTGGTATTTCCCTAGGCCCAATCTCTAACCATACGTTGTGTTTTTAGGCATGCTTCTCCAGAGCCCTGCTCGTGAATCCCTCCAAATGGGGTAACCTACAGCCATACAAGAAGACTCCCTCCATACTCCAGAATTAAACCTTGCTATTTGGCATTGTGCAAAACCTCCAATGTGGAAGAAACCTCCATGTCCTCAGGAGGTCACCTCAACTTCCTGTGGCCCTAGTGGTCACAAATTTTAGTCTGAGAAAATGCCTGACATTTGTCCTAAGCTCAGATTCTGAGGAGCTCAACATAGTATCTTCAGGTCCGGCTTGCCGTGACCTAGGACCTTTCCCAAACCCTTGCTTGGGTTTTCAGAATTCTTTCCCCAGAGTCCTGGCTCACAAGCCTTCCAGACTGGGGACTCAGGAGCCATACCACAGGACTCTCCTTTCCCTCCAGAAGGAAGACATGACCTATGGCACTGCACAAAACTCCCCAGATTAGGAGAAACATGCATGGCCTCTGAGGCCACCCCCATTTAAGAAGCCCTCCCTGGACGCTAATACACATTCTGTCACTCATCCTGAGTCAGGACCTCCACTCTGCCACCCAGGTAGCTAGCCCAAGAGCCAGCAGATCAGACCTACCTTGCCCCTAGTCCCCAATTCTAACCCTACTCTGTTTTCAGATATCTGTCCCCAGTAGTCTACTTCCAAATACTTCCAAATGAGAGATCCCTGAACCAGAAAACAGGACGTCTCCTGCCTTCAGAAGGAATTCCTGTGGTTTGGAGCTTTGTAAAATTCTTAGTGTAAGAGATATCTGCATGGCCTCGGCCACCCAGAATTTGGAGGACTCACTGGACATAAGCTGATTTGTGAAACTAAGCCTGAGGTGGTTTACAACTCAGTACCCAAGGTAGCTCGCCCTAGAGACAGCTGATCAGGTATGCCATGCCCTAGGCCCTAATCTTTTTTTTTATTAATTTTATTTTTTATAAACATATAATATATTTTTATCCCCAGGGGTACAGGTCTGAGAATCACCAGGTTTACACACTTCACAGCACTCACCATAGCACATGCCCTCCCCAGTGTCCATAATCCCAACCGCCTCCCAACCACCCTCCCCCCATCAACCCTCAGTGTGTTTTGTGAGATTAAGAGTCACTTATGGTTTGCTTCCTTCCCAAGTCCATCTTGTTTCATTTACTCTTCTCCTACCCCCTCAACCCCCCATGTTGCATCTCCTCACCCTCATATCAGGGAGATCATATGATAGTTGTCTTTCTCCGATTGACTTATTTCGCTAAGCATGATACCCTCTAGTTCCATCCACGTCGTCGCAAATGGCAAGATTTCATTTCTTTTGATGCCTGCATAGTATTCCATTGTGTATATATACCACATCTTCTTTATCCATTCGTCTGTAGATGGACATCTAGGTTCTTTCCATAGTTTGGCTATTGTAGAAATTGCTGCTATAAACATTCGGGTGCATGTGCCCCTTCGGTTCACTATTTTTGTATCTTTAGGGTAAATACCCAGCAGTGCAATTGCAGGGTCATAGGGTAGTTCTATTTTCAACATTTTGAGGAACCTCCATGCTGTTTTCCAGAGTGGTTGCACCAGCTTGCATTCCCACCAACAGTGTAGGAGGGTTCCCCTTTCTCCGCATCCTCGCCAGCATCTGTCATTTCCTGACTTGTTAATTTTAGCCATTCTGACTGGTGTGAGGTGATATCTCATGGTGGTATTGATTTGTATTTCCCTGATGCCGAGTGATATGGAGCACTTTTTCATGTGTCTGTTGGCCATCTGGATGTCTTCTTTGCAGAAATGTCTGTTCATGTCCTCTGCCCATTTCTTGATTGGATTATTTGTTCTTTGGGTGTTGAGTTTGCTACGTTCTTTATAGATTTTGGACACTAGCCCTTTATCTGATATGTCATTTGCAAATATCTTCTCCCATCCTGTCAGTTGTCTTTTGGTTTTGTTCACTGTTTCCTTTGCTGTGCAAAAGCTTTTGATCTTGATAAATTCCCAAAAGTTCATTTTTGCCCTTGCTTCCCTTGCCTTTGGTGATGTTCCTAGGAAGATGTTGCTGCGGCTGACGTCGAAGAGGTTGCTGCCTGTGTTCCCCTCGAGGATTTGGATGGATTCCTTTCTCACATTGAGATCCTTTATCCATTTTGAGTCTATTTTCGTGTGTGGTGTAAGGAAATGATCCAATTTCATTTTTCTGCATGTGGCTGTCCAATTTTCCCAACACCATTTATTGAAGAGGCTGTCTTTGTTCCATTGGACATTCTTTCCTGCTTTGTCGAAGATGAGTTGACCATAGAGTTGAGGGTCCATTTCTGGGCTCTCTATTCTGTTCCATTGATCTATGTGTCTGTTGTTGTGCCAGTACCATGCTGTCTTGATGATGACAGCTTTGTAATAGAGCTTGAAGTCCGGAATTGTGATGCCACCATCTTTGGCTTTCTTTTTCAATGTTCCTTTGGCTATTCGAGGTCTTTTCTGGTTCCATACAAATTTTAGGATTATTTGTTCCATTTCTTTGAAAAAAATGGATGGTACTTTGATAGGAATTGCATTAAATGTGTAGATTGCTTTAGGTAGCATAGACATTTTCACAATATTTATTCTTCCAATCCAGGAGCATGGAACATTTTTCCATTTCTTTGTGTCTTCCTCAATTTCTTTCATGAGTCCTTTATAGTATTCTGTGTATAGATTCTTAGTCTCTTTGGTTAGGTTTATTCCTAGGTTTCTTATAGTTTTGGGTGCAGTTGTAAATGGGATGGACTCGTTAATTTCTCTTTCTTCTGTCTTGTTGTTGGTGTAGAGAAATGCAACTGATTTCTGTGCATTGATTTTATATCCTGACACTTTACTGAATTCCTGTACAAGTTCTAGCAGTTTTGGAGTGGAGTCTTTTGGGTTTTCCACATAGAGTATCATATCATCTGCAAAGAGTGATAGTTTGACTTCTTCTTTGCTGATTTGGATGCCTTTAATTTCCTTTTGTTGTCTGATTGCTGAGGCTAGGACTTCTAGTACTATTTTGAATAGCAGTGGTGATAACGGACATCCCTGCCGTGTTCCTGACCTTAGCGGAAAAGCTTTCAGTTTTTCTCCATTGAGAATGATATTTGCGGAGGGTTTTTCATAGATGGCTTTGATAATATTGAGGTATGTGCCCTCTATCCCTACACTTTGAAGAGTTTTGATCACGAAGGGATGCTGTACTTTGTCAAATGCTTTTTCAGCATCGATGGAGAGTATCATATGTTTCTTGTTCTTTCTTTTATTAGGGTGTTGTATCACATTGATTGATTTGCGGATGTTGAACCAGCCTTGCAGCCCTGGAATAAATCCCACTTGGTCGTGGTGAATAATCCTTTTAATGTACTGTTGAATCCTATTGGCTAGTATTTTGCCGAGAATTTTTGCATCTGTGTTCATCAAGGATATTGGTCTGTAGTTCACTTTTTTTGTTGGGATCCTTGTCTGGTTTTGGGTTCAAGGTGATGCTGGCCTCATAAAATGAGTTTGGAAGTTTTCCTTCATTTTCTATTTTTGGAACAGTTTCAGGAGAATAGGAATTAGTTCTTCTTTAAATGTTTGGTAGAATTCCCCCGGGAAGCCATCTGGCCCTGGGCTTTTGTTTGTTTGGAGATTTTTGATGACTGTTTCAATCTCCTTACTGCTTATGGGTCTGTTCCGGCTTTCTATTTCTTCCTGGTTCAGTTGTGGTAGTTTATATGTCTCTAGGAATGCATCCATTTCTTCCAGATTGTCAAATTTGTTGGCGTAGAGTTGCTCATAGTATGTTCTTATAATTGTCTGTATTTCTTTGGTGTTCGTTGTGATCTCTCCTCTTTCATTCATGATTTTATTTATTTGGGTCGTTTCTCTTTTCTTTTTGATAAGTCTGGCCAGGGGTTTATCCATCTTATTAATTCTTTCAAAGAACCAGCTCCTAGTTTCGTTGATTTGTTCTATTGTTTTTTTGTTTTGTTTTGTTTGTTTCTATTTCATTGATTTCTGCTCTGATCTTTATGATTTCTCTTCTCCTGCTGGGTTTAGGGTTTCTTTCTTGTTCTTTCTCCAGCTCCTTTAGGTGTAGGGTTAGGTTGTGTACCTGAGACCTTTCTTGTTTCTTGAGAAAGGCTTGTACCGCTATATATTTTCCTCTCAGGACTGCCTTTGTTGTGTCCCACAGATTCTGAACCGTTGTGTTTTCATTATCATTTGTTTCCATGAATTTTTTCAATTCTTGTTTAATTTCCTGGTTGACCCATTCATTCTTTAGAAGGATGCTGGTTAGTCTCCATGTATTTGGATCCTTTCCAAATTTCCTCTTGTTATTGAGTTCTAGCTTCAGAGCATTGTGGTCTGAAAATATGCAAGGAATGATTCCAATCTTTTAATAACAGTTGAGACCTGATTTAAGACCAAGAATGTGATCTATTCTGGAGAATGTTCCATGTGCACTAGAGAAGAATGTGTATTCTGTTGCTTTGGGATGAAATGTTCTGAATATATCTGTGATGTCCATCTGGTCCAGTGTGTCATTTAAGGCCTTGATTTCCTTGTTGATCTTTTGCTTGGATGATCTGTCCATTTCAGTGAGGGGAGTGTTAAAGTCCCCTACTATTATTGTATGATTGTCGATATGTTTCTTTGATTTTGTTATTAATTGTTTTATATAGTTGGCTGCTCCCACGTTAGGGGCATAGATATTTAAAATTGTTAGATCCTCTTGTTGGACAGTTCCTTTGAGTATGATATAGTGTCCATCCTCATCTCTTATTGTAGTCATTGGCTTAAAGTCTAATTTATCTGATATAAGGATTGCCACTCCTGCTTTCTTCTGGTGTCCATTAGCATGGTAAATTCTTTTCCACCCCCTCACTTTAAATCTGGAGGTGTCTTCAGGTATAAGATGAGTTTCTTGTAGGCAACGTATAGATGGGTTTTGTTTTTTTATCCATTCTGATACCCTGTGTCTTTTGATTGGGGCATTAACCCATTAATATTCAGGGTAAGTATTGAGAGATATGAATATAGTGCCATTGTATTGCCTGTAAGGTGACCGTTATTGTATATTGTCTCTGTTTCTTTCTGATCTACTACCTTTAGGGTCTCTCTTTGCTTAGAGGACCCCTTTCAATATTTCCTGTAGAGCTGGTTTGGTATTTGCAAATTCTTTCAGTTTTTGTTTGTCCTGGAAGCTTTTAATCTCTCCTTCTATTTTCTTTTTTTTTTTTTTTAATGGCATTTTTCAGTAACATTTTTATTTTTTTTTAATTTTTTTAATTTTTTTTCAGCATAACAGTATTCATTATTTTTGCACCACACCCAGTGCTCCATGCATTCCGTGCCCTCTACAATACCCACCACCTGGTGCCCCCAACCTCCCACCCCCCTCCCTTCAGAATTCTCAGATCGTTTTTCAGAGTCCATAGTCTCTCATGGTTCACCTCCCCTTCCAATTTCCCTCAACTCCCTTCTCCTCTCCATCTCCCCTTGTCCTCCATGCTATTTGTTATGCTCCACAAATAAGTGAAACCATATGATAATTGACTCTCTCTGCTTGACTTATTTCAATCAGCATAATCTCTTCCAGTCCCGTCCATGTTGCTACAAAACTTGGGGATTCATCCTTTCTTTCTTTTTTTTTTTTTTTTTTTACAGCTTTATAAACATATATTTTTATCCCCCGGGGTACAGGTCTGCGAATCGCCAGGTTTACACACTTCACAACACTCACGATAGCACATACCCTCCCCGATATCCATAACCCCACCCCATCTCACAACCCCCTCCCGCCATCAACCCTCAGTTTGTTTTGTGAGATTAAGAGTCACTTATGGTTTGTTTCCCTCCCAATCCCATCTTGTTTCATTTACTCTTCTCCTACCCCCTCGACCCCCCATGTTGCATCTCCTCTCCCTCATATCAGGGAGATCATATGATAGTTGTCTTTCTCCGATTGACTTATTTCGCTAAGCATGATACCCTCTAGTTCCATCCACGTCGTCGCAAATGGCAAGATTTCATTTCTTTTGATGCCTGCATAGTATTCCATTGTGTATATATACCACATCTTCTTTATCCATTCGTCTGTAGATGGACATCTAGGTTCTTTCCATAGTTTGGCTATTGTAGAAATTGCTGCTATAAACATTCGGGTGCATGTGCCCCTTCGGTTCACTATTTTTGTATCTTTAGGGTAAATACCCAGCAGTGCAATTGCAGGGTCATAGGGTAGTTCTATTTTCAACATTTTGAGGAACCTCCATGCTGTTTTCCAGAGTGGTTGCACCAGCTTGCATTCCCACCAACAGTGTAGGAGGGTTCCCCTTTCTCCGCATCCTCGCCAGCATCTGTCATTTCCTGACTTGTTAATTTTAGCCATTCTGACTGGTGTGAGGTGATATCTCATGGTGGTATTGATTTGTATTTCCCTGATGCCGAGTGATATGGAGCACTTTTTCATGTGTCTGTTGGCCATCTGGATGTCTTCTTTGCAGAAATGTCTGTTCATGTCCTCTGCCCATTTCTTGATTGGATTATTTGTTCTTTGGGTGTTGAGTTTGCTACGTTCTTTATAGATTTTGGACACTAGCCCTTTATCTGATATGTCATTTGCAAATATCTTCTCCCATCCTGTCAGTTGTCTTTTGGTTTTGTTCACTGTTTCCTTTGCTGTGCAAAAGCTTTTGATCTTGATAAATTCCCAAAAGTTCATTTTTGCCCTTGCTTCCCTTGCCTTTGGTGATGTTCCTAGGAAGATGTTGCTGCGGCTGACGTCGAAGAGGTTGCTGCCTGTGTTCCCCTCGAGGATTTGGATGGATTCCTTTCTCACATTGAGATCCTTTATCCATTTTGAGTCTATTTTCGTGTGTGGTGTAAGGAAATGATCCAATTTCATTTTTCTGCATGTGGCTGTCCAATTTTCCCAACACCATTTATTGAAGAGGCTGTCTTTGTTCCATTGGACATTCTTTCCTGCTTTGTCGAAGATGAGTTGACCATAGAGTTGAGGGTCCATTTCTGGGCTCTCTATTCTGTTCCATTGATCTATGTGTCTGTTGTTGTGCCAGTACCATGCTGTCTTGATGATGACAGCTTTGTAATAGAGCTTGAAGTCCGGAATTGTGATGCCACAAATCTTTGGCTTTCTTTTTCAATGTTCCTTTGGCTATTCGAGGTCTTTTCTGGTTCCATACAAATTTTAGGATTATTTGTTCCATTTCTTTGAAAAAAATGGATGGTACTTTGATAGGAATTGCATTAAATGTGTAGATTGCTTTAGGTAGCATAGACATTTTCACAATATTTATTCTTCCAATCCAGGAGCATGGAACATTTTTCCATTTCTTTGTGTCTTCCTCAATTTCTTTCATGAGTCCTTTATAGTATTCTGTGTATAGATTCTTAGTCTCTTTGGTTAGGTTTATTCCTAGGTTTCTTATAGTTTTGGGTGCAGTTGTAAATGGGATGGACTCGTTAATTTCTCTTTCTTCTGTCTTGTTGTTGGTGTAGAGAAATGCAACTGATTTCTGTGCATTGATTTTATATCCTGACACTTTACTGAATTCCTGTACAAGTTCTAGCAGTTTTGGAGTGGAGTCTTTTGGGTTTTCCACATAGAGTATCATATCATCTGCAAAGAGTGATAGTTTGACTTCTTCTTTGCTGATTTGGATGCCTTTAATTTCCTTTTGTTGTCTGATTGCTGAGGCTAGGACTTCTAGTACTATTTTGAATAGCAGTGGTGATAACGGACATCCCTGCCGTGTTCCTGACCTCAGCGGAAAAGCTTTCAGTTTTTCTCCATTGAGAATGATATTTGCGGAGGGTTTTTCATAGATGGCTTTGATAATATTGAGGTATGTGCCCTCTATCCCTACACTTTGAAGAGTTTTGATCACGAAGGGATGCTGTACTTTGTCAAATGCTTTTTCAGCATCGATGGAGAGTATCATATGTTTCTTGTTCTTTCTTTTATTAGGGTGTTGTATCACATTGATTGATTTGCGGATGTTGAACCAGCCTTGCAGCCCTGGAATAAATCCCACTTGGTCGTGGTGAATAATCCTTTTAATGTACTGTTGAATCCTATTGGCTAGTATTTTGCCGAGAATTTTTGCATCTGTGTTCATCAAGGATATTGGTCTGTAGTTCACTTTTTTGTTGGGATCCTTGTCTGGTTTTGGGTTCAAGGTGATGCTGGCCTCATAAAATGAGTTTGGAAGTTTTCCTTCATTTTCTATTTTTGGAACAGTTTCAGGAGAATAGGAATTAGTTCTTCTTTAAATGTTTGGTAGAATTCCCCCGGGAAGCCATCTGGCCCTGGGCTTTTGTTTGTTTGGAGATTTTTGATGACTGTTTCAATCTCCTTACTGCTTATGGGTCTGTTCAGGCTTTCTATTTCTTCCTGGTTCAGTTGTGGTAGTTTATATGTCTCTAGGAATGCATCCATTTCTTCCAGATTGTCAAATTTGTTGGCGTAGAGTTGCTCATAGTATGTTCTTATAATTGTCTGTATTTCTTTGGTGTTCGTTGTGATCTCTCCTCTTTCATTCATGATTTTATTTATTTGGGTCGTTTCTCTTTTCTTTTTGATAAGTCTGGCCAGGGGTTTATCCATCTTATTAATTCTTTCAAAGAACCAGCTCCTAGTTTCGTTGATTTGTTCTATTGTTTTTTTGTTTTGTTTTGTTTGTTTCTATTTCATTGATTTCTGCTCTGATCTTTATGATTTCTCTTCTCCTGCTGGGTTTAGGGTTTCTTTCTTGTTCTTTCTCCAGCTCCTTTAGGTGTAGGGTTAGGTTGTGTACCTGAGACCTTTCTTGTTTCTTGAGAAAGGCTTGTACCGCTATATATTTTCCTCTCAGGACTGCCTTTGTTGTGTCCCACAGATTCTGAACCGTTGTGTTTTCATTATCATTTGTTTCCATGAATTTTTTCAATTCTTGTTTAATTTCCTGGTTGACCCATTCATTCTTTAGAAGGATGCTGGTTAGTCTCCATGTATTTGGATCCTTTCCAAATTTCCTCTTGTTATTGAGTTCTAGCTTCAGAGCATTGTGGTCTGAAAATATGCAAGGAATGATTCCAATCTTTTAATAACAGTTGAGACCTGATTTAAGACCAAGAATGTGATCTATTCTGGAGAATGTTCCATGTGCACTAGAGAAGAATGTGTATTCTGTTGCTTTGGGATGAAATGTTCTGAATATATCTGTGATGTCCATCTGGTCCAGTGTGTCATTTAAGGCCTTGATTTCCTTGTTGATCTTTTGCTTGGATGATCTGTCCATTTCAGTGAGGGGAGTGTTAAAGTCCCCTACTATTATTGTATGATTGTCGATATGTTTCTTTGATTTTGTTATTAATTGTTTTATATAGTTGGCTGCTCCCACGTTAGGGGCATAGATATTTAAAATTGTTAGATCCTCTTGTTGGACAGTTCCTTTGAGTATGATATAGTGTCCATCCTCATCTCTTATTGTAGTCATTGGCTTAAAGTCTAATTTATCTGATATAAGGATTGCCACTCCTGCTTTCTTCTGGTGTCCATTAGCATGGTAAATTCTTTTCCACCCCCTCACTTTAAATCTGGAGGTGTCTTCAGGTATAAGATGAGTTTCTTGTAGGCAACGTATAGATGGGTTTTGTTTTTTTATCCATTCTGATACCCTGTGTCTTTTGATTGGGGCATTAACCCATTAATATTCAGGGTAAGTATTGAGAGATATGAATATAGTGCCATTGTATTGCCTGTAAGGTGACCGTTATTGTATATTGTCTCTGTTTCTTTCTGATCTACTACCTTTAGGGTCTCTCTTTGCTTAGAGGACCCCTTTCAATATTTCCTGTAGAGCTGGTTTGGTATTTGCAAATTCTTTCAGTTTTTGTTTGTCCTGGAAGCTTTTAATCTCTCCTTCTATTTTCTTTTTTTTTTTTTTTTAATGGCATTTTTCAGTAACATTTTTATTTTTTTTTTAATTTTTTTAATTTTTTTTCAGCATAACAGTATTCATTATTTTTGCACCACACCCAGTGCTCCATGCATTCCGTGCCCTCTACAATACCCACCACCTGGTGCCCCCAACCTCCCACCCCCCTCCCTTCAGAATTCTCAGATCGTTTTTCAGAGTCCATAGTCTCTCATGGTTCACCTCCCCTTCCAATTTCCCTCAACTCCCTTCTCCTCTCCATCTCCCCTTGTCCTCCATGCTATTTGTTATGCTCCACAAATAAGTGAAACCATATGATAATTGACTCTCTCTGCTTGACTTATTTCAATCAGCATAATCTCTTCCAGTCCCGTCCATGTTGCTACAAAACTTGGGGATTCATCCTTTCTTTCTTTTTTTTTTTTTTTTTTACAGCTTTATAAACATATATTTTTATCCCCCGGGGTACAGGTCTGCGAATCGCCAGGTTTACACACTTCACAACACTCACGATAGCACATACCCTCCCCGATATCCATAACCCCACCCCATCTCACAACCCCCTCCCGCCATCAACCCTCAGTTTGTTTTGTGAGATTAAGAGTCACTTATGGTTTGTTTCCCTCCC